>NW_006408600.1:9795734-9832856 GCF_000296735.1 Chrysochloris asiatica
TATATATATATATATTTTTTAAAGGAGCTCTCATAATGTAGTATGTTACAAGTTGACTTGCTAACCAATAGACCAACATATTAGCCTTTTAGCAGAAGGAAGATGAGGTTTTCTGTTCCTATAATGATTAATAGCATCAGAAATCCTACACAGAACTAATTTGGTGGCAGACAACCACCACTACCATATTTGATCAATCAAATCTCCTACACCACATTCTGTCTTTCAAATTAGATGCAGAACTTTCTGATATACCTGTGATAAGATGCCTTACAGACAATTTTCATTCTAGCTAGATGAAACTTGTTAGCAATTCCATGTGTTTGTAAAGGAAACCAAGAAGATCCTACAAAATTAAAATCAATAGATTAAAAGGGTGCAGGAAGAGTGTGAAGTGAGTGGATGCTCCTATTTATTTTCCCAGAAACTAACTCACTGAACAAATAAAAACAAGAAGTAAATTGCAGAATTCCAGATAGTGATTAAGGTATTGAAAGAATGAAATGACTCCAGAAGCAGGTGAAAGGAGAATTTGGGACAGCACAGAAGCTTGGAGAACCTACTGGAATATTCCCTCATGGCAGCCATTTCCAAAAGAGGGGACACAGAGAGGAAGCTAATCTAAGGAAGCTGCAATCTAATTTTCTAAGATTACACAGATGGGCTGTGCAAATTCACAGGCCCTGCGACTGGGAGGAGGCAAAGTGAGAAAATTATGCCACAACAGAATGCAATTGAATCTTGCTGAGGCCCAAGACAGACAAGATATAGGAG
The DNA here is from genome assembly GCF_000296735.1 of Chrysochloris asiatica. NCBI lineage: Eukaryota > Metazoa > Chordata > Mammalia > Afrosoricida > Chrysochloridae > Chrysochloris > Chrysochloris asiatica. Next base: position 9,796,509 of record NW_006408600.1, read on the forward strand.
TCAGAGGAACTGCAAGTGTAGCAGGGCAAGGGGATTGGTTGTAATAAATGGGCAACAGAGGGGAATAGCTAGTTCCTTGCTCAAAGCAGGACATAGGGACAAGGTAGGAAAGCTTGTGCAAGAATGCCAATGAAGGAAAGATATAGAGAGACCACACCTTTGACACAGGAATGTTGAGTCCACTGCTTACATCAATTTCTGTGACCATCTAACCAACACCACCCCCTACTTCCCACCCACCCCCACAAGTGTATTAAATTAGAGAGATGATACAGCCAGGTCTCCTGATAAAAACCTAAGCGTGACTATCCTCTAATCATTCTCAGGAAACAATATCAGTTCCACATTAACTGGGTCAATTTTGACTGATAGTGTCCCTATTGGACAGAGTGGAGCTGCCCCTGGAGATCCCAGGATTGTGAGTCTTTGCAGAGATGAGCTGGGGTGTGTCTTTCTCAGGGTGGGTACAGGTAGGGCCTTTCAGTTAGTAGGAGGGTGTTTGACTACTGTATTGTTGGGTGTCTAAAACAATAAAATGTCCCATAAACAGCAGAATACCAAATTTGAAGTACAAAAAAAAAAAAAATTAGCAAAATAGCCTGTTCAACAGAAAGCTAGTAAAATGAAATCACAAGATAAGAAGGACTAATCAAAATAAAACATGAATAAAAAGGAAATTTCTCCTATTGAGGCTACACTAGTGGAAATAATTGTTAGTTTTCAGATGATGGTACTAAATGTACTTTAAAAGTGAAAAAACAAACAAGAAAGAAGCTAGTGGAGATCAGGAAACACATGGAGGAACAAAAACAGACACTAAACAAAGAAACTAAAGTCATCAGCCAGAAAGAAAAGAGAACAGCTAGAACAGAATAAGGAAACTGATTAGAAAAAGTGATCACAACATTCAGCAATGAAGCTAAACTTAAAAGAGATTGAATGAATGAATTAGAAGATAAAATACCTAATTTATCACATCATAAGACTAAAAAACAAAGAGAAGCAAGCATACCTAAATGGAAATATGTGATTCAATTAAGAAATCTAATAATAGACTTGTTGGACTCCCAGACTACCATAACAAAATATAATGACATACAAACAATTTTTAAAGAGATCATCAGAAAATATTTCTTAGACCTTAACAACAATCGACACAACCTTGCTTGCTGAAAGCAAAGAGGACTTAAAATACTTACTGATAAAGATCAGACTAAAGGTTTCAGTATGGATTGCACCTCAGTGAAAACAAAAATCCTCACAACTGCACCAATAAATAGCATCATGATAAATGGAGAAAAGTTTGAAGTTGTCAAAGACTTAATTTTGCTTGGATTTACCAACAACATTCATGGAAGCAGCAGTCAAGAAACACAATGATGTATTGCATTTGATTTGTAGAACAAGACATCTTGAAAATGTTAAACAACAAAGATGTCTGTTTGAGTACTAAGGCATGACTAACCAAAGTCATGGTATTTTCAATTGCTTCATGTACATATGAAAGTTGGACAATGAATTAAGGGAGTTCAACAATTCTATTATTAGATTTCTTAACTGAATCACATATTTCCATTTAGAAGAATTGATGGAGTCCTGGTGTGGCGCTGTGGGCTAATGCGCCAGACTGCAAAACTGTTTGAACTACAAGGCCAGCAGTTCAAGCTCACCAGCTGCTCCTTGGAAACCCTATACAGGGTCACTATGGGTCGGAATTGACTTGATGGCATTTAATAACAACAACAGAAGAATAGATACATTTGATTTATGGTGGAGAGAAGATTATTAAAAATACCATGTGCTGACAAAAAAGCAAACACATCTGTTTTGGAAGAAGTACAGTTAGAATGCTCATTAGAAGCCAGGATAGCAAGACTTCTTCTCTTGTACTTCAGATGTGTTATGAGGAGGGACCAGTGGCTGAAAAAATGCCGTCATGCATGGCAAAGTAGAGAATCAGCAAAGGAGTGGAAGACCCCAATGAAGTGTATTAACACATTGGCAGCAGCAATGGGCTCAAACGTAACAACAGTTGTGAGGATGTTTCAGGACCAGAAAGTGTTTCATTCTATTGTGACAATGTCACTATGAGTCAGAACCATCTTAATAGAACCTAGCAACAATAACAAGCTTTTAAATACACAAACTCCGATTAGAAGAAACACAAAAAGAAATACAATGCAAAGACTGTGGGAATTATCTAGCAATATCAGCATCAGTGGCAGCAATAATGGACTTGAACATAAGAAAAATGATGAGGATGACATACGGCCCTGCAGTGTTTCATACTGTTGTTGTACATAGGGTCGCTATGAACCAGAACCAACTTTACAGCACCTAACAACATCATTAACTTCACACATATGGAAAATTCTGCTTACTATAATTCAAAGTACTTGCAGTAGTACATAGACAAAGAATTGCCAGATAGTTAAGCCAGATTTAGAAGAAGACATGGAATGAGGGATATCGTTGCTGATGATAAGCATTAACTGCTCAAACTGAAGAGGATTTAACATACTTACTGATGATGATCAAAGACTATAGCCTTCAGTATGGATTACACATTGATGTAAAGAAAAATGAAGTCCTCAAATCTGTACCAATAAATGACATTATTATAAAAGAAAAAAAATGAAGTTGTTAAAGACTTCATTTTGCTTGGATCAGAAATCAACATTAATGGAAGCAGCAGTCAAGAAATCAAATCACATATGTTGTTGTTAGGTGCCATTGAGTCAATATTGACTGATAGCAACCCTATGCACAACAGAATGAAACATATCCAGTCCTGGGCCAACCTCACAATTGTTGCCACGCTTGAGCCCATTGATGCTGCCACCTTGCCAATCCATCTCGCTGGGGGTCTTCTTTTTCTGTGACCATCCAGCTTACCAAATATGATATCCTTCTCCAGCGACTGGTCCCTCCTGACAATATGTCTTAAGTATAAGAGATGAAGTTTAGCCATCTTGGCCTCCAAGGAGCACTCTGGCTGCACGTCTTCCAACACAGATCTGTTAGTTCTTTTGGCAGCCCATGGCACTTTCAATATTCTCCTCCAACACCATAACTCAAAGGCATCAATTCTTCTACGGTCTTCTCTATTCACTGTCCAGCTTTTGCATGCATATGAGGCTATTGAAAATACCATGGCTTGGGTCAGGTGCACCTTAGTCCTCAAGCTGATATCTTTGACCTTCAACACTTTAAAAAGGTCTTGTGCAGCAGATTTGCCCAATGCAATACATCATTTGATTTCTTTAGTGCTGCTTCCATGAGTGTTGATAGTTGATCCAAGAAGAATGAAGTCCTTGACAACTTCAAACTTTTCTCAGTTGACAATAATGTTGTTTATTGATCCAGTGGTGAGGATTTTTGTTTTCTTGACATTGAGATACAATCCATACTGAAGGCTGTGCGCTTTGATCTTCATCAGTAAATGTTTTAAGTCCTCTTCACTTTCAGCAAGCAAGGTTGTATTATCTGCATATCACAGGTTGTTAATGAGTGTTCCTCCAATCCTGATGCCACATTTTTTTCATATAAAAAAGTTTCTCAGATTATTTGCTCTGCATAAGGTTGAATAAGTATGGTAAAAGAATACAACCTTGTCACACACCTTTCTTAATTTTAGAGCATTCAGTGTTCCCATGCTCTGTTCGAACAACTGCCTCTTGCTCCATGTACAGATTCCTCATGAGTACAATTAAGTGTTCCAGAACATTCATACTTCGCAATGTTCTCCATAGCTTGTCATGATCCACACAATCGAAAGTCTTTGTGTAGTCAGTAAAACACAGGTAAACATCTTTCTGGTATTCTGTGCTTTCAGCCAAGATCCATCAGATATCAGCAATGATAATCTTCCTTCTATGTCCTTTTCTGAATCTGACTTGAAGCTCTGGATGTTCTCTGTCAATGTATGCTTACAGCTTTTTCTGTATTAGTTTTAGTAAAACTTGAAAAACATGGGATACTAAAGAAATTGTCCTGTGATTTTCGCATTCCATTGGGTCTCTCTTTGGAATGGGCACAAAATCAGATCTCTTCCAATCAGTTGGCCAAATAGTTGTCTTTCAAATTTCTTGGCATGGATGATTGAGTACTTCCAGTGCCACCTCACTTTCTTCAAAAGGGCTTTTTAAAGTGTTAAAGAGCAAAAATGTCACTTGGAGACCCCAAGCTGTGGTAATTTCAATCAACTCATATGCATGTGAAAATTGGACAATGAATAATCAAAACCATAGAAGAATTGATGCATTTGAATTTTGGTGTAGATGAAGGATATTGAAAGTACCATGGACTTCCAGAATAACAAACAGTCATGGAAAAAGTATAGTCAGAATGTTTATTAGAAGAGAGGATGAAAAGACTTAACCTCTTATACTTGGGCATGGCATCAGGAAGGAACAAAATCCCTGGGGAAGGACATCATGTTTGGTAAAGTGGTGGGTCAGAGAAAAAAGAGGAAGATCACCAAGGAGACGGAAAGAAAACAATGAACTCAAATATAATAACAATTGTAAGCATGACACAGGGCCGGGCAGTGTTTCACTCTGTTATGAATAGGGTTGCTCTGACTCAGAACTGACTGGAGGGTACTTAACAAGTGAAGAATTTATTGAGAAAGACAACAGACTTTAGATTTCAGCACTGATTATACCTCAATATAAAGAAAATTAAAAAATCCTCACAACTAGACCAATAAACAACCACACGATAAAGGAAGCTAAGATTCACTTTGTCAAGGATTAATTTTACTTGCATACATGGGAGGAGCCCTGGTGGCATAATAGATTACACATTGGACTGGTAACCACAAAGTCAGCAGTTTGAATCCATAGAATAAGGATAAGATTTTGGCACTTGTAAAATTTCAAAGCCTTAGAAACTCTATGCAGGATAGCCATGAATCAACTACAACTCAAAAACATTTGCCAACAACAGCATCGAAGCTGAAGCAAAGAAAACAAAAGACATATTGGGCATTGGCAAATCTGATGCAAAAGAAAAAACGTACTAAAAATCAAAGAGGTCTTTTTAAAGACTAAGATGGTCTTGACACAAGCTATAGTATTTTCAATCACCTCATACGCATGATGTTGCATTCATCATCAAAAACAATATTTCAAGATCTATCTTGAAGTACAACACTATCAGTATTAGGATAATATTCACAAGCCCACAAGGAAGATCTGTTAATACCATTTGTTGTTGTTGTTAAGTACCGTTGAGTCGATTCCGACCCATTGCAACCCTGTATAGGGTTTCCAAGGAGCAGCTGGTAAGCTTGAACCACTGACCTTGCAGTTCAAACGACGTTGCAGTCTGACACATTAGCCCACAGCGCCACACCAGGAGTAGTATACATATATACACACTAATCATAAAAGCCAGTGATGATGAGATTGAAGAATTCTACCAACTTTTTCAGTCTGAAATTGATCAAATAAGCAATCAAAATATATTGATAATTACTGATGATTGGAATGTGAAGGTTGGAAATAAAGAGAATGGACAAATTGTTGGAAAATATGGCCTTGGAGATAGAAATTATGCTGGAGATTGTATAATAGAATTATGCAAGATCAACGATTTATTAATTGCAAATACCCATAAAAGGTGACTATACACCTGTTCGTCACCAGATGGAATACATATGAAAGAAAATCAATACATCTTTTGGAAGAGATGGTGAAAAAGCTCAGCATTATCAAACAAAACATTATCGACCAACAGCCGACCATGGAACAGACCATATCCAAGTTCAGGCTGAAGCTGAAAAAAATTAAAACAAGTCCATTATAGCCAAAATATGACCTTGAACATATCCCACACACATTTAGAGACCACCTAAAGAACAGATTTGATGCATTAGACACTAACGACTGCAGACCAGAGAGGGCTATAAGATGACATCAAGAACATCATACAGGAAGAAACCAAAAAGTCATAAGAAGACAGAAAAGAAAGAAAAGATCAAAATGGATGCCAGAAGAGACTCTGAAACTTGCTCTCCAGTGTAGCGATGCAAGAAATTAGGAAGTCACTGAGCTGAATAGAAAATTTCAAAGAGCAGCTTGAGACGATAAAATCATGTATCATAGTGAAAGGAGCAATGGCCTGGAGTTAGAAAATTAAAAGGGAATAACACACTCAGTATTTTTTAAACTGAAAATAAATGAAAAAAATTCAAGCCTCGACTCACAATATTGCAAGATTCTATGAGAAAAATGTCAAATGATTCAGAAGACATCAAAAGACGATATAAGGTACACACAGAGTCACTGTAGCAAAAAGAAATGGTCAATGTTCAACTATTTCAAGATGTACCATATGATAAACTGATGGTAATGAAGGAAGAAGTCCAAGTTGCACTGAAAACAATGGCAAAAACAACAACAACTACAATACTCCAAGAACTGACAGAATATAAATCAAAATCTTTCAACAAACTGATACAGCACTGGAGGCACTCACTCATCTATGCAAAGAAATTTGGAAATAAAATTTTCTTAAAGATAATTTAAAAATGGCTGTAACAGTACACCAAGAGGGGAGAACTGCCAGAAAATCTCCCTGGAGTCATTCCGAAGAGGATATGGAGCTAAGGATGTCATTGCTGTCGTTAGATGGATAATGGCTGAAAGATGTTTCATTATACTTTAAGGACTATGCAAAGACTTCGACTTTGTGAATCATGACAGTGTATGAGTAATATTGCAAAGAATGGTTTTCCAGAACACTTGCTTGTGCTCATAAGGAACTTATACATAGACCAAAAGGCTGTGTTTGAACAGAAAAAGGGGATGCGAGTGATTTACAATCAGGAAAGATGCGCTCCAAGACTATTATTTTATCATAATTATTCAATCTGGATGCTGATCAAATAATCTACAAATCTAGATTATATGAAGAAGAACAGATCATCGGTATTGGGCGAAGACTCATTAACAATCTACAATGTTCAGATGATACAACCTTGATTGCTGAATGTGAAGAGGACTAAAGTTACGTATAGATGAAGATCAAAGAATGTAGCCTTCAGTATGGATTGCACCTTAATGTAATGAAACAAAAATCTTCACAACTGGAACAATAAATAACATCATGATAAATAAAGAACAGATTGAATTTGTCAAATACTTAATTTTGTTTGGATCCACAACTACCACTCGTTAAAACAAAATCAAGAGATCAAATGACATATTGCACTAAGCAAATCTATTGCACAAGACCTCTTTAAATTGTTCAATAGCAAAAATGTTAGATTGAGACCTAAGGTGCACATGGCTCTAGCCATGGTATTTTCATTTGTCTCATATGCATGTGAAAGCTGGACTATAAAATAAGAAGACTGTCAAAGAATTGAAGCATTTGAGCTATGGAGTTTGAAAAGAATATTGAAAGTACCATGGGTTGCCAGAAGAACAAATAGGTCTGTGATAGGAGAGGTACAGCCAGAATGTTCCTTGGAGGCAAGGGCGGTGAGACTTCATTCATCTCATGTGTTCATTCTTCTGGAAGTCCATTGTGTATTCAATATACTTTGTCAATACCATAGTTCAAATGTATCTTTTTTCCCTTTGGTCTTCCTTATTTTTTGTCAACTTTTCACATACATATGAGCCATCTGAAAATACCATATGAATTTCATTCATAGGTATACACCCAAGAGAAAGACAATATGTTGTTGTTGGTAAGTACCTTTCAGTTAGTTCTGACTCATAGCAACCCTGTATAGGGTCTCCTGAGGCTTTAAAAATCTCTACAAGATTAAAAAATCTTATCTTTCTCCCATGTAGCAGGGCAAGCTTGAACTGCAGACCTTGTTTGTAGTCCAGTGTTTATTGTATAGAGCCACCACCACCATGCTCCCCTCAAAACACTATAAGTCTACATAAAAATTTACATGAATGTTTATTACAGCATTATTCACAACAGCCCAAAGCATTCTGGCTGAACTTTTTCCATGACAAGTTTGTTTGTTCTTCTGATAGTCCATGGTACTTTTATTCTTCTTCTCTAATACCATAATTCAAATTAATTGATTCTCCTACAGTCTGACTTATTAATTGTCCAACTTTCGCATGCATATGAGGCAATTGAAAATATCATGGCTTTGGTCAGGTGCATCTTTGTCTTCAAACTTGTATCTTTGCTTTTCCCACTTTAAAGAGTTCTTGTGCAGCAGATTTGCCTAATGCAATACAATGAGCCACATATTGCATTAGGCACAAGACCTCAGAAAAATCAAACGGTTATATAATGTAGCGATCATAAATTATATAAAATGCCATTAATAATTTAGTAACACAGGAATTTATTCCTGGCATAGTGTTGAAAGTGCTTCATTTTATTACATTGCTTAGAGTGAAGTAGCAGGCAAATTTTTTGGCATGATAATTTGCTTAAAATTTGACTGATGTAGATTCACCTTCCTCTGGAAATATCAAATGAATATGCATACACATGCAAAAACATGAACATTATTAGATATTATTTATTAAATTTGAAATATAATTTAGTGAACATTACAAGCAGCAACAAAATCAGTAAATTTAAGTGGCATGCTCTCAAAATTTCCCATCTGCTCAGATTAGCTTAGATGCTATTCCATAGTACCCCATTGTGCCCACATAACTGTGTCATTGAGCTAATCAGATTACATTTATATTAACTCTATTAAAATGAACTATCTTTTTTTTTTGCCACCAGCATATAAACAATGCGAACATAGATGTTATGTTTAATCACATTCCGAGTCCTCACATCAAGTACATAGTGTTTGCTACATATTTTACTCATGATTTTTTTCAACATGAAAAACTTATTATTCTGAATAGGGTATAGATAGGTTTACAGAGCAGATCATCACTTTTACAGTCAACAAATCACATACTTCATTTCATTTCAATGATTGTAATCTCCTCAGTGTGACATCATTTATCCCTCTTCATCCCTGTGATTGTTTCCATACCCCCCTCTTTCCAAACCTTTGTTCTTAGGTAAATGCCATTGCTTTAATCTTGAATGGTTGACCATTCTATGGCATGCACACTTCAACAGTGATGTTGGTTGGTCCTGTTTGGCTGAAAATTGAGCCACAAGGATGAGTTCTGTTTCAGACCTGAAGGGTGGCCAAGGGCCACAGTCTCAGGATTCCGCTAGTCTCTTTCTGACCAGTAAACTTTGGCTTTTTTATAATTTTGAGTTTTGTTCTACCTTTTATCCCACTCTGTCCAGGGCCTCTAATGTGATGTCTTTCAGAATAGTTGGTAGTGGTAGTTAGGCACAGTCTAGATTTTCTGGTCTTAGGGTCATGGACACTGATATTTACATGGCCCATTAGCTTATTGAACTACATGTTACCAAGCATCTTCAGTTTTCATCACTCTTCTTTCCTCCACACAGGGAGAGCCCAATAGTTGCCCTTCCCGTGGCCACTAGTGAACTTCTAAGATCCCAGTCACTACTCACCACAGTAGGATGTAAAACATTGTATTTTTACAGACTATGTTATATAATAAAGGCTTTCGATTGTGTAGATCATGACAAGCTATGGACAACATTGAGAAGTATCAGTATTCCAGAACACTTAATTGTACTTTTGAGAAATCTGTACCTAGACCAAGAAGCAGTTATTCGAACAGAACATGGTAACACTGAATGTTTTAAAATTGGGAAAGGTGTGAGACAGGGTTGTATTCTTTCACCATACTTATTCAGCCTGTATGCTGAGCAAATAATACGAGAAGCTGGGTTCTATGAAGAAAAACATGGCATCAGGATTGGAGGAAGACTCATTAACAACCTGTGATATGCAGATGATACAACCTTGATCACTGAAAGTGAAGAGGACTTGAAACATTTACTTATGAAGATTAAAGAGCACAGCCTTCGATATGGATTACATCTCAATGTCAAGAAAACAAAAATCCTCACCACTGGACCAATAAACAACATTCTTATCAATGGAGAAAAGATTGAAGTTGTCAAGGACTTCATTCTTCTTGGATCAACTATCAACACTCGCGGAAGTAGCAGTCAAGAGATCAGATGGCGTATTGCACTGGGCAAATCTGCTGCACAGGAACTTTTTAAAGTGCTGAAGAGCGGAGATGTCTGCTTGAGGACTAGGGTGCGCTTGACCCAGGCCATTGTGTTTTCAATAGCCTCATATGGATGCGAAAGCTGTACAGTGAATAAGGAGGATCGTAGAAGAATTGATGCCTTTGAGTTGTGGTGTTGGAGGAGAATACTGAAAGTGCCATGGACTGCCAAAAGAACCAATAAATCTGTTTTGGAAGAAGTGCAGCCAGAGTGCTCCTTGGAGGCCAGGATGGCTAAGCTTCGTCTCTCCTACTTTGGACATATTGTCCGGAGGAAACAATCGCTGGAGAAGGATGTCATGCTGGGTAGGGTGGAGGGTCAGAGAAAAAGAGGAAGACCCCCAACGAGATGGATCAGCCAGGTGGCATCACTGATGGACTCAAGTGTGGCAGCGGTAGTGAGGTTGGCCCAGGATCGAACATTGTTTCGTTCTGCTGTGCATGGGGTCACTATGAGTCGGTTCCGACTCGATGACACCTGACAACAACAATAACAATGTTATATAATAGACCATGGTGTCCCTGAGACTATGGTTCTGAACCTCTAGGCCCAAGAACTCATTCCCTCCAGGTGTTTTGTAATGACTAAGAAGTTTTCACGATGGTATACCACATTAATAGATATGTTTGAAGGAAAGGTAAATACCCATGTACAAATAGCATTTGCAAAATATTTATATATTTGTATACAAATATTTATATATTTGTATATTTGAGTGGGGTATACTCCCACTCAAGAGTTTATTTTAAATCATAAATTTTAGAAAATAAAATGGAAAATTGTTACCTGTTGATCTATTTATCTAACAAATAAGGAAATTCAAATTTCAACTGTTTATCTGCCATATCTTTGGAACCTAAATTTCAATAAAGAATATTCTTTTGATGTGATGTAAACAGAAAACTACTTTCTGTATTTTGGGATGCACATTTCATTATGCTGATAACATTGGAAATATATAAACTACATTGCGGTATTCCAATAATGTATTCATCTGAACCTCTAGTCTAGTTTTGTTTGATCATAGGAATTTTTATATATGTTATATTTCTAGCATTTGTTATATGAGACAAATCAGATGGTTGGAAATTCCGAAAAGTTTCAGAAATAATATCTGATAGAAAACATTGTATTCAAACAGTCATTTACTTATTCAACAAATACTCATTGAGCACCTACTATTTCTGGTATGCTGCTGTGGGTTAGTGCACTGGGCTCCAAGGTCAGTTTGAACTGCAAGGTCAGCAGCTCAAGCTCACCAGCTGCTCCTTGGAAACCATATACAGGGTCGCTGAGTTGGAATCATCAAAAACAGCACTTAACAACAACAGTTTCTGGTATGGTGCTGTATAATAAGAACTAGACTGCTAACACAAGGTCTGTACTTCAAACTCACCAGCTGTTCCTCAGAAAACCTGTACAGGGCTGCGGTGAATTGAAACTGACTCGATATCACTTAACAATGACCAACAGCACCTGTTATTTCAAGTAATACTTCAAGGCAGTATGGTCACCAAACCCAAAAGAAAGCACACACACACACACACACACACACACACATTCCACTCAAATAAACCATATATAGGGTTTCCAAGACTCCAAATACTTATTGGAGCAGACAGTCTCATCTTTTTCCTGCAGAGGTACTGATGGATTTGAACTGCCAACTTTGCAGTTAGCAGTCCAATACATAACGCACTGCACCACCATGGCTCCTTAAAATGGCTGTAGAATCAAGCAAAAAATATAAAATCACTATGTAGTGGTGTTCATATTACGACAGCAGGGTGGAATAAGATAGCTAATGCTGTTAGTTTCTGTAGAGTGGATTCTGACTCTTGGTGCACTCATGTGTGCAGAGTGGAACTGAGTTTTGAAAACTCCACAGAGTTTTCAAGGCTGAGAATGACCTTTCAGAAGCAGATCACTAGGCCTGTCTTCTGCAATGCCTCTGGGTGGGTTCAAATGCCAACCTAATAGTCCAGTGCTTAATGTGTGCTACCCAGGGACTCCTGGGATAGAATTAGAAGATACAATAAATTAACAAATGTATACCAAATAAGTCAGGTAGTGATAAATATTCTGGGGAAAAAAGAAGTCATCTAAGAGAATGGAAAGTAACAGAGCAATAATTGAGGTAGAGTACCAGGGCCTGTTCATACACCTGCATGTCATGAGGTAGACAGCCAGGCAATTATCTGGGTAAGAGAGAGATGGGCTAATGGAACAGTAAGCCCAGAATTCCTGAGGGAAATTTCTAATGGCTTTCAGCATATCCCTTTAGACACTGGAGAGCATCAAAATCAAGAATATTTTATGGTGATAATTGGAAACCCAATCCTGTGATTTGTATCTCTCGGAAAAACTTACAAAACAAAAGATATTAACCATACATTCTCAAATCTGCTACCTCTTAGCATTTGTTCACCTGTCCTCTTCCTTCCTCTTCTTTACTATAAATCTAACTGTTCTCAAATTTTTGGTATTAGAACCACTTCATAGTTCTAAAAATTACTGAGGAAAACAAATAGTTTCTTGTTACGTTGTTTATATCTACCAATTTTATCATGATTGAAATGGAAATATATTTTAAATATTTGTCTTATGAGAAAACAATAAAAATTGCAGGTTAATGCAAATATTTTAATGAAAAGTAACTATACACTTTCCAAAAATTGAGTTTATGGTGGTGGCATTGTTTCACTCTTTTTTTTTTCCCCTTGTGCAAATCTCTCTAATGTCTAATATAATAAAAGACAGATAAATTTTTGTATGTATTTTTATTTAGCCTGTTTGGATATATTTTTTTTATGGTTCTAGTAAATGAGGCAAATTTGGCCTCACATAGATTGTTGTTGCTAAGTGCCACATTGAGTCAGTTCGGACTCATAGCAAACCTGTATATGGTTCTGACGGAGTACTGATGAGTTTGAACCACCAAACTCGTGGTTATCAGTCCAGTTCTTATCCTATAGTGCCACATCAGAAGTCCATATAGATATGTATTTGGAATAGAGAGAAGCATTATAATAGCCTTTGCTGATATTTTTTGGATGATCTTCTTTTATATTGTTGTTGTAATTGTTAAGTGCCATCGATCTGGTTCCAACTCATAGCAACCCTGTATAGGATTTCTGAGGAGCAACTAGTGGATTTGAACGACCAAACTTGTGCCTTAAACTGGCCTTGCAGTCCAATACATTATCCTGCAGCACCATACCAGGATGCCTTTTATATTACTACACCCAAACTCATTAGATACTGTTTTCTTTAAAGTCAGAGATGCATGTAGAATCTCACTGTTTAGGTGCAAACTCACAAGGCAAAATACTTCTGTGTGGGTATTCTCAGAGAGACTGAAAAATTACCATAAGACAGTCCAAGAGACATTACTTGATTGTAAAAGGTGGTTTATAAACATGGAAATTTACTAACTGGGTTAAATTTCCCAGCTAAGTTTCCAGTTAGTAAGGCAGTCGCTGGACAGTCACAATTTTGTGTGACAAGCTGGACTTATGGGTCCCTTTTATACTGTGGAAAGCAAGCCTCATATTCCAAGAGAGAGGGAAGAGTGTAGTATGAGGAGAGGCCCATCTCTAGCAGAGACTTGGGCAAAACCAGCCCTGTTCCAGCTGCCTGTGACTCCCTAGTAGATAAGTATCTAGTATGTGGGAACACATTGTTTTGGTTGGCAGGGTCAGGGATATATGTTAGAGGGGGCGAGAGGAGGAATGATAGGGCATTTCTCCTGGGTTGACATTAGTGTGGTCATTTTGGAGCATTCAGCTTTTGCCCTACACTGATACATATCAATTAACTTTTGTACTATTTAAATCATTGGTCTTGCTTTTTGTGCATTTAATTAAACCTTTATCCTTGCAAGGTTTTGTAACATCATGTATTCACTGGTCATTGAGTAAATACTGGTTTACAAAATTACATTGATCTTTCTTATGTTGACACATTCCATTGTAAAATATAATAAACGTATATAATTATAGGAAAATGTTTTAAGTATTGGGAATCTGTCAATTTTAATTGACACAAACAACTTTTCTGATATTTTAACTGTTTTCCTTGAATGCTTTGATTTTATCATTAGATTAGAAATCATTCCAGTTGTTTTTCTTGAGGTGTTTTCCTTGATCTTTGCCAAATATGCAGTCTAAATAGTCATTAGTTGTCAGTGCTTTCAAGTGAAAATGATGTTTCATGAAAAAATATAAAAACTAGATAAGCTTGCAGCTCAAACATTTCCTTGAGACAATCATTGTACTTCTGTATGCAGCAGAGATACTTACGCATACTACTAATTATTGCACAGAATGCTAAAAAAGACATCTCTTTTGTTCTGTCACTTCAGAGGAGCACAGTGGCTAGTAGACTGGCCCTGCAGGATCATGCACTGAACCCCAAGGTCAGTTTGAACCAAAAGATGGGCAGTTAAAACCCAATGGCTGCTTCATGGAAACCCTACATACAGTTGCTATGAGTCAAAAATGACTCAACAGCAATGAACAACAACAACGGTACAGTTTGATGACCTGGTGTGGTGCCATAGGATAAGCATTGGACTGCTAACAAAAAGTTGAACAGTTCAAATCCACTAGCCACTCCTTAGAAACCCTATAATAGGTTGCTCTTTATTGGAACTGACTTGATGACACTTCATTAGCGCCTCACTTTGGAAGGCACTTAAAGTACAATTGGAAAAGCACTGCATTCTCAAAGTAAAGTTGACTGATGATGCAAATGGAGTAAAGTCTATGGGACCTTCATAAGCTGATGGGGCACAACTCAAAATGAGGAGATACAGCTGAAAACATCCATTAATGATTGGAATGTGGAATGTACAAAGAATGAACCTAGGAAAATTGGAACTTGTAAAAATTAAACAGAATGCATAAAAATCAATATTCTGGGCATTAGTGAGATAAAATGGATTGGTATTGGTCATTTTGAATCTGATGATTGTTTACCATGGTTTACTATGCCACAAGTGACAAATTGAAGAGGAATAGTATTGCATTTATCATCAAAAAAGAAAATTTCAAGATGTATCTTGAAATACAGTGCTGTTTGTGATAGGATAATATCCATGTGCCTACAGGGAAGACCAGTTAATATCACTATTATTCAACTTTATGCACCCACCACTAAAGCCAGTGGTGACAAAATTGAAAATTTCTACCATCTTCGTCAGTATGAAATTGATCAAACATACAATCAAGATGTATTGACAATTACTGATAAGTGGAATGCAAAGGTTGGAAACAAAAAGAAAAGATCAAACAAATAGTTGGAAAATCTGGCCAGGGTGAAAGAAATTATGCTGGTTATCACATGATAGAATTTTGCAAGACCAATGATTTATCATAGCAAATACCTTTTTAAAATAACATAAAAGACAATTATGCACATAGACTTCACCATATTGAATACATGGAAATTAAACTGACTACATCTGTGGAATGAGATGGGTGGGGGAATGTTCCATATCACCAGCCAAGACAAAGCCAGAGGCAGACTGTGGAACAGACCATCAGTTGTTCATATTGCAAGTTCAGGCTGAAGCTGAATAAAATTAAAACAAGCCTAGGAAACCAGAAACATGAGCATATTGCATGTGAATTTAGACATCATCTCAAGAATAGATGTGATGCATTAGACACTAATGACTAAAAACCAGAAGAGTTATGGGATAATACCAAAAACATCATATAGGAAAAAAGTAAAAGGTCATTAAAGGCAAAGAAGAAAAAAAGCATAAAAAATGATGTCCAAAGATGTCTGATGTCTGAAACGTGCTCTCCTGTGTAGAGGTGCTAAAGAAAATGGAATCATGAGGACATAAAAGAGCTGAACAGAAAAGATCAATGGACAAATTAATAAGACAAAGTCAAATATTATAACAAAATGAGCAAAGACCTGGAATTAAAGAGGAAGAACTTGCTCAGCATGAAGAAAAAATTCAAGTCTTGACTTGAAATACTGAAGGATAATTTTGGGAAAATATTGAATAATATAGAAAGTATCAATAAAAGATGGAAGGAATATACAGAGTCACCCTACCAAAAAGAAATGGTCAATATTCAGCCATTTCAACAGGTAGCATATGGTCAAGAGTCAGTGGTACTGAAGGAAGAAGTCCAAGGTGTACCAAAGGCATTGGCAAAGAACAAAACTCCTGGAATTGATGAAATACAAATTGAAAGTTTTCAGCAAACTGATGCAACACTGAGGGCACTCATTTATCTATGCCAAGAAATCTGGAAGACATCTACCTGGCCAATTGATTGGAAGAGCTCCATATTTGTGCCCATTCCAAAGAGAGATGACCCAACAGACTTCAGAAATCATAGGACAACATTATTAATATCACATGCAAGTAAAATTTTGTTAAAGATAATCCAAAACTGGTTGCAACAGTACATTGACAGAGAACCGCCAGAGGTTCAAACCAGATTCAGACATGGATGTGGAAAAAGGGATATCATTGTTGACATCAGATGGATCTTGGCTGAAAGCAGAGAATATCAAAAAGATGTTTACCTATACTTTTTGACTATGCAAAGGTTTTTGATTGTGTGGATCATGAGAAACTATGGACAACACTGTGGAGAAAGAGTATTCCAGAATATTTAATCATGCTCATGAGAAACCTGTACATAGACCAAGAAGCAGCTTCTTAGAACAGAACAATGGGACACTGAATGGTTTAAAATCTGGAAAGGCATATGCCAGAGCTATATTCTTGTACCATACTTATTCAATCTGTTATGCAGAACTGATAATCTGAGAAACTGGATTATGTGAAGAACATCGTATCAGCATTGGAGGAATGTTCATTAACAACTTTCAATACAAAGATGATGCAACTTTGCTTGCTAAAAGTGAAGAGGACTTAAAATACTTACTGATGAAGATCAAAGACTACAACCTTTGGTATGGATTACACCTCTACATAAAGAAAATAAAAATTCTCACCACTGGACCAATAAATAACATCACAATACATGGAGAAAAGAGGGAGGTTATCAAATACTTCATTTTGCTTGTATACATTATCAACAGTCATGGAAGCAGCAGTCAAGAACTCAAATAATGTTTTGCATTAGGTCAATCTGCTGCATAAGACTTTTTAAAAGTGTTCAGGGACAAGGATGTCAGTTTTCAAACTAAAGTGAACCTGACCCAAGCCATGGTGTTTTCAATAGCCATATGTATGTGAAAGTTGGACAGTGAATAAGGAAGACTGTAGAAGGATTGATGCATTTAAGTTATGGTGTTGAGAACAATATTGAAGTTATCATGGACTACCAGAAGCATAAACAAATATTTGTTGGAAGAAGTAAAACCAGAATGCTCCTTAGAAGCCAAGATGGACCTCTCATTCTTGGACATACTATCAGAAGGGACCAGTGCCTAGAGAAAGACGTAAAACTTTATAAAGTGGAGAGACAGAGAAAGAGAGACTCCCAAAGAGATGGACTGGCACAGTGGCAGCAACAATGGGCTCAAGTGTGGCAATAATTGTGAGGATGGCACAGGATAGGGCAGTGTTTGCTTTTGTTGTAAATAGGGTTGGAAGTAACTCAATTGCACCTAACAACATTAGTAGCAGGGACTCCTGGTGTGGCACTGAAGGATAAGCACTTAACTGCTAACCACAAGGTCAGTGGTTCAAACTCACCAGCTGTTCCTCATATACTCTATACAGTGCCATTATGAGTGGGGACCAACTCAATAATTCTTAATAACAACAAGAACATTAGTAGCAAAACTCATCTTATAAGGCTTTTGTGCTTGCTTCAATTCTCTTTTTTCATATAAACTCTATGATATGAAAATGGCATCTCATACTCACATTGACAAGAATCTGAACTGAATGACTCCCCTGTAGTGGGCTTGTTTATGAGGGGTTTATGATGTGCTACATCTGTATTCAACACTCGCGGAAGCAGCAGTCAAGAGATCAGACGACGTATTGCACTGGGCAAATCTGCCGCACAGGAACTTTTTAAAGTTTTGAAGAGCAGAGACGTCAGCTTGAGGACTAAGGTGTGCCTGACCCAAGCCATGGTATTTTCAGTAACCTCATATGGATGCAAAAGCTGGACAGTGAATAAGGAAGATCATAGAAGAATTGATGCCTTTGAGTTGTGGTGTTGGAGGAGAATACTGAAAGTGCCTTGGACTGCCAAAAGAACCAACAGATCTGTTTTGGAAGAAGTGCAACCAGAGTGCTCCTTGGAGGACAAGATGGCTAGGCTTCGTCTCTCATACTTTGGACACATTGTCCGGAGAGAACAGTCACTGGAGAAGGATGTCATGCTGGGTAAGGTGGAGGGTCAGAGAAAAAGAGGAAGACCCCCAACGAGATGTACTGGCCAGGTGGCATCATTGATGGTGTCAAGTGTGGCAGCAGTAGTGAGGTTGGCTCAGGATCGGACATTGTTTCGTTCTGCTGTGCATGGGGTCGCTATGAGTCGGTTCCAACTCGATGACACCTGACAACAACAACAACATCTGTATTCATCTTTCTATGAAACTGATCTTAATAATGTCAGCTTGACCTACACTAAACTATATCCAGTGGTCAGTGTTCAATCCTCATCTTACTTATGAACAACATTTGACACATCTAAGTGTATCAGGACATTGCACTTTATGATTTACCCTCAAACCTCTTCTTGTTGCTGTTAAATGCCATTGAGTTGGTTTCAACCCATAGCGACCCTGTATAGGTTTGTTTTTTTTTAATGTTTTATTGTGAATTATGTGATAGTTTACATGGGAGAACATCAGTCTTACATTCATTCTATCGTGTATCATTTCATTACCATGGTTACAATCCCCTCCATGCAATCCTTCCCCCGTAGCTCCCAGGTCTTCAGCACACAGTCGCTCTTTTTGAGGAGCAGCTGGTGAACTTGAATCTCCAACCTTGCAATTCAAGTTGACTTTGTAGTCCAGTGCATTAACCTACAGTGTCACACCAGCTCCTTCTAAGTCTTTGCATTTATAAAAATGCCTTTTTTTTGTACCCTACTTGTTGATGGTTTGTCAGGGTAAAAAACTCTGTATTCTAAAGGTTTTTCTCTTAGAACTTTGAAGGCATTGCTTCAGGGTATCCTATAGCATAGTATTGTTTATGAAGTGTTTGTTGTTAATCTTATTCTTCTCCTTGGTAGGTAGAATTAGGGTTTCCCTCCTTATAATTTCTTAACTTTAATATTTCATTTTCTTTCTATTGTCCTTTTTAGGGGAAATTCTATTAATGAAATGATGCAAATGGTGCACTGACCTCACATAATTCTGTTGTTGTTTTTTTTAATCTTTTAAACTTTTTGGGATTGTTTTCTGGGAGAGTTCCTTGAATGTACAGTCTAACCTTTATGTTAACTATTACATTTTGGTGACAATGTTGATCAGTATATCCCTCTCCTGCTGTTGTTTTATTGAAGCAAACCTATCTTGCTATAGATGCAATATTTTTCTTGAATTTCTCTAAAACATCTAGCTATGATTTGTTTGAAAAAAAATGTCTATTTCCTGAATTATATCTGGAACCAGTTATTCATGTGAATCAGAAAGCCAATTACCCTCTCTTTACCCTCAACATCAAAATAAGGGCACTTTATTTTGGGATTTAATAGACATATTAGCAACACTAGCACTCTGTCCAAAGAAGTATCATTCAATTTATTTAAAGAGAGTGTTTTATTTTAGTGTCAAGGAAAACATCTGATGCCAAAAGCTTTGCATGTGCACATTGGAGGGAGAAAATGGGTGCCCAATCATACTACAGATTTCTGGTGTGGTGCTATAGGATCAACACTGGACTGCAAATCACAAGGCTGGCAGTTCAAACCTACCAGCTGCTCCTCAGAAATCCTACAAAGGCTCACTATGATTCAGAATTGACTTGAAAGCATATAACCACAATAACAACTACAAGAAGCCCTGTTAATACAGTGACTATTACCTCAGCTGCTAACTGAAAGGTCAGTGATTCACACTTACCAGTCAATCCAAATGGATGTATCAATTGGCTTCATAAAGATTACAATACATAGCAGTTCCACTCTGCCCTATAGAGTTTTGAGTCATAATCAACTGGATAACAATGAATTTTACCATACTACATCCCACTCCTTTTCTTAGGCCTACCAGCCATGAGTTAGTTTTGTGGGCTCTAGGAACATCTGGTTCTTCATGCATTTTTTTAGATTAGGACCCACTTTGGTTTCTCTCAATATGCTATTGTTTGCTTACTGTCTTCCAGAAATCTTAAGCCTGTGTCCGGTTATAGCCCCTCCCTGGTTTTAACTCCATTGTAGTTTATTTTTCCCTTTTCTGAATCTTTTTGTTATTTTGGTATATTATCTATTACCAAATCTGGAATGAGGCTTGGTAATAGATAATTTCTTCATTTTACCATTTTTAACAAAAATCCTGTTTTTAAAATAATATTATTTTAAGACTGAGTATTGACAATTGGTTGCTTTTAATTATCAAAAAGAGTTTCCTGGTAAATTAGGAAAAGCGTTGCTAGCCATTATTTCTCACACTATCAGACTTAAATATATATACATACAGTTATATTTATATTGTGGTTGTTAAGTGCCTTCAAGTCAGTTCCAAATCATAGCAACTCTGTATAGGGTTTCTGAGGAACCTCTGGTGAGTTCAAAGCACCAAGCTTATAGTTCAAACTGACCTTGTTATCCACTGCTTATCCTACAGCACCACACCATATGAATATATACAATTGTGGGTAACCTTATTGTTGTTAAGTGCCATAGAGTCAGTTAAGACTCATGGCAGCCCTGTACAGGGTTCAGAGGAGAAGCTGATAGGTATTAACTAACAACCTTGTGATTCGCTTTCCAGTGCTGCTCCTACAACACCACACCAGGAGTCCTTTGCTGTTTTTATTGTTAAGTGCCATAGAGTAGATTCCAATTCATAGCAACCCTATATATTATTTCCAAGGAGTGGCTGGTGAGTTTAACCCACCAACCTTCTATTTCAAATTAATCTTGCAGCCCAGTGCTTTATACCACAGCACCACACGTAACTGACCTTTAAAAGAAAATTATCAAAAAGGTCTGTCTTTCTTTTTTTTTTTTTCCAGAGATTTGCCTCTTGACCAAAGGACGCCGCACCGCCAGTGTTCGTGCTGATACATACTGCCGTCTTTATTCACTCTCGGTGGACAATTTCAATGAGGTCCTGGAGGAATATCCAATGATGAGGAGAGCTTTTGAGACAGTTGCCATTGATCGACTAGATCGAATAGGTACTCTTTAATTTTTCTATTTTCGTCATGTACAATTCAGTTTTAATCTAGCAGAATAATGCAGGTTTCTGATCATACATTCCCAAATGCTACTTCCTAACTTGCTTGTTAATTAGTGTAGAAGTAGTGATTAGTTTTAAGCCATGTTTCTAGAAATAGTTGAGGTCCTATCTAAGTTTATCTTCTAAATATTCTGGGTCCATTTGTTCATTTCTATTTTTTGCTGACTATGCAGTCTGATTTCCCCAGTGATACCCAAACAACTTGAATCTTCAGGTTAAAAAAATAAGTAAAAAAATAGAAATTCTAGATAGAATTCAAGACAGAATTCAGAAGAAAATAATATGTTACAAATCAAATTTTATCACAAGTTTGCTTATTTCTTTAGTGGTTAGCTTTACAATTTTTCCTTATATTGAGTTGAAAATTTAGGCACTTTAAAATGGCCTAGTAGAAACTTATTGAAATGTTTGTAATACAGACTCAAACAGAAAAACCTTGATAGAAATGCCATACATAGATATATAGGTGCTCTATTTTATAAACATGGATATATAGGCATGTAACAAATACGTTGTTATGAATCGGTACTGACTCAATGACACCTAAAAACAACAAATACATTCACTTATATTTATGTGCCTGCATATATGTGAATGTATTTGTTACCTGCCGACTCCACAGCACATAACCACCACCACCACCAAATATATGAACTTATTTATTAGCTATACAAGTTCAAAGATTTGAATGATTGCCATAGTAAAGTTAGATGAGATTGGTTTGCCACTAACTTCTCAAAATATCTTAGAGCATTCTCATATGTTAAAAAGAATGCAGTATTCCTTCACTTTTCCCCACTTCAATTCTTTACTCACATCTATCTCTGTTTATGGAGCTCTGGTAGCATAGTGGCTACGAATCAGGCAGCTAACCTCAAGGTCAACAGTTCGAAACTACCAGCAGTTCCATGGAGAAAGATGACGCTTTCTGCGCCCATAAAGATTTACAGCCTCAGAAACCCTATACAGGGTCACTATGAGTCAGAACCCACTCCACGGCACATAACCACCACCATCTCTGTTTAACTCTACTCAATTATAATATCTCAGTTTACACATTGCTTCCCTGTAGAAATCTTTCCTGACTTTCTACTTTCCTATTAGTTTGAGTACTCTGGATCTGTTCTCGCAAAGCCCTCTTAAAACCCCATCATGGCACTGCTTTTACTATTGTAAATGCTCTAGAACCAATAAGCTTTTTGAATGTAGAAATCGTTTCTCCCTATTTACCATTATATGTGCACAGTAACTAGTTGTTGTTGTTAAGTGCTGATGAGTCAATTCCAATGCATAACCATCCTGTATAGGGTTTCTGTCGAGCCGCTGGTGAGCTTGAACCACCGACCTAGAAGTTTAAACGAATTTACAGTCTGATGCATTAGCCCACAACGCCACACCAGGACTCCATAGTAACTTGTTGTTGTTGTTGTTGTTAAGTGCCGTCAAGTAGATTCCAACCCATAGCGACCCTGTATAGGGTTTACAAGGAGCAGTTGGTGAGCTTGAACCACCAACTAAATAGTAGACAGGGATTATTTGTTAAAGAGAGTAGATAAATTAATGAACTCAAAGGGTTGATTTCACTTGGAAGTAAACAAAAAGTTGCCACATCAGTCTTCACTCTTATTAATGGATGGAAAGAAGTTTTGATTGACATTTTATTATGCTGGTCTATTTCTGCAGTTCACATTTTCTTCCCATATGTGTTATTAGGAATGGGGTGTGTGGCCCCATACAGTAACTAAACTGCAAACTACAAGGTCTACGATTCAAGCCCACCAGCCTCTCCATGGGCGAACAATAACGCTTTCAGTTACTGCAAAAAAATTAAACCCTTGGAAACCCTATTCATAATCACTATGAGCCGTAACTGTATTTAAAAACAACCAAAGTTATTAGGAAGAATGAATCAAAGTCTGAAATTTAGATTAAATTAAGAGAAATAAAGGTAATATTTAAACATTACTCCTTTCCAAGACACAACAAACATAATAGAAGATGTATATTGACATCTTAGAGCTGGCATGGCCATTAGATGGCATCGTTCACAGGACATAGTCACACAGAGAGACCAAGGAAGTGGGTATGGTTTCTTAATTTGAAAAGAAATACCCTCTTCATAGTACGTGGGTGTTCTTGTTAGATTTAAACATCCATTCCTGAACATCTGAAATTTGTTTTCCTAAGTCAGTAAGACAGCTTTATAAAAAGCCTAATCACTCTGATACCTAAGTAGAAAGATTCTGTTAGTCTACAGTTCCATCTAACTTATTATAGTTAATTTTTTATAAGAAAAATTTCATTAATTGCCTTGAAATCCATTTTTTACAACGATGCCATTTTTAATAGTGCATTGAAAGCTATATTCTTTTATCCCATGTCATAGATGCCCAGATTGGGAAATGTTGGCTGTTCACATGATTGCAAAAATATAATAAAATAATTTTTTTTCTCAGTTTGTTGGTTAAGGGAATATGTTAAATAAGCATTTGTGTTTAGATGCTTTGTTCTTTGAGAAATTGGGGCAGTACTGACAGTCATTGAAAATGCTTACTTTTCTCAGCAGTAAACATATGTTTCCATTTCAAAATAAATTATTTAAATGTAATGCTTTAATTAGTAATATAGTAAATCGATTAGCTTTTCACTTACCATGTCATTGTTGTTGTTACGTGCCATTGAGTCAGTTCCAATTCATAGTACCCTGAATAGGGTTTCCGAGGAGTGGCTGGTGGATTTGAACCACCGGTCTTTCAGTTTGCAGACCAGTGCTTATCCTGTAGCTGCACACCAGTACTCCTTTTACCATTTGATGTTTAGTGCCACTGAGTCATTTCCAACTCAGAGCAACCTTGCATACAGTTTCTAAGGAGCAGATGGTAAGTTTGAACTGCCATCCCTGTGGCTCAAATAGACCTTTTGTTCTAGCACTTATCCTACAGTGCCACACCAGTACTCCTTTACCATATTACCAGGTATTATTATATCAATGATACCATAGAAAAATCACACATTTTCACCCATCTGCTTTTGATTATAGTAGTTATTCTGCAAAGAAATATCTACTTATTGAAAAGCATTCTGACAAGGAATGTCTACTTATTGAAAACCATACCAAAAATGATTGTAAGAGGAGAGGTAAGGCTTCTTGAGGACCTAGACTGTGTTGAGAACCTACCAAACACTGTGTCCCTTGATCTTCACAACAATGATTCAGAAACAGTTGAACATCATAAAGAAATGGCTCTCAACTTGGCTATATATTAGAATCTCCTGGGGTGAAAATGCTTGTAAATTAACAAAATACGGGTCTCATGTTTGGTTATGCTGACTTAATTATGGGACACAGCAACATCAGTATATTATTAAAACTCCAGAGATGAGAGCAATATATATCCAGTTTTGATAACCACTGATGCAGGTCACCGGTCAAAAGCCAAAGGACCTGACACTGTGTTTCTCAAATTTGTGTGTACAGATCACCTGGGGAATCTTAGTAAACTACAGCATTTGATTCAGCAAATGGGGTTGTTGTTGTTGTTGTTAAGTGCCGTCGAGTCGGTTCCAACCCATAGCGACCCTGTACAGGGTTTCCGAGGGTACAGCCCCCCAAACTGCAAGGGTCCAGATGATGTGGATATTTCTAGTGCATGTCCATCTCAAAGTTCTATAGTCAGACGCAGTATTTCCCCTTCTCATCCTTTCTATTACTTACTCATGATACGTCCTTGCATACGCTTCTAACTTCTCTATGTTCCTCTCTTTTTTTGGTAAAAGAGAATTTTTACAGAGTTGAGAATTAATCTACCTAAAATCTTTTATATAGTGATTGTCACATAAGTACTTGGAGTCCTTGTGTGATGCTGTGGATTAATGCTCTGGACTATGAGGTCGGTTTGTACTGCAAGGTCAGTGGTTCAAGTTCACCAGCCACTCCTTGGAAACACTATACAGGGTCACTATGAGTCTGAACTGACTCGATGGAATGGCACTTACAATAACAACAACATAAGTTCTCAGATTTTAGCTCTTATTTGTCTTGTTTTCCTTTCTTGACAAAGTAGCTATAAACTGAAATCTTGATTCCAGACCCAACCTGATCTAAAATCCCTTTGTCCCCAAATCGTTCAAGGTAGCCCTCATGTAAAAGATTTCCATTTTTTATTAAGATAGCCTTTTGCCATATTTTATACTTTTCAGGAGTTTTCCTTGACTTGAGTAGAAAGTAAGAGTTATCAGAGAGATACAAGAAGCAGGAAAGGCATGACACATATTTCTATTTGCTGTGTAGTAGCAAGTATGTGGATATTAAAGCTTTTTTTGGAAAGCAACAACATTCATTTCTGTTTTCAGGAACCACTCTCTCTCGGAGATTTTATCAGTGATTTGGAGACTTTCCAATTGTCTGTCTTTCTTTTGCTGGCAGGAAAGAAAAACTCAATTCTTCTACAAAAGTTCCAGAAGGATCTGAACACTGGTGTTTTCAACAATCAGGAGAATGAGATCCTGAAGCAGATTGTGAAACATGATAGGGAGATGGTCCAGGCTATTGCCCCAATCAATTATCCTCAAATGCCAGCCCTGAATTCCACATCCTCAACCACAACTCCCACTGCTAGGATGAGGACACAATCTCCACCAGTGTACACAGCAACCAGTCTGTCTCACAGCAACCTGCATTCCCCCAGCCCCAGCACACAGACCCCCCAGCCATCAGCCATCCTCTCCCCTTGCTCCTACACCACAGCAGTCTGCAGCCCTCCTGTACAGAGCCCGTTGGCAACTCGAACTTTCCACTATGTCTCCCCTACTGCTTCTCAGTTGTCACTTATGCAGCAGCAGCAGCAGCAACAACAACAACAACAACAACAACAACAGCAGTTACAGCAGTCCCAGCCTCCGCAGACTCAGCATCAACAGCAACCCCAACAGCCACAGACACCTAGCAGTTCCACTCCGAAAAATGAAGTGCACAAGAGCAGTCAAGCACTTCACAACACCAACCTGACACGAGAAGTCAGGCCCCTCTCTGCCTCACAGCCCTCGCTGCCCCATGAGGTTGCCACTCTGATTTCCAGACCTCACCCGACTGTGGGCGAATCCCTGGCCTCTATCCCTCAACCCGTGACAGCCATCCACAGCACTGGCCTTCAAGCTGGGGGCAGGGGCACCGTCCCTCAGCGAGTCACCCTTTTCCGACAGATGTCATCGGGAGCCATTCCCCCCAACAGAGGAGTCCTTCCAACGCTTCCTCCACCAGCAACTACTCTTCAGAGAGAGTCTTCCTCAGTCTTAAACACAGACCCAGATGCAGAAAAGCCACGATTCGCTTCAAATTTATGATCCCTGCTCATTGTCAAAGCAGCAAGAAATACTGTAATAAACTGAGAACATTCTCAGATCTTATTTGACTCTATCTCCTGATAGATCACTATAGCCTACTATGAAGAGATATTTTAGACAGCTCTGGCATACATGCAAAATGTAAAAAAAAAAAAAAAATTAAAATATATATATTATACATATACTATTAAATATATATTTAAATTCCCCAAGAGAAGTTCAAAAGATCTGTTTAGTATCCAGTGTTATATGTCTTCCTTTCTTTAAATCATTAAAGGATTTAAAATGTTGTTGTAAGATTATTTATTTTGAACCTACTTTGACTTAATTCCTTTGATATATGTATTTCTCTATTTTATGAAGAGTTCTTGGATTCATTGGAAACAAAACTTTGATTTTAAAAAGGCAATTCAAATGAGCTACTGAATAGCACCAGTCAAAACGGTTTCATTAGCTGTGTATCTGTATCCAAATTGTTAATCATTAATTATGGAGGATTAACCAGTAAATCTCATTTTTTAGATCTAAATTATACTTTGGTGCTTTCAATTTTGAATTAGGTTAAAGAACATACTGTAAGCTTGGTTACAGTAGGAAAACTAGCCTTGCCATACATGTTCATTGATCTTACTGAAAGCTGAGGGGTACCTGTCTTCATGTGTTACCGGACTCTTACCAAGACTCAATCTTTGTTAGTTGTAAATAACTTTGCAACCCAAACAAAAATAGCGATTCTGTGTTGTATGAAGGTAAAATCATTGTTCAAGAATTTAGTTTTATTGCTTCACTTCAAAACTTAGAGTTTGAAATTTTACAAACTTAATTGTGACAATTATTCAACTGTAATGCAATGGCTTGAAAGCTACAATATTATTTTAACCTGCTATGTTTTATGCAAAATTGTATGCTCGATTCTACAAATTGCTTGTATTACACCAAAAAAAAAAAAAAAAAATCATTACTTTTCTTTCTTCTTGTCATAATCAAGCATCTGAAAATAGGCCCTGCATGCTTTTGGGGGGGGGGGGGGGGGGGGGGGGGGGATAGGTTCAAATCAGTCATTGTAGGAGAAGGCTTACAGTATTTCTCTTTTCTAGAAAAATATAAACATTAATTGCCTATCTTAAAATTCCTATAAGACTGACTTGGATCGCTAACTTAAGTCTAGAAGTGAGGTTTTTCACTTTCATTTAATATTAATACTATCATTATTTTAATATTTTGTAAACCACAGCTTGATTTGGAATTGTGTGTTCTGTGTCTTCACTGTAGTTGGTAGTTTACTGTGGTGTTAATTGGAAGAAATAAACACAATATGCATCATGTCTGTTTGGGAACACACACTTTGCTCTATGTATATTGTAACTAGTTGGTTAGTAAATCATAAGGCATGTGGTGACTAACAGTCCTTAGATAGGAGGTTTGTTGTTTTAAATATGCTTAAAATAGTATGAATCCAGAGAAGGAAAGCAGAGAAGGAAAGCAGGTTGAATGTATGTAAGCATTGTTCATTTGTTTGTTTGTTTCCTTAGCTCTTTACATGATCTGTGAGCATCCACTTCTTTCAAAGAAGTTCCTTAGTAATCTTTTGTGCCTAATGCATCCCACAAATGTGGTGCATGACTAGAAGACAACTGGAAGATTCCTAATCAACATCTGTAAATAGCCCACGTTTAGAGACTGACCTAAAGTGAAGGTATTCAGTATCTTTGACACTAGTCAAAGAAGAATTTATGAAGATTACACATTACAGGTGGCAGGGCATCCTGATAAACTTAAGACAGAAAACAAAAATTCTACAGTGGACCATGGTACCTGTTATGCCTTTTACCTATAATACCAAAATGAGTTGTTATTTTAATTTTTACCAAATCCCAACAGTGTGGAAGTAATCAACAATGCTAGTCAATGTTATTAATAACATGCTGATGACATATGATGGTGTGTCAGGAATGCTGTACAAAAAGGATTGTTCAGTCTACCTAAAACCTATGGGAAATCTGCAAGACCATTTATATATCCATGCAAAACTTCTTTATTTAAGATATTGAGAATTAAATTCAATTTATTAAGATCATGTAATGATCCTTTAAATTACTAATGGTGTACATCTGTTAGGATTAATGGGTCTGGTAGTAGATATTTTTTATATATACATATCTATATAAACTTTTTTGTTTTGTTTTTTATTTTGTGCACTATTGAGAAACATAAGCAAAATTGAATTGCATGGTCTTTCAGTGCAACCATAAGTTTTTATTCATTTTGTAATAGAATGGGCAATAAAAGGGAAAAAACAACAACTAAGGTTTATATGTTAAAAATAAAATGGTACAGGGTAAATTATATACATATATATGTATGAATGTATATATACTTAGGTTAAGAAAAAAATTGACTCACATTCCTGTAATATAAAGGTTTGTTGCTAGTTGAAATGACCTCTTTTCTCTGTACATACTTAAGCCCATAAATATGGAGTTTTAATTTGTACAGAAAGGAATGTATTATTGAAAAGATTGAGCTTTCTGCTGCTGGAAAGATAGTTGAATAGCTGATTCTTACAACTGTATGATCAGGGACAAGTTAGATTATTTCTTTTGTCTTTGCTCAAAGCCATAAATATATAAATATATATATAAATATTATTAATAAATTCAACAGAAAATAAACTAAAATCAAGAATATTTTATTTTATCAATAGACTCTAATCAAACTTTTTTGTTTTATTAATGAGTACAGATTTGCCTTGGTCCTTCTGTCTTTACATCATAAGATTTCCAAGAGAGTTTATACTTGATTCTCTTTAAAAACTGAATTCTACATATTCTCTAACTGTAGAAAGAGAAGACATTTAATAGAACATGAGTTTTCAATCATTTTTGTGTTTTACCTCTTGCATACAGTAGAAGCTGAGTTTGTTTTAGTCTTTGCTCTATACCTCCTTAGCATGTGGTGTCCAATTTCAAAGTACAACCATTCTTAGTGCTATTTTTCAAAATGGCAGTGGTAAATGATGGTTCCACAATTTATTTTTACAGATCTATTTTGTTATAGCCCTTTGGCTAGTGAAAGAACTTCGCCGTATAAATGGCTTTTGAATTAGACTGACAAGCCTGAGATGGGGTTGATGACAGAGAAACCAAATAACCAAACATTTGAGAGAAATGTAAAGATATATGATAGGAGTGGCAATGAGTTATAGTCATCAAATAAATAGCATCTCTCCAGGTCTCAATGGCCACTTCATAAATGAATAATCCCCTGATGGGATGTTATGCCACTTGAAAAAAAGAGATTATCTTGCAATTTACAAGCTTAAATGAGCATAATGTCTGCAGGATACTACAGAATACACAGGCAAGTTATTAGAATAATTCCTGAAGGGCATAGATAATTTAAATAATATAATACAAATTTACAATTTTAGATGTATTATCACCAAAACTGAATTATTTATACTCCATAGTATTAATTATCTCAATGATCTTTCAGAATATCTTTTTAAATTTATATATTTTCTTTTTCAGCATAGATTTTTATCTTTGTTAATTTTGCTGTTACCTTGCTTCTACAGACCTCATTCCTATCATTTATAATATTAAACCACTTGAAGATTTGTCTCCACACTTTCTTTATCCTTCCAGAAGATGAGTCACAACACCCTTGTGTGGTTATTTCATTTATATATGCTCTCCCAAGCATAGTTTCATGACATGTTCTGCATATTTTGAAAATGACTTATCTGGTAGCATGCAAAAGAAACATAGTCCCCATGGAATAGCTAGATGCTGAACATTCATAGCTATTTTGGCCCTAAAAAGAATGGTAAAAAAATTAAGCAAATGTGACTGGTTGCATGCACTGAATTGTTAGCTTAGTTCTATAATTTTATCTAAGGTGTCCTTTTTCAAGGAAAATAGTATAGAACAAAGTCAATTTTCTGGTCAATTCAGGGTTAATTACACATATATTGCCCCTCAAAAGTAATGATTTTCTTAAGCATTTTGATTAGTTTCTTTAAAAATTAAACCATTTATTTTTTTTAGACAGCTCAGTAACAAAATAAAGCATGGGAAGAATCCCCTGCTTTTAAAAGAACAACAAAAAAAGTCTAGATTGCCTCTTTGAATTCATGAAGGCTTCAAAGCAAATCTGGTATGAAGACCCACAATCCTCCACCTCCCATTTTGGAATATTTGAACAAAGGACATATTTTCCAGGGCAATGACATTTCTATTAGTATCTGTCAAGTTCTTTGTGCTCATTTTTGAGATGATTGAGAATATGAATTTCTCTATATAGAAATGATTTTATGACATAATCACAAATCTTTTTTTAGAAAGGTATCTTCATTTTTTACAATTGTCTAAAAGAAAATATGAATGATTTTATATTTTATTGCTTTTCAATTTTGACTACTCTCTTAAGTCATTGTTCCCTTTTTCTCATATCATAATGTTTCTCTTTCTGCTACTAAAGAAAAAGGTAAGTGTCAAGCACATAGTGCAGGGACAAGGGTTATGTGATCAAGACGTTCACCTCAGGTATAAAATTTAAGAATATACCAAACAATTTAGTAATCAAGATAAATAAGATTTTCATGCAATGTCGTTATAGAGTAAAAAAAGACTGAAACACAATTTTAAATAAATACAGGATCTGTCCCTATATTTGCTCACCACCCCCACTTGCCTCACCCTAATCCCAGTCCAGTTCTCTATTCAAGCTTTAAAAGGACCAAGCAGGAATTTGAAAGATTTCTATGACAGAAGAATTCTTGCCAGATTTTATGCCTGTAGCACCTTGAGAATTGTTTAAATCTGATATTCAAATATAGGGTTGTGAATTTGTTTTTCAGTTTTCTGCTATAGACTGAAAGAGTAATGTATCCACTTCTATAAAAATAATTATCATTTGCTAACACAGGGAATATGCTTTTCAAAATTATGGATGTTCAACAGAACACAGCTGATAGGGATAATCAGCCTTTCAGCATGGCTGCTAAGTATCATAGGCTTAAGAACAGAAATTGAGATAGAAATTATGGGTTTCAAAACCTTCTAAAAGACTTTTAGTATCAAACCAAGGGTTTATACTTAATCTGTTTAATGTTATGGAACTAAGATTATTAATCAAGAGGTTGTTGTTAAGTGCCATTGAGTCAATTACATCTCAGCTACCTGGTACAGGTTTTCTGAGGAGCAGCTGGTAGGTTTGAACCACTGACATTGTGGTTAGAAGTCCAGTGCTTCTCCTACTTTGCCACACCAAGACCCACGTTGAAAGATGTGCTTTGCTAATGTGAACAGAAATGGAATAATTTGTGATTAGATAATATTGGAGGCTATTTAGTACTCTATAAAGTATTGTGAGCTGAGGCAATACTTGACATGCATAAGAAAAGGAAAATAGGGGTCAGGAAAATATTGAGACAGAAAGAGTAGAAGTTGAAAGAAGGGAGTGGATTGATAAAATAATTTTGGTAAAACTGAACTTAATGATGACCACATTCATCACCGATATGGGGAAGTGAGAGAAAAACAGCAGTGAAGCTGCAAGCTAAGCCCTACAATGTTCAATAGACTCCTGTGGACCCGGGTGGAGATCTGGTCGGCCAGCAGTGTGGCAAGACCTGGGGACTTTTGGGCCCAGAGACAGTGATATAACCATAGAAGACTAGAGTGGAGAATGAAACATGCAGCTGATTAGGAGAGAGGGCATATGCACAAGAATGCCCACACTTGCAGATAATACCCACTTGACCTGGCTTCAATGACTGGATGATCAGAGCACAACTAGAAGAAGAAAGAAGAGGGAAAAAAGAGTAATCTAATACAATTTGATGAACTTGACCTACACCTATAGATGCAGTAGCTTAAAAGAGAGAACAAATCTTTACAGCAAGAATCATTCCCACCCCCTCCATACACAGAGTAGACCGGGATGGACAACTTAGCCATTGGCTACCCAAAATGGGGGAAGGAGGGCTACAAAGGCAAGAAGTGACTGGCTTACTAGCTTTCTGAGGGATCCTAGATCCAGAGGGAGTGAAGGAAGGTAGAATCTCCACTGAGTAGGATCCAATCTGTCTAGGCGGGGCTGAGGAAATGATACGCTGATAGGTCTCTTGTGATACAATAGTGAATAATTGTTATCAGGACAGATTGTGAGGGTTGGAAATGTAAAGATAGATGTTTTGTAGCAAGGAGGGGTTTGATTAACTTTTCAGTCTAGGAGCTGAGGTCCCTGGGACCATCAAGGGAGAAGAGCAGAGAGCGGGACCCTACCCAGAGAAGCAATGATGCTTGAGATGGAGGCAGAGATGTTGACGTGGAGAGATGAAGCAGCTGGGGAGTTTAGACCCAAAGAGCGAGAGGGGCTGTGTGCTGAGGACTGAGGTGGGGGGTGGTGGAGGGAGGGGGCAGGGCAGGCTTGTGGTGTATACCCTTTGGTTAGTTGATGACTCATGAAGGGGATTGTAACCATGGCAATGAAAAGATGTATGATAGGATGAATGTAAAACTAATGTTCTCCCATGTAAAGTATCACATAATTCACAATAAAACATTAAACAAACAAAAAAAAGATGATCTTAATTCTACAAATCTTGCTAGAGGTATTATACAAAGATGGATATTAAATGGGTATCCTTTAGAGCTGCTTCTTGTATTCTCAGTCATCCTTCACTCCAAATGGAAATTTATTTTAATTGATAATCTTTAAAAGCAACACTCAAGCAAAGGATACTATTTATTTATTTGAGATACACATCTTAGTTAATTAGTAAATAAAATGATTATTCAAAATGTAAAACTCTTTTGTTTCTATCACTAGTGATAAAAAATTCAGTTATTCAGACATTTTCTTGGATGTAATTAAGTTATACAAAAATTCCAGTTTTACCAAAACTGATTATGGCTTTCCTTAAAGAAACTTCAGATTTGTAGCTGTAAAGAGATTGTTTCAAATCCCTTCATTTCTATTACATTTATGAGGGGAATTCTTAAGAAATGAGAGACATTTTAGAAGGAAAAGAGTGTAATGTAGCACAAAGATGTTTGAAAGATTCAAAAAGAGTTTGTGAAATGTATTCTTATTTTTTTCTTGAAATGTATTTGTCCAAGGCCTTAGTTTCTAAGCTTTTAAAAATAAAGTTCTTTGCCTAACTATTCTGGACTCTTTACCTACCAAAACTACTAAAATTCTATTGAAAATACACACTTCTAAATTGAATAGATTATCCTATGACATTCTCATATGCATAATGAAATAATGAAGCAATTCCTTTGTGAAATATAAATATAATGAAGTAATGCCTTTGTGAAATATTAAATAGAATTTGTATCTGTGATAGCCATCTAAATTATCTCTGCCTCTTGTCTCAGCACAGCAAATTTTTTAAAACACACATACTTTGATGGCAAATTACCTTGCAAAACAGAAATTGTAACACTCTTAACAGATAGATAGTTCTATATTCAGGGCCACAGATCCGAAGACTAAAAGGTAAGATGACTTTGAAGGGTTTAATGAAGATTTACTTTAGAATATATAGCTTAGAATATGGATTGTTATGGAGGGGATGTTTTCCAGGACTGGGAGAACTTGTTAAAATGTAAATTCTGAATCTGTATACCTGGAATGGAAAGGCAAATTCTCGGCAGAGGGTGGAAACAGAATGAACAAAGTGATGGAGTTTTCTAATGACTTAATAACATATTTCCTTTTCTATCTTTCGTGTATTTTTATAGACTCTTTTAAGCTTTTTCAAGTATTTCATGGATGTCATCCTTAATAATGTTTTAATTATTCTCCTTGTTTGCTATGACAAATCTCCTCAACAAGAATGTGTTTTTATTTATTGTTGTTTTTGTTAACTGTGGAGTTGATTCAGACATGGCAACCCTGTATAGGGTTTCCAAGCAGCGGCTAGTGAATTTGCACTGCCTACATTCTGGTTCAATAAACAATATTCTTATCAACAGAAAAGAGATTGAAGTTGTCAAAGACTTCATTCTTCTTGGATTAACTATCAACACTCATGGAAGCAGCAGTCAAGAAATCAAATGATGTATTGCATTAGGCAAATCTGCTGCACAAGACCTTTTTAAAGTGTTGAAGAGCAAAGAAGTCAGCTTGAGGACTAAGGTGCACCTGACCCAAGCCAAGATACCTTCAATAACCTCATATGCATGCCAAAGCTGGACAGTGAATAAGAAAGACCATAGAAGAAGATGCCTTTGAGTTATGGTGTTGGAGGAGAATATTGAAAGTGGCATGAGATGCCAAAAGAACCAATAGATCTGTTTTGAAAATCGTACAGCCAGAGTGCTCCTTGGAGGCCAAGATGACCAAACATCATCTCTCTTGCTTCAGACAGACATACTGTCAGGAGGGAACTGTCACTGGAGAAGGGCATCATGTTTGGTAAGGTGGAGGGTCAGAGAAAAAGAGGAAGACCACCAGCGAGATGGATTGGACAAGTGGCAGCATTGATGGACTCAAGTGTAGTAACAGTAGTGAGGTTGGCCCAGGATCTGGCAGTGTATTGTTCTGCTGTGCATAACGTTGTTGTGGGTCAGTATCAACTCAATGGCACCTAACAACAACAAATTCTGTCCCATTTTAAGCTTGTTGATAAATATTTTGCGATTTCCTTTGGGATTCAAATCTTTGCTTAAAGCACATATTTTTCAGCTGCATTATAATGCACTGGACCTCAAGATAGGTTTGAACCATAAGGTTGTTGTTGTTAAGTGCCATCGAATCAGTACCAACTCATAGTGACCCTATGCACAGCAGAACGAAACACTGCCAGATCCTGGGCCAGCCTCAATATTGTTGCCACGCTGAGTCCATCAATGCTGCGACTTGTCCAACCCATATTGTTGGGGGTCTTCCTCTTTTTCTCTGACCTTCCACCTTCCCAAACACGATATCCTTCTCCAGTGACTGGTCCCTCCTGACAATATGTCCGAAGTATGAGAGATGAAGTTCGGCCATCTTGGCCTCTAAGGAGCATTCTGGCTGCACTTCTTCCAAAGTGGATCTGTTGATTCTTTTGGCAGCCCATGGCACTTTCAATATTCTCCTCCAACACCATAATTCAAAAGCATCAATTCTTCTACAGTCTTCTTTATTCACTGTCCAGCTTTCACATGCATATGAGGTTATTGAAAATACCATGGCTTGGGTCAGGCACACCTTAGTCATCAAGCTGATGTCTTTGCTCTTCAACACCTTAAAAAGGTCTTGTGCAGCAGATTTGCCTAATGCAATACGTCGTTTGATTTCTTGATTGCTGCTTCCATGAGTGTTGATAGTTGATCTAAGAAGAATGAAGTCCTTGACAACTTCAATCTTTTCTCCATTGATAAAAATGTTGTTTATTGGTCCAGTGGTGAGGACTTTTGTTTTTTTGACATTGAGATGTAATCCATATTGAAGGCTGTGCTCTTTGATCTTCATAAGTAAATGTTTCAAGTCCTCTTCACTTTCAGCAAGCAAGGTTGTATCATC
>NW_006408600.1:9832956-9845382 GCF_000296735.1 Chrysochloris asiatica
AGAAGAATGAAGTCCTTGACAACTTCAATCTTTTCTCCATTGATAAAAATGTTGTTTATTGGTCCAGTGGTGAGGATTTTTGTTTTCTTGACATTGAGAGGTAATCCATGCCAAAGGCTGTGTTCTTTCATCTTCATCAGCAAATGTTTTCAGTCCTCTTCACTTTCAGCAAGCAAGGTTGTATCATCTGCATATCGCAGGTTGTTAATGAAACTTCCGCTAATCCTGATGCCACATTTGTCTTCATATAACCCAGCTTCTTGGATTATTTGCTCAGCATACAGGTTGAATATGTATGATGAAAGAATACAACCTTGTCACACACTATTTAGCTAATAATGGCAATGCGATTGTGAAGGTGAAGGGAAACTCTCAATCTTAGCAACTCAGTTTCCACACATTAACAATAGGAAGGAGGAAACACTTTTAGAAAAACATCAAGAGAAAAAAATGTATCTGGACATTTTCAGAGGAAATCTCTTCTGAGTGATAAAATGTTAGCAACAGTTTTAACATAAATCTTGGCCACTTCACTTCAAAAGGAATGTGACTATTTTGGAGAGGAGATGGATTGAAATGAGAATGGTGAAAGGCCTTAAAAATATATAACT
The DNA here is from genome assembly GCF_000296735.1 of Chrysochloris asiatica. Lineage (NCBI taxonomy): Eukaryota > Metazoa > Chordata > Mammalia > Afrosoricida > Chrysochloridae > Chrysochloris > Chrysochloris asiatica. The sequence continues at coordinate 9,833,568 of NW_006408600.1, forward strand.
TGTTCAGGAATAAAGAACAACCACAAAAAACAGCTTTCCCATCTAGAGAGAAGGAAGCTTACCAGTGGCCAGCAAGAGAGGAACCTCTTTGGTGCAGGTATAGAGAAGGCTCAAGCTAGAGAAGATTAGAGAGTAAAATGTTTCTAAGAGTTTTGGAATAAAAACACAATAAGTCAACAATATGTACACTCATGAAAACCTGCATACTTTCAGAACTATACAACTTCTCATGTAGTTATAATGTTGATATTAGGTGCCTTGGAGTTGTCTCTGATTCACAGTGACACTATGCAACACAGCACAAAACACTGTGTAATTATAATAGTAAGGCTCTTTTCCCAATCTGCAGACTCCAAGCAGATAAATCTAAAAAATGATTTATCTTAAAAAATATATATGATTAGCAGAATTCTATATGCAGAACTTCCATATAGTAGATATTTTACCTTAAGAAATATGGATGTGTTTGAGAAAAGTATGCATTTCTGGTTTTCATATTTTATCTTCTGATATAAATGAACTCCTGGTTTGGCCTTGTAGGATCAGCACTGGACTGGAAATCACCAGGTCAGCAGTTCAAAGCCACCAGCTACTCCTTGGAAACCCTATGCAGGGTCACTATGAGTCTGAACCGACTCAATGGCATGTAACAAAAAAACATAATTATGTGCTAATGTTTATACATTATTTTTTTTACTACTGTACTATTATTGTATTTTTTAGGTGCCTATTACTGGTGTGGTGCTATGGGTTAATGTGCCAGACTGCAAAGCCGTTTGAACTGCAAGGTCGGTGGTTCAAGCTCACTAGCTGCTCCTTGGAAACCCTATACAGGGTCTCTGTGGGTTGGAACCGACTCGATGACACTTAACAACAACAACATGACTCAGTTTTAACTCATACATAACAGAACAAAACACTGCCAAGCCATGTACCATCCTCACAAATATTATATTTGATCACATTATTGCTACCACTGTACCAATCCATCTCATTAGAAGGTCGTCCTCTTTTTCAGTGACCCTCCTTTATTATAAGTACCTTATATTGGCTCTCATTCATATTAAATATATGTTTTATCAGTGACTATCACTGATAGCTGGAGAGTAATGGAGTCATTATAAAACGTTACTTATAAAAAGGTATCATTGACAAGGTTTAGAACCACTGTCCTAAGTACTGATGTATACTGGGATTTGCATTGCACTGTTTCTATAATGAATTTAGTACCGAACAATAAGTACTAATTTTTATGCAATGTTGTTGTTAAGTGCCATCAAGTTGGTTCCGACTCACAGCAATTCTGTATAGGGTTTCTGAGGAGCAACTGGTGAGTTAGAACTGCCAACTTTGTGGTTCAAACTGACCTTTTGGTCAAGTGCTTATCCTATGGTGCATTTTATGATTAGACATAATTGGAGTTAGTAAGAATAAAAGTGATAAGAGATAGTAACAAGAAAATAAATCAAATTAGAAAGTACTAAATTGGACATTTTTGTACATGTTTCCTATTCTCAGGTTCACAATAATTTGCATGCACAACATAGTCATTAAAAATAACCTGAGTAGAAGGATCATAGGCCTTATCTTGCAAAAATTTGTTAATTAGCCAATTAATTAATTAAACAAGCAGACCACTGCTGCAACTGATTCTTTGAGTAGCCAGAGGAATTACCTTAATGGTAATATCTGAAGAAAGTTTAATGGTGCCTTTATCAGTTATATTTTCCCAATGATGCTTGGAGTTCTTACTATTTAATCACACTACTTAGTTTCATTTGCATGAATTTTCTTCTTATACATGTGTCTAATAGACTCAATCAAAATAAGCTAATTAAAACTTAGCTTAATTTTTGAATTAATTCATCAGATTAATTCATTGAGCACTAGAGATGACTGTGAACAAGATGAATACTAATTTCTGCTCTCATGAATCTTACATCCTTCTGGAAATAAACAGAATACATAAAATAAGCAAGAAACATTATAACTCACTAAATGATTTCAAGAAAAACAATAAAGGGAGTGGAAAGAGAAAGTCAAGAACTTTAATTAGGGAGAATATACCATGTCAAACAGTCTCCTGGTGTGGCGCTGTAGAATCAGCCCTGGACTGGGAACCACAAAATCGGCAGTTCAAACCCACCAGATGCTCCTTTGGAACCCTGTACAGGATCGCTGAGTCAGAATCAATTCGACGACACGTAACAACAACACACCATTTCAAGTAACAGGATTAGGGAGGTCTCAATGAGTTGATCATTAAACATCAGCCAAAAAGAATGTATCAAAATAACTAGGTATCCTGTAGTGCCTCACTACTGAAAGTGTAGTCCATAAACAGCAACAGCAGCAATAGATGGAAGCTTGTAAGAAATGCAGAATCTTGGATCTTAACCTATAGCTATTGATGTGAGTCTAATTTTTAACCAATTTCCCATGATTCATTGATAGCAAATATTTGAGAAACACTTAACTGATCAAGTTAGCTACCACTAAATCACTCCTGATTCATGATGCCTTCTTATACAATGGGTTAGAACTGCTGTGATCCACAGGATTCTAATTGGCTGATTTTTCAGATTTTGACTGTTGCAACTTTCTTTGTAGCCTGTCTTAGCCTGAACTCTCCACTGTAATTTTTTCAGCATCAGAGCAACAAGAAAACCTTCACGGACAGATGGTTGATGGCTGCACTGACACAAAATCAGCCCTGGGTTTCCTGTATGGCAGGGAAAAATTCTAGCACAGAGCCATCACTGCCCCTAATCAAGCCTTGAAAAACCAACTCTAGTCAACTCTGGCTATTGAACAGCGTAGAACTGCCTCCACAGAGTTTCCAAGATTGTAATCTTTAGGGTGGAGTCCTGATGTGGCACTATGGGTAAATGTGCTGGGCTACATGATCAGCTTAAACAACAAGGTTGTCAGTTCAAGCTTGCCAGAAACACAATACAAGGTCGCTATGAGTTAGAACCGACTTGATGGTATTTAACAACAACAACAATCTTTAGGGAAGCAGACTGCCACATCTTTTGCCACTGAACAGTTGGTGGTTTGAACTGCTGACCTTTTGGTTAATAGCCAAGCTCTTAAATATGCTACTACCTCCGTTCGTTAGTCAATTCATACTGAAAAACAAACTGACTACATATAGTCAATTTAGACTCATACCAACCTTATATAGGGTTTCCTGATGTAGCACTATAGGATAAACAATGGACCACAAGATCATTTTGAACCAAAAGGTCAGCAGGTCAAACTCACCAGCCACTCCTTGGAAACCGTATACAGGGTATCTGTGAGTTGGAACCAACTTGATTACATTTAACAACAACAGCATAATGTTTCCTGTGGTTCATGTTTACCTGGGAACAGAAAGCATCAGTTTGAATGGATAATCCTGCAGTTAGAAGTCCTCTGCTTATCCTACAACACTACCAGGATTCTTTAGGCAATCCATTTTGTTTTGTTCCATCCAGTTGGTTCAGACTCATAGCAAATCTATGCACAACAGAAAGAAACACTGCCTGGTCAAGTACAATCCTACTAAATGTTAAGTTTAGGCCGATTATTGCTGTTGTCAACTCACCTAATTGGGATCTTCATCTTTTTTGTTGACCCTCCACTTTACCAAGCATGATGTCCTTCTCCAGAGACTGATATATCCTAAAAACATGTCCCAAATACAACAGATTAATCCTTCCATCTTTGCTTCTAAGGAGCTTCCTGGCTACACTTTTCCCAAAATAGCTTTGACAAACACCAGTTTGTTCTTTTGGTAGCCCATGGCACTTTTAATATTATTCTTTAATACAATAACTCAAATACATTAATTCTCCTACTATCTTCCTTATTTATTGTCCAACTTTCACTTGCATGTGAAGCAATTGAAAAATACCATGGCTTGGGTCAGCTGCACCTTAGTCCTCCAAGCAGCATCTTTACTCGTTTATGCTTAAAAGAGTTTTTGGATTGGGTTCGCTAGTGCAATACATCATTTGATTTCTTGACTGCTGCTTCCATGAGTATTGGTTGTGGTTACTACAAAATGAAGTGTTTAACAACTTCAATCTGTTTTCCGTTTATCATGATGTTATTTATTGATCCAGTTGTGAGGATTTTTGTTTTCTTTACATTGAGGTGCAATTCATACTGAAGGTTGTAGTCTTTGACCTTTATCAGTAATTTAAGCCCATTTGGCTTTCAGGGGCAAGGTTTAAAATTCCTCCAATCCTGATGCCATGTTCTTCTTCATATAATTCAGCTTTTCATATTATTTGCTTAGCATACAGATGGGATAAATATGGTGAAAGGATACAACTTTTGTGCACACCTTTCTTGTATAGAATGAACCATTCAGTATACCCTTGTTCTATACTAATAACTATCTCTTGGTGTATATACAGGTTCCTCATGAGAACAATTACTGCTCTGGAATGCTCATTCTTTGCAATGTTATCCTAAATTTCTTATGATCTACACAATAACGTGCCTTTGCATAATCAATAAATCACAAGTAAACATCTTTCTGGTATTCTATGATTTCTGACACCAACATTGATATACCTAGTTTCATGTTCCCTTCTGACTCAAGCTTGAATTTCTGGCAGTTCCCTGTTGATATATTGTTGCAATAGTTTTTGAATTATCTTCATCAGAATATTATATGCATGTGATATTAAGTTATTTGATGATTTCCATAATCCATTTATTGAGAAATGCTGATTGTATATTTCCCTTTTGTTTTTCTAACTACAGGTCTTTGTACATTCATTATAATAATTTGTTTTGTATTCTGGGGCTAACCTTTGACATTCTCTGTTCATCTCTTTCACTTTCCTAATTCTTCCAGTCACTTAGCTTCACTATTCCCATGAGCAAGGTTCAGTCTCTTCTGACATACATTTTGGTCCTTTCTTTCTTTCCTGTCTTTTTAATGACCCTTTGCTTTCTCCATGGATGATGTTCTTGATGTCATCACACAACTCTTCTGGTCTTCAGTCATTAGTGTCTAATGTATCAAATCTGTTCTTGAGATGGTCTCTAAATTCAGGTGGGATATATTAAAGCTTATATTTGAGTCTCGTTAATTTGTTTGACTTTAGGTTCAGTCTAAAATTTCAAAGGAGCAATTCATGGTCTGTTCTTTAATCTGTCACTGGCCTTGTTTTAGATGATGGTATTGAGTTTTTCCATAATTTCTTCCTACAGATGTACTCAGTTTGATTCTGTGCATTCCATGTGGCAAGATCCATGTGTTTAGCTGCCTTTTATGCTGTTTTAAAAAGGCATTTGAGTTGAATAAGTCATTGTTGTTGTTGTGTTAAGTGCTACTCATAATGACCTAATGCACAACACAAGGAAACACTGCTCAGTCCTGTACCAACCTCATAATCATTGCTACATTTGGGCTCATTTCTGTTGTCATTGAGTGAATCCATCTTGTTGGGGTCTTCCTTTTTTCCATGGACACTCCAAATTACCAAGCATGATATCCTTCTCCATGGACTGGTCTATTCTGATAATATGTCCAAAGTGTAAGAGATGAGGGCTGGCCATCTGGCTTTGAAGAAGCATTCTGGCTGTTCTTCTTTCAATACAGATTTTTTTTTTTTTTTTAACTGTCTATGACTTGAAGGCACTTAACAACAACAACAACAAATGGTACTTTTAATATTATCCTCCATCACCATAACTCAAAGCCATCAATTCTTCAATGTCTTCTTTATTCATTGTACAGCTTTACATGCATATGAGGTTATTGAATATACCCTGGCTTTAGTTAGACACACATTAGTCCTCAAATTGACTTCTTTGCCCTTGAATATTCTAAAGAGATTTGGGCAGCAAATTTGCCAAATAAAATACATCATTTGATTTCTTGACTTCAGTTTCCCTGAGTGTTGATGTTTGAAAAAAGCAAAATGAAGTCTTTGACAACTTCAATATTTCCTCCATTTATCTTGATGTTATTTGTTAGTCCAGTGGTGAGGAAACAAGGTTGTATCATCTGCATATCATAGATTGTTAATGAGTCTTCCTCTAATCCCAATGCCATGGTTCTTCTTTATATAATCCAGTTTTGTAAAAGTATTTGCTCATGACACAGATTGAATAAGTATGGTGAACAAATACAATCCTGGCATATATCGTTCCTAATTTTAAATGATTCAGTGTTCTCTTCTTTTGTTCAACCAGTTGCTTTTAGATCTATGTAAGGAGCTCTGGTAGCGTAGTGGTTACGAATCGGGCTGCGAACCTTAAGGTCAGTGGTTCGAAACTACCAGCTGCTCCGTGGGAGAAAGATGAGGCTTTCTACTCCGATAAAGATTTACACCCTCGGAAACCCTGTACTGGGTCACTATGGGTCGGAACCGACTCGACGGCACTTAACAACAACAACACAGGTTCCTAACGAGCACAATTAAATGTTCTGAATACTCATTCTCTGCTAGGTTGTCCATAGTTTATCATAATCCACACAACTGAAAGCCTTTGCATAGTCAAAAAATCACAGATGAACATTTTGATGGTATTTTCTGCTTTCAGCCAAGATCCATCTGATGTCAGCAATGGTATCCCTCATTTCATCTCCTATCTGCTTCCAGCTTGAACCTCTGGCAGTTCTCTGTTAATGTACTACTGTTTCATCCATTTTTAAATTATCTTTAGCAAAATTTTATTTGCATACAGTATTGATGATATTGTCCAATGATTTCCACATTCTGTTAAGTCACCTGTCTTTAGAATGGGCACAGATTTGAGTCTCATCCAATCAGTTGGCCAGGTAGTTGTCTCCCAAATTTCTTGGCATAGATGAGTGAGTGCCTCCAGTGATACTTTAGTTTGTTAAAATATTTCAATTGGCATTCTATGAATTCTCAGAACCTTGTTCTTTGTCTGTGTTTTCAGTGTACCTTGGATTTCTTCATTCAGTACCATTAGCTCTTGATCAGAGGTTTTCTCTTGAAATGGTTGAACATTGACCATTTCTTTTTGGTACAGTGACTCTGTGTATTCCTCCCACCTTCTTTTGATGCTTTATGCATCATTCAATATTTTGCCCTTATGATCATTCAGTATTCCAAGAGGAGGCTTGATTTTTTCTTCAGTTCCCTCAGCTTGAGATATGATTGATTAGTGTGGTCTTCCCTTTTGGTTTTCTAACTCTAGAAATTGGCATAATTCAATATAATATTTGACTATCTTCTTGAGCTGCCTTTTGAAGTTTTCTGTTCATCCCTTTTACTTCTTCAACTCTGCCATTTGCTTTAGCATTTACCTTGGAAAGTTCCAGAATCTTTGCTGGCATCCATTTTGGTCTTTTTTTTTTTTTTTTAAGGTTTTTATTGTGGATTGAGTGAAAGTTTACAGGGCAGATAATCAGTTTTACATTCAAGAAACCATACACCTTGCTTCGTTACAATGATTATAATCCCCTCCATGTACCATCAGTTAACAGTATTTCTCTCTATTCACTTCAGCTTTTTTTTTAAACAAAACTCACTCAGACATATATAATAATTTCCACCTCTAAAGGGGACATTCTGCAAGTCATCTTCCTGGGCACCAGCTCTTAGTGACTCTCTTCCCATGACTACAGTCCTCAGCCGCTTCCCCTAACCATGACCCCATCTTTGCCTCCGTCTCTGGTGTCGCTGCTTCTCTGGACTACAAAATTAACCACTGCCCTGTTTTTGCTACAGAACTTCTACCTTTATAATTGTGACAGTCGCAATTAGTCATGATGACAATTAATCACTATTGAATCATACAAATCTTATTCCCATCTCTTTTCACCAGACCCATCTAGATAAGATGAAACTTCAGTGGGGACTTTTTCTCCCTCCCCTGCCCCCCGACTCTGATACTTGATGTGAAGACTCCTTCCTTCTCTGTTGGTATTTAGAGTTACTACCTCCATGAGTATAGGTCAGGTTCATCAGATTGGAGCAATTTACCCTTGTTTCCTTTATAAAAAAAAAAAAAAAAAATGTATTTTTTTGTAATCTTCCTCTAGTCAAGTTCTGATTAGAAAGCCATCAAGGCTAAGTCAGATGGGTACTGTCTGCAAGTTTGAGTGTTCTTATGCATCTTCCCTCACTTCATATCAGCTGGATTTTTCACTCTCAGCTCTAGCCCTCGGTGGCTATGTCCTTGTCCATGAGCTCAAGGGTCTCCAGGTCTCAGCACACTTTGGACTAACCAGCCCTTCCTCTTCTCTCTCTTCATCTCCAGGTCAACAGGAGTCAATGGACTGTGATTGAATTCAGCCCATTTCTTCATTGCTGCCTTTCCCCCTCTTCCACTCACCAGTAGACCAATGTGGTTGGCAGCAAGCTTATATGCCTATTCATGTGTTCCCTTTGAGTTTCAGTGTTAGAGGAGAGTTTGTCCTGAAGGTACTTGATTGCTTACCTTGATGGCTTCCTGCGAACAGCTTGCTTATTCTTGTAGTAGCCAGTCATGCTGATACTTTTTGTTTGTTTGTTTTAAATAAATGTTTCATTGTGTATTGTGTGAGAGTTTACATGGGTGAACATTGGTTTTACATTCATTCTATCACACATCATTTAACTGCCACAGTTACCATCCCATCTATACATCATCACCCAACCAAAGGGTATAGCCTGCAAGCCTTCCCCCCTACCCCCCCTACGGTCCTCAGCACACAGCCTCTTTCCCTCTCTGGATCTCAAGTCCCCAGCCACTCCATCTCTTCACATCATCCTCTCTGTCTTCATCTCAGACCTCACTGCTTCTCTGGGTGGGGTCCCGCTCTCTGCTCTTTTCCATTGATGGTCCCAGTACCTTCTGTTCCTAGACTGAAAGGTTAATCACTCCCCTCCTTGCTATAAAATATCCACCTTTACATTTCCAGTCCTCACAATCAGTCCTGATAGAATTATTCACCCTTGCATCACAAGAGACCCATCTGCATTTCTTTTCATCAGCCCTTCCTAGATAGGTTGGATACTACTCACTGGAGGGAGACTCTACCATCCTCCCCGCCCTGTAGATCTAGGTTCCCTCTTGAAAGCTTGTAAGCTAGTCTTTTATTACCTTTGTATCCCTCCTCCCATTTTGGGTAGCCAATGTTCAAGTTGCCCATCGCTATCTACTCTTCATGTGGAGCAGGGATTTGTTTCCTCTTTTGAGCATTTATAAGTGCAGGTCTTTTTTGTCTTCTTGATGGCCTTTTATTTTCTTTTTGCATGATTTTCTTAATGTCATCCCACAACTCTTCTGCTCTTCAATCATTAGTGTCTAATATATCAAATCTGTTCTTGAGATGATCTCTAAATTCATGTGGGATATTTTCAAGGTTATATTTTAGCTCTTGTGGATTTGTTTCAATTTTCTTCAGCTTCAACCTGAACTTGTATATGAGCAACTGATGGTTCATCCCACAATCTGACCCTGGCCTTGTTTTGGCTAATGATATGGAGCATTTCCACTGTCTCATTCCACAGTTGTAGTCAATGCGATTTCTGTGTATTCCATCTGGTGAGGTCCATAGGTATCTTTAAAAAGGGTATTTGCAAAGTAGAAGTCATTGGACTTGCAAAATTCTATCAAGTGATTTCCCATATTGTTTCTATCACCAAAGTCATATATTTCAACTACTGATCCTTCTTTGTTTCTAATCTTTGAATTCTGATCACCAGTAATTATCAGTATATTATGATTGTATATTTGTTCAATTTCAGACTGAATAAGTTGGTCAGACTCTTCAATTTCATCATTACCGGCTTCAGTGGCTTATGTGTAAATTTGAATAATAGTTGTATTAACTGTTCTTCCTTGTTGTTGTTAAGTACAATCGAATTAACTCTGACTCATAGCAATCCTGTCTAAGGTTTCTGAGGAGCAACTGGTGGGTTTGTACTGCTGACTTTGTGGTCTTCATTGTATGCATATAGATATTTTCTTATCACCTACAGTGTTGTATTCAAAGGTAAATCTTTAAATTTTTGGATAACGAATACGATGCCATTCCTCTTCAATTTGTCATTTCCCAGCACTGTAAACCATGTGACAGATTAAAAAGGACCAATACCAAATGATTTCAGCTCACTAATGCCAAGGACCCACCACCTGTCTGTCAGTTTATCGTACTGTGGTGGCTTGTGAGTTGCTTTGATTCTGGAAGCTATGCCACTGGTATTTTAAATACCAGCAGAGTCACCCATGGTGGACAAGTTTCAGATGAGCTTCCAGATGCAGACAGACTAGGAAGAAGGAGTGACAAACTACTTCCAAACATTTTGTCACCGAAAACCTTATGAATAGCAGAGAAACATTGTCAGATATAGTGCCAGAAAATGAGCCCCTCAGGTTGGAAGGCGCTCAAAATGCAACTGGGGAAGAGCAGCCTCCTCAAAATAGAGTTGACTGTGATGATGCAAATGAAATAAAGACTGTGGGAGAAAAGCCTGAAGGATCTTCATTTGCTGATGGGGCACAACTCAAAATGAGGAGAAACAGCTGTAAACATCCATTAATAATTGGAAGATGGAATTTATGAAGTATGAAAATTGAAATTTGTAAAAAATGAAATGGAATGTATAAATATTGATAGCTTAGGCATTAGTGAATAGAAATGGACTGGTATTGGCCATTTTCTATCTGGTAACCACATGGTTTACTATGCCAGGAATGACAAATTGAAGAGGAATGGTGTTGCGTTCATTGTCAAAACGAACATATTCAGATCAGTCATGAGGTACAATGCTGTCTGTGATAGGATAATATCCATGCACCTACAGGGAAGACCAGTTAATACCACTATTATTCAAATTTACGCACCAATCACTAAAGCCAGTGAGGATGAAATAGAAGAATTCTACCAATTGCATCGATCAAACATGCAATTGGGATGTATTGCTCATTACTGGTGACTGGAATGCAAAGGTTGGAAGCAAAGTGGAAGGATCAGTAGTTTGAAAATATGGCCTTGGTGATATAAATGATGCTGGAGATCGTATGAAAGAATTCTGGAAAACCAATGAGACGATGGAAAAGTTCTATATCATCAGTGAAAACAAGGCCAGGGGCAGACTGTGGAACAGACCATCAGTTACTCATAAACAAATTCAAACTGAAGCTGAAGAAAATGAAAACAGGTCCATGAGAGATATTTCAAAGATGGTTCTATACTGCTGTTAGGTGCCTTCATGTTGTTGTTATATGCCATGGAAGTCTGTTCCAACTCATAGCGACCCTATCCAGGGTTTCCGAGGCTGTAAATCTTCATAGGAGCAGAAAGCCTCATCTTTCTCCCGTGGAACAGCTGGTAGTTTTGAACTGCTGACCTTAAGGTTCACAGCCCGATTCGTAATAACTACGATACCAATCCTAGCTATCTGTATAAAGAGTAGAACTGCTCTATAGGTTTCAAATTAGATATTTTGGACTGCTAACCAAAAGATTGTTGTTGTTAAGTGCTATTGAGCCCATTCTGATGCATAGCAACACTATATAGGGTTTAAAAGGATCTGCTGGTGGGTTTTAAATGAATACTTAGTGTTTATCCTACAGTGTCACACCACAACTCCCACTGAAAGGAGGGCAGTAAAAACCCACCAATCACTCCTCAGGGAAAAAAAAAAGTGGCTATCATCTCCTGTAAAGGTTGACTTTCTTGAAAACCCTAAATAGGGGAGTTACTATGAGTCAAAATTGACTTGATGGTAGTGGGTATAGTTTCCAAAGCTTCAGTGTTTAAAAAAGACAACTGCCACATATTTCTCCTTCCAGTTGGTGAATTGGAATTGCCACTTACTAGTGCAATTAAACCAAACGGCCACCA
>NW_006408600.1:9849364-9852233 GCF_000296735.1 Chrysochloris asiatica
AAAGATGAGGCTTTCTGCTCCCGTAAAGATTTACAGCCTCGGAGACCCAGTACAGGGTCGCTATGAGTTGGAACTGACTCCACAGCACATAACAACAACAACAACAACTGTTGTTGTTAAGTGCCTTCAAGTTGGTTCCAACTCATAGAGAACCTGTATAGGGTTTCTGAAGAGTTGGTGAGTTTGGACAGGTGTAACTTAGTTCTCAAACTGAACATTGCTCTTTAACATTTTAAAGTGGTCTTTTGCAGTAGATTTGCCTAATGTAATACATCATTTGATTTCTTGACTGCTGCTTCAATCAGTGTTTTTGTAGGTCCAAGCAAAGCAAAAATTTTTCACAACTTTAATCTTTCCTCCATTTATCATGATGTTACTTATTGTCTGGTTGTGAGGATATTGTTTTCTTTACATTGAAGGGCAGTCCATACTGAAGGCTTTTATCTTTGTGACCCTGCTCATATATAAAATATAGTGGCATAGGTTCTGGCATCACAGCAACACACAAGTCATCACTGTACAACAAGTTGGCAGACAAGCAATGGAGAAGAAGAGTGTTAGGTGTTTTCAATTTCTCATTGGGGTGGATTTGCATGCCTCACATTATCTTACTTCAATCCAATGTATCTATTGTCTTTGGAAACATTTTTTTTTTTTTTCAAAAGTAATACGTTGACATTGTAAAAATAAGTAAATCTGTTTATGATTTATTGTAAATGAATTTCTATATATACATGCCATTAATATAGACCTTACATGCTTAGAAAGGAGTCCTGGTGTGGTATCATAGGATAAGCACGCGACCTTGGACTGAAAGGTTGGTGGTACAAACTCAGCAGCAACTGTTCAGAAACACTATACAGGGTCACTATGACTCAGAACTGATTTAACAGCACTTAACAACAACAAGAAATGCTTAGAAGGGAGTCTTGGTGTGGTGCTGTAGTATAAGCACTGGACCTCAAGGTCAACTGTTCAGTTGTTCCTCAGAACCCCTATTACAGGGTCAATATGATGGTACTTCACAGCAATGTTCTTAGTAAGCCTAGATACAAAAATTGTCTCTAACACTTACTAGGTTATATGACCGTGGTTGAGTTATATAATCTTGCTATATTTCAACTTCCAGAAGTAGTAACTAGAGAGTGTAATAGTTTCTACCTTATAGGGAGATTGTGATCATTAGATGTGATAAAATCTTTTAAAAGTTTATCTAAATATTCTAGATAAAGTTAGCACAATTTTCTAAATCTCACTGAGTTGCCGGGATAATACATTGACTTTTTATCCCTTGTTGCCTCAGTAGAAAGAGTTTTTAATGTTGTCTTCTCATCCCCCAAACTGTTAACTTCTTCCCACTGTAACATTCCACGAGCTCAGTCTCCCTGTATTTGGCAGTTCACATTTCCAGTTTCTGTAAAGAGCTGACACCACATATTCAGTCTTCTTAATGGCAATGGGTCTCTGTTTCCCTTACTGCTGATGCTGCCTTTTCCTGTCTGGCATGGAAAACAGTAAAATAGTAGAGGGAAATGTCTTTCCAGTGACACTGCAAGTTTCTCCATGAGATGGGTTGATGGGAGGATGCAGAAATGGGGAAGTGGGAACATGTGGAGATATGAGCATGTGCCCACTTCTTAACATACTGTTTGACAGTAGAAATTCTACCAAAGCCGGTACTTGTGAACTCTAGAGATGAAGCCTTGTTTGAAACACTTCATGATAAATATCAGTAAGCCTCTTAAAATAGCAATACACTATATATTAAGGTTGATTAGGCACAATGCTGTTTGTAAATTTCATTATGCTCAAAATATGCATAACCACACAAACACACACACTGGAGAAAGTCAAGTACTGTGTTAGCTCCTTCTACTACATTTTGATGAATGAAGAAACACTATTTGAAATCTAGAAAGAAGGTGCATGTTGGCTTATTGTGTTTTATATGACATATAGAATTTGGAAGGTGTCTGAAAGAATTAACTTCAAGTATTTTTTTCTTTGGTGTACAGAATCTGTTGAAGAGTCTACTGCCAATCTCAATGCGCTGAGAGAGAGCAGAGTAGTGTAACTGAAGCACTGTAGGTGTCTAAATACAGCTCAACTTCCCTGGCATGCAGTAAGCATTCAGCCACTAAGAAGTTGACCTTCTGGCCCTGCCCTTTAAATTCAAGATCACTACTAGACAGCAAGATCTTAGGGAGGAGATGCGAGGACACTTTTTTGATTTATACTTCAAACTCCTAGTAAAATTACAAAACCATTGTGGTATTTGGGCTGAAAGACTCTACAGGAGATCATCTGGACTTAGGTCCTAAAGCTTTATTCCCAGCAAGTGCTGAGATTTAGACTTGCTGTTAATTCATGATTTATAACAATGAGGGGAAAAAAGGAGGAAAGAAAACACACACCTCATGCTAGACTAATGCTATTGTAGTGAACACTGTTACTAGAGAGTTGGTTGGTTGGTTGGTTATGTGCTGTGGAGTTGGTTCCGAATCATAGCGACCCTGTACAGGGTTTCCGAGGCTGTAAATCTTTCTGAGAGCAGAAAGCCTCATCTTTCTCCCCCGGAACAGCTGGTAGTTTCGAACTGCTGACCTTGTGGTTCGCAGCCCGATTCATAACTACACTACTAGACAAGTAAAAAAGTACATGACTGATATAATCAAAGACCTCTGAAGGTTTAAAATGGAAGCTTCCAGGTGTTTCACATCAACTTCACTATTTAAGTAGATGCTTAGCACATCAACAAAATTTCATCAACGATTGTTGTTGTTGTTGTCAGGTGCCATCGAGTCGGAACCGACTCATAGCGACCCCATGCACAGCAGAATGAAACAATGCTCGATCCTGGGCCAACCTC
>NW_006408600.1:9854018-9858379 GCF_000296735.1 Chrysochloris asiatica
TTGTCTTCTTAATGACTTTTTGCTCTCTTCATGTATGATATTCTTGATGTCATCCCACAACTCTTCTGGTCTTTGGTCTTTAGTGTTTAATTCATCAAATTTGTTCTTCAGATGATCTCTAAATTCAGGAGGGATAAATTCAAGATCATATTTTGGCTCTCATAGATTTGTTTTCATCATCAACGATAGCACTGTTCATTTTATACACTGTTTATTGCAAAAGTAGATATTAAACATACATTACTATTTGAAAATGGTATTTGTGAGGTCATAAAGTTACGTTTACTTTAAAATTTATTTTCATTTAAATTTTTCTTTACCTAACATGCTCATTGTGCTGGTGATATAACTAGGAAAGGGAAATGTTATTTTAAGGAATATCTTTGCAAGCACCAATCAAAACACTGTGACTGTCTCTGGATCTATTTGTCTTAAAAGAGGTTTAGGTACAGATTAACAGATAACCTAAAATTTATAAACATGTATTCTTATCAATGGACATGAAATGAAAGACTAAATAGTTCTAATGCTCTTAGCATGCAAGATTCTGTAAAATACTTGTCAACTGTTAACTCTTAAGTCATTTTTTATTTCAGCACACTACTTCAGTGATGAGATTGTGCTTAACATACATAGGCAAAGTCTGATTTTTATATTTTAGTGTAGATATGATACAAGTAATTTCATTCTGAACCTATCAACTACCATTGTGTATATTACTCTATCCTTGTACTCTTGTTTCTTTTACCAAAAGAAAAAAAAAAAAAGAGTTGATATCATTAAAGATTTCATGTGAATTAATTACCTCTTTACCCTCTCCAGTGTATTTGCATTTTAAAAGAAACTCCCACCTGCACAAAAGAAAATAATAAGAAAGAAAAAAAAATTAAATATATAAATAATTTGATCAGTAGTCAGAACTCACTTGAGGGCACTTAACAACAATAATTGTTGGACACTGGTTAGTATCTTTACCTCACAAAATTAAAACCTCACTAAATAATCTGTGTGATTTCTTCTAGCACTAAGCTTCTGTACATATGCTTGCATCTTAGTTGTTGCTGTTGTTGTTAGGTGTCATTGAGTAGTTCTGATCCAGAATAGAACAGTGCACTTTGCACATGTGCACAACAGAACAAAACTTTGTCTAGTCTTATGTTATCCTCACAATTGTTGTTATACATGATCCTATTACGTCTGCTAATCCATCTCATTGGGGTTCTTCTTCCTTATCTCTGATCCTCCACTTTACCAAGCATGATGTCCTTCTCCAGGTACTAGAAACTTCTTATAAAATGTTTGAAGTGTGAGAGACAAAGTTGTGTCATCTTTGCAACTAAGGAGCATTCTGGCTGTACTTCTTTTTTTTTTTTACAATTTAAAGGAGCTCTGGTAGCGTAGTGGTTATGAATCGGGCTGTGAACCTTAAGGTCTGTGGTTCGAAACTACCAGGCGCTCCGCGGGAGAAAGATGAGGATTTCTACTCCCGTAAAGATTTACACCCTCGGAAACCCTGTACAGGGTCGCTATGGGTCGGAACCGACTCGATGGCACTTAACAACAACAACAACATTGATATTTTCAGTAAAGACATTCATCTCAGTCATTTCTCTCTCCCATCTTGACCTTAGCTGAATATTTCATTTGGGTCAAGTGGCAGACGCCATCCTTCCAAGGGACAGAACAGCGAGAAGCCTTATGCATGAAAAGTTCATTGTTTAGCAAACTGACAATGAATGTCCCCTTGGTTGGCAAAGCCACAAGGGGTATTTCATGCAGGGGCCCCAGGGTTTCTAGCTTTCCCTTGGAAAAATAGTTTATTTTTGATTTCCTTATAAGAAGTTTTAGAAAATCTTGCATAATCATTAGATTCTTTAAACAAACCTCACGTTATAATAGTTGCCTACTAATTTTCACACCATAGTCAATCTTATGTAGTTATAAAAATTGTTTTTTACATTAACAATAAGTTTTAACATTAGAGATAACCACACTAGCTAAAGCAATTCAAGCTTAAGATTGTAAGAAACATTCCATGTAGTTTCAGTCAAGGACATTAAGGCCTTTAGAAAGCAGCTTAGAAACAGTCAAGGGCAGTGGGAGCTTAAGAATAGAAGTAAAAATTTGATTAGAGGTTTTGAGAAATTGGTAGTATAAAGAGAATTACTGCTTTGTTCTTAA
This sequence comes from Chrysochloris asiatica, assembly GCF_000296735.1. NCBI lineage: Eukaryota > Metazoa > Chordata > Mammalia > Afrosoricida > Chrysochloridae > Chrysochloris > Chrysochloris asiatica. The sequence goes on from NW_006408600.1 coordinate 9,856,200, forward strand.
CTATGAAACTTTAGGGTACTTTTATGTTCTCGTTTTTATTGTTAAATCAATTATATGTATGACCAGTTATAGTAAAAATTATGTTTTTGATTGTGAGTTGTAATTAATAAATCTATAGAAAGTAATAGATGTTGGTAAAGTTAGAAGTTAAGATGTAGAACTTTGTTTAAAATTAACCTGACATTTAAAACGGATTAGAGAAAAACAAATCAAGGCCAAACTAGACATTTTAGGGAGGATTAGAGATAAACAGAGTCGCTTACAGAGGACAGACATTATCGGAGTGGCTAGGGAGTGTAGAGACACAGGAATGTTTGATGACCTTGTGTTCCTCTTGTACCTTTGATGTAACAATATAATATTTGATTTGATTTGTAACTGTTTGTACCTGACGGTTGTGAGATCATAGTATATTCTAAATGGGATATAAGAAGCAAAAATTTTTAAGTAAAGAGAGAGTCATCATCACCATCATCTGCCTGAAACTCAAAATGACCCATTGACTCTGTGTGTTTTTTCACCGAATCCATACCTCCCTCTGAGCTCTCATAAATTGTCGAGGCTGATCCCCTGCAGTCAAGAAAATAATATGCAGCAGAAGGGTAATAACTATCTTAACATAAACAGGAAAATGAACAAAATTAGAAAGTTTGCCTTTAAAGTAAGTTAAAGTTAAATTCATGTATCTTGGTATCATTAAATCATGTTATGTAAGAACTAGTAGTACATTACCACTGTTTTACTTGGGACGTATTCTAAACTTAAAAGCAAGTGAAAAAAGTATTAGGAATATACAATAGTCAGGCTGCTTCTCTGGAGTTATTACCTATTAATAGAACTCAGTGAGCAGTTACCACCAATAAATTAATCTGTAGCATCCTCCATATTTAACATTGTAGGGATTTTCAAGGAAATCACTGCATTTGATATTTCTTTTGTTTGTGACTATGCTTTTAACAATGTGTCTAACTGTGACATTAAGAACTAAAGTTTATATACAATACAAAAATACAAAAAACCAAAACCCCAAAACCATCCCAAACCCCAAAAACACACAGAGCAAAGTATATATGCTCAGAGATTCCATAACATGTTTAAAGATGCATTTTCTCTCCTTATATTTTCAATATCTAAAATGTGCTTTTGAGAGGTCTTTGGTCAATACATTTATACTTAGTATTCTGTTGTTGTATAAACCCTGTATTTTCCAAGGAGCAGCTGGTGAGTTTGAACCACTGACCTTGCAGTTCAAACGACTTTGCAGTCTGACACAAAAGCCTCCAGCGCCGCACCAGGACTGAGGTCAATTCAAATTGGATTCCATAAATTAGTAACTTAAATGCATTGACAGAGTACAGAAAATGCCATCTTCTAATTCATAAAATTATTAATTTCATTTTTGGTTGTTCATACCTTTTAAAAAATAAAAGCAGATTATTGGGATGTTGGGGGTGGGTGAGGGGAGGGAGGGGAAGGTGGAGCACAGGGCAGGAATTAGACACAGGATAGTTTGGGTGCTAGGGAGGGGGCAATATATAAGTAGGGAGAGGGGAATGGAAGAACAAAGCAGATGGGAGAACAATTAGACAGGTCTCAATGGGCTAAGTGAGACAGAGATAAATAATGATATATGCACAAGCTGGGAATAACAGGGTTCTGGGATACAGAGATCGAGCCATGGTTGGAATGTGGAAAAGAGGGAAGTAATATTAAGATGCTTGGCTGTCTTTTGAATCTTGGTTTTCCTTTCATTATTTTATAAAATAGACACTAGAGGGGGAGAGAAAGGAATAGCAAAAAAGCATCCCCATAGAGAGCTTATAAGTCCGTCTTCTGCTTATAACTGATTGGAATACCTAAAATGGTGCTACAACGTGCCCAGTGAAGGAGGCTTCCTGCGGAACCTCTCCAATACATAAAACTATAGGTGGAAGTCTGAACCACATCCAGCTCTCCAGAGATGGGAAATTCCCACTTGAAAGGACAAGCAGACCAACCTGGAGTGGTTAGAACAGAAGATACTTCTTGAAAGAAAGACCTACAGGAAAAATATAAAACAACATAGGCAGACAGACTGTTACTACAAGAACAAGCAACTTACTTGCCCAGGAAACATCAAGGCAAGTGGTCAGGTCTCCTCAGTGCAAACCCCCTTCCAAGACTAAGACTCAATGGGAATA
>NW_006408600.1:9859045-9878275 GCF_000296735.1 Chrysochloris asiatica
CTGATGCAATGAAATGCAGATGGGTCTCTTGTGATACAATAGTGAATAATTGTTATCAGGACTGACTGTGAGGGTCAGAAATGTAAAGGAAGACATTTTATAGCAAGGAGGGGAGTGATTAACTTTTCAGTCTAGAAGCGGAGGTCCAGAGAGCGGGACCCTACCCAGAGAAGCAGTGATGCCTGAAATGGAGCCAGAGATGATGACGTGGAGTGATGGAGCAGCTGGAGACTTTAGATCCAGAGAGGGAGAGGACTGTGTGTTGAAGATCTGGGGGATACTGGGAAAGGATTGCATGGAGGGGATTGTAACCATGGCAATGAGACGATATAAGATAGAATGAATATAAAACTAATGTTCTTCCATGTAAACTATCACATAATTCACAATAAAACATTTAAGAAAATAAATAAATAAATAAAAGCAGCTTAATATTGAAGCAATATGTACATTTACATTTTTGGTGGTGGTCTGTATTTTTTAAAAGAAACAGCTTCTTCAAGTTCTGGTGGAAATGCTTTCAGAACTAGTTAATAACAGAAGCCAAGAGAAGCACATTCAAATTACTGATTTTTACTTTGATAGCAAATGTTGTTCTTTGAAGACTACTTAATGCAGGCATGACCCATTAAGGTGAAGTGAGCATTTCAAATAAACAATTTACATATTTTTTTAATTGTTAAAGGGCTAAGCATCTGTATCTACTGATAGCAATGTAAAAACTATGAAATGACTTGAAACTAAAAAAAGAAAAAAAAATTCCCATAAGAAGAAAAGTTTTATTTAATTTTTATCTAAATTTACTTTCTGTCAATAGTTCAATAATGTTTTTTCTCCCAATACAATATACAATACTCCCTTTTCTGTAAGGCTGTTCCTAGGAGCCAGACAGTTTATATAATGATGGAGTTAAGTTACTAATTGTTGCATTTTGGACCAGTTTTAATAGACAATAACTTTTTTTTTTAATGTTTTATTGTGAGTTATGTGGTAGTTTACATGGGAGAACATTAGTTTTACATTCATTACCATGGTTACAATCCCCTCCATGCATCATCAACCAACCAAAGGGTATACCCTGCAAGCCTGGCCCCCACACCTCTCCTCCCAGTCTTCAGCACACAATCCCTCTCCCTCTCTGGATCTGCCTCTGGATCCCCAGCTGCTCCATCTCTCCACGTCATCTGCCTCCATCTCAGGCATGACTGCTTCATTAAAAGCTGCTGCTACTGTTTTTGGAGCAAGAGTTGGAGCTGTTTCTTTAGGCTTACTCGATCCAAGTTTGATGGATATGTCTGATGCTTTCTTTGTTATCTGACTACCTATGGCAAATCCAAACTTGAAGATCTTTGTCGGCTTTGTTGGGAAGTCTTCAGTTTCTTCTTCAGCTGATCATTTCTCAGCGATACAACGGGAACTTTCCCTTCTATTAGTGGAAGAAAGAGTCTTAGTTTTCACAGGCTTTTCTGCTTCTTCTTCAGGTCCTCCATCAGCTACAGCTCATTGCGGATTCTTCAACTTCACCTCTCCCACTTTCTCATCCACTCTTTTCCCCTCCCATGGTCTCTCTTGCAGCCCCTAGCTGTACTTCTTCCAATACAAATTTGTTTGTTCACTGGAAGTCCATGGTAGCTTCAACATTTTTTTCCCCAACACCATAAATTAAATGCCATGGCTATCATCAGGCACATCTTAGTATTCAAACTGATATCTTTGTTCTTAAACACTTTAAAGAAGTTCTGTACAGTAGATGTGCCTAATATAATACTTTGTTTGATTTACTGACTGCTGCTTCCATGAATATTGATTGTGGCTCCAAATAAAATGAAATCTCTGACAACTTCAGTCTTTTCTTCATTTATTATGATGCTATTTATTGATTCCTGGCCAACTGACTGAAAGATATCCATATTTGTGTCCATCCCAAAGAGAAGTGACAAAACAAAATGCAGAAATCATTAGACAATATCATTAACATCCCAAGCAAGTAAAATTTTGCTAAAGATCATTCACGAATGGCTGAAATCATACCAGAACACCAAAAACTTGTTTACCTGTGTTTTATTGACTATGCTAAGCCTTTTGATTATGGGGACTACAACAAGCTGTGGACAATGTTGCAACGTATTAGTATTCCAGAGCACATAATTGTGTTCATGAGTAACCTGTACATATTCCTTTTAGTGGTAGTACCTTGTTGAGATCCACAATCAACACTCCTTGAAGCAGCAGTCAAGAAATCAAGTGATATGTTGCACTAGGCAAATCTGGCACACCATACCTCTTTAAAGTGTTCAAGAGCAATAATACCAGTTTGAGGACTAGGGTGGTCCTGACTCAAGCTGTGGTATTTCCAGTTGCCTATATGATGGAACTCTGGTAGCGTAGTGGTTACGAATCAGGCTGCGAACCAAAAGGGCAGCAGTTCGAAACTATCAGCTGTTCCATGAGAGAAAGATGAGGCTTTCTGCTCCCGTAAAGATTTACAGCCTCAGAAACCCTGTACAGGGTCGCTAGGAGTCGGAACCGACTCCATGGCACATAACAACAACAACATATTATGGAAAGGAATCCTGGTGTAGCATTGTAAGTTGATGAGTCACACTGCAAAGAAATTTGAACTGCAAGGTCGTCAGTTCAAGCTCACCAGCTGCTCCTTGGAATCCCTATACAGGGTTGCTATGGGTCAGAATCGACTACACAGCACTTAACAACAACAACATATGATGGAAAAGCTCCACATTATCAGTCAAAACAAGGCCAAAGGGTAGATTGTGAAACAAACCATCAATTATGCAAATGCAAATTCAAACTGAAGCTGAAGAAAATGAAAACAAGTCCATGAGAGCCAAAATATGACCTTGAATATATCCCACCTGAATTTAGAGATCATCTGAAGAACAGATTTGATACATTAAACACTCGAGACCGAAGACCAGAAGAGTTGTGGGATGACATCAAGAACATCAGACATAAAGCAAGCAAAAGGTCATTGAGAAGACAAGAAAGAAGGAAAAGGTCAAAATGGATGTCAGAAGAGACACTGAAATTTGCTTTCCAGTGTAGAGATGCTAAAACAAATGGAAGAAATGAGGAGGTCCAAGAGCTGAACAGAAAATTTCAAAGATCAGCTCGAGAAGATAAAGCCAAATATTACAAAAAATTGTGCAAAGATCTGAAATCAGAAAACCAAAAAGGAAGAACACACTCAGCATTTCTCAAGCTGGGGGAACTGAAGAACAAATTCAAGGCTTGACTTTCATTACTGAAGGATTCTTTTGACAAATTACTAAATGATGCATAAAGCATTAAAAAAAAAAATGGAAGGAATACACAGAGTCACTGCACCAAAAGGAAATGGTTCATGTTCAACCATTTCAAGAGGTAGCATATTAACAAGAGCCAATGATACTGAAGGAAGAATCCAAGGTGCACTGAAGGAATTGGCAAAGAACAAGGCACCAGGAATTAATGGAATAAAAATAGATATCTTTCAAGAATGTGAGGCAGCACAGGAGGCACTCACTCATCTCTGCCAAGAAATGTGGAAGACAACTATCTGGCCGACTGATTGGAGGAGATCCAAATTCATGCCCATTCCAAAGAGAGGTGACCCAACGGAATGTGGAAATCTACAGACAATCTCATTGATACCCCATGAGAGTATAGTTTTACTAAAAGTAATACAAAACCTACTACAAGCATACATTGACAGAGAACTTCCAGAGATTCAAGCCAGATTCAGAAAAGGCTGTGGAATGAGGAATATCATTGCTGATGCCCTATGGATCTTGGCTGAAAGAAGAGAATATCAGAAAGATGTTTACCTATGCTTTATTGACTATGCAAAGGCTTTCAATTGTGTGGATCATGACAAGCTGTGGACAACATTGCAAAGTATGAGTATTCCTGAACACTTAATTGTGCTTGTGAGGAAACTGTACATGGACCAAGAGGCAGTTGTTCTAACAGAATATAGGAACACTGAATGGTTTACAATTAGGAAAGGTGTGCAACAGGGTTGTAGTTTTTCACCATACTTATTCAACCTCTATGCTGAGGAAATCATCCGAGCAGCTGGGTTCTATTAAGAAAAACATAGCATCAGGATTTGAGGAAGATTCATTAACAACCTGCAATATGCAGATGATACAACCTTGCTTGCTGAAAGTGAAGAAGACTTAAAATATTTATTGATGAAGATCAAAGAGCACAGCCTTCGTTATGGATTGCATCTCAATGTCAAGAAAACAAAAATTCTCATCACTGGAGCAATAAACAACATTCTTATCAATGGAGAAAAAAATTGAAGTTGCCAAGGACTTCATTCTTCTTGGATCAACTATCAACACTCATGGAAGTAGCAGTCAAGATATCATATGACATATTGTATTAGGCAAATTTGCTGCACAAGACCTTTTTAAAGCGTTGAAGAACAAAGATGTCAGCTTGAGGACTAAGGTGCACCTGATCCAAGCCATGGTATTTTCAATAACGTCATATGCATGCAAAAGCTGGATAGGGAATATGGAAAACTCTAGAAGAATTGATTCTTTTGAGTTATGGTGTTGGAGGAGAATATTCAAAGTGCCATGGGCTGCGAAAAGAACAAACAGATCCAAGTTGAAAGAAGTGCAGCCAGAGTGCTCCCTGGAGACCAAGATGGCCAAACTTCACCTCTCATACTTCGGACATATTGTCAGGATGGACCAGTCGCTGGAGAAAGAAATCATGTTTGGTAGGATGGAGGATCAGAGAAAAAGAGGAAGAGCCCCAGCGACATGGATTGACAAAATAGAAGCATCGATGAGCTCAAATGTGGCAACAGTAGTGAAAATGGCCAAGTGTTTCATTCCGCTGTGCATAAGGTCGCTATGAGTCGGTACCGACTTGATGGCACCTAACAACAACACAGTACATGATTGTAGCGTAGTGGTTACAAGTTGGGGTGCTAAGGTGAGTAGTTCGAAATTACCAGCTGCTCCATAGGAAAAAGATGAGATTTTCTACTCCTGTAAAGATTCATAACCTCGGGAACACTATGCTGCTGACCTCGAACTTAGCAGCCCAACTTGTAACCATTACATTACAATCATATGGTGGTGATGGTGGTTATGTCTTGTGGAGTCGGTTCCGACTCATAGCAACCCTGTACAGGGTTTCTGAGACTGTAAGTATTTATGGAAGCAGAAAACCTCATCTTTCTCCCGCGGAACACCTGATAGTTTCGAACTGCTAACCCTAAGATTTGCATCCCAATTCGTAAACACTATGCTACCAGAGCTCCTTTACAATCATATGTTGTTATGTGCCGTCGAGTCGGTTCAGACCCATAGCGACCCTGTACAGGGTTTCCGAGGGTGTAAATCTTTACGGGAGTAGAAAGCCTCATCTTTCTCCCGCGGAGCAGCTGGTAGTTTCGAACAGCTGACCTTAAGGTTCGCAGCCCAATTCGTAACCACTACGCTACCAGAGCTCCTTAGGCAACTGGAAATACCACAGCTTGAGTCAGGCCCATTGTAGTCCTCAAACTGGTATCATTGCTCTTGATCACTTTAAAAGGTACAGTGTGCCAAATTTGCCTAGTGCAATATATCATTTGATTTCTTGACTGCTGCTTTAAGGAGTGTTGATTGTGGTTCTCAACAAGCTACTTCTACTTAAAGGAATATACACTGTAATTTCTAAAGTAAACAATCAAAAGGTGGAGAAAATAATTAACTCTACAGAGGTTTTCTACTCCCATAAAGATTCATACCACCACCACCATGATTGTGGCTGGGTCTCCTGGTGTGGTGCTGTGTGTATTAACACATAAAAGTTGGTTTGAATCACAAGATCAGTAGTTCAAGGTCACCAGACCCTCCTTGGAAACCCTATAAGGGTCACTATGAGTTGGAACTGACTTTACATGCACTTAACAAGAACAACACATGCTTGTAAAAGTTGGACACTGAATAAGGAAGACTGTAGAAGAAGAGAAACATTTAACTTATAGTATTGGAGAAGAATACTGAAAGTACCATGTACTTACTGCCAGTAGAACAAACAAATCTGTGTTTAAAGAAGTATAGCCAGAATGCTCCTTAGAACTGGGATGTTGTGGTTTTGTCTCTTGCTTCAGAAATGTTATTAAGAAGGACCAATTGCTGAGGAAGGACGTCATGCTTGGCCAGTGAGAAAGAGAAAGACTGGCAATGAGATGGATTGGCACAATGGCAGCAGCAATGGGCTCAAGCATAACAACAAGTGTGAGGATGATATAGGACCAAGAAGTATGTTGTTGTGTTGTGTATAGGGTAGCAGAGTCAGAACCCACTCGAAGGCACTTGACAGCAACAATAACGTTGTTGAGATTAGGAATGCCAGTATTTTAAAAACACATTTTACTGACTGCTTTCTGTAGGGCATGGATTCTTGATAGTTCACTTACCTCATGGCCAATAGGCAAGTTCCTTAAACTGTCTATGCCTCAGTTTGTTCATTAATAAAATTGAAGGTGTCAATAGTAGCTCCCTCATACAAATGCTGCAAAGAATATATAAAGAAATAGTTTTAAAACACATAAAACAGTGATTGACATAGGAACCCTGGTGGTGCAGTGTGATATGAGTTGGGCTGCTAACTGAAAGTTCAGTGGTTTTGTCACAGGAGAAAGATGAGAAAGTCTGTTTCATAAAATTTTAGAGTCATAGAAATTGAATTCTACTCCATTCTATAAGGTCTATATGAGTCAGAATTGGTCTGATGGCATTGGGTATATAAAAGTTAAATAAAAATTAAGTTGGGACTTCTGCTCCAAGTCAAGATGGAGTCATTGAAACCAATATATTCTTCCACTGAACCAACTAAACCATTGGACAAAATATATTAAAATCAAACAAACAAAACAGTTCCAATCACATTTAAGTCACTGAACATCAAGCAATGAAAAGCAGTAATACTGAGAAATGGGGAAAATGCAGATGTATGTTATGATTGCCCCAACTTCCCATCTGAAGATGTTTTCTTATCCATGTCACAGGGAGGAAATTCTAGGCAAAGTCAAGGTGACTTCCTGAGTTGAGGAGCTAGAACTATGAATGTTGGAAGACGAGAGTTTGTAGGTCCAAGTTTGGGTGAAAAAGATATACTACTTCTATAAAGATTACAGCTTTAGAACATGAGCAGAGAAGTAGTGACACCAGAGATGGAGTCAGAGATGATGACATGAAGTGATAAAGCAGCTATGGACTCCACACTCATGGAAAGAGAAAGGTTGTGTGCTGGCGACCAGGAGACAGGCTTCCAGAATGTGCCCTTTGATTGTTTAAATGATTGCATATTCCTGAGTGTTTTGGTGTACATCTCTGCCCGCCCCCCCAAACAACAACAACAACAACAACAAAACTCAGAATAGAAGCAAAACTGTTGAATGATGATGCACGGAGGGGATTGTAGTCATTGCAATGAAACAACAAGTGCAAAATTTCTGTTCTCCCAATTCACAATAAAAAATTTAAAAAAATTACAACCTTGAAAACCTTAAAAAGCAGTTCTAATATAGATTTTCTATAAACTGTAGTTGATTCTACAGGGACTGTTGTTCTGGTTGGTGCAATCAGTGATTCTCATTTTAGTTCTCTCTTCACAGAAAGAAAGAAATATGAATTTGGATTTAAATCTTGAAATTTAGGTATTAATCATGTGACCTTATAGGAATGATTTAACTTTCCTGAGTTTCAGTTTTTGTGTATCTGGATATTACAGTAATTTCTTTAAAGAGTAGGTGGAATTGTTAAAGATCACTTTCTTAAATGTCAATGGCAACTACAAATAAAAACAACAACAATAACAAAATATAGGACTGTTTCACAAATGTTTCTTTTCCTTTTGATCGTTCCTTGAGTCATGAGAAGCTGACAAAGAAGAATTTTTCTTTCTTTAATTCTTCGTCCCCTTTATCCTGAGTCATTAAAACAAGATTATACAAATCTGTAACTCTCAGAATTCAGAGATCATTGCACATTTCCCATATATTTTAGGGCTTTACCTCTCCATATATCTTCTAATTACTCCATTAGTGCACTGTCTTCTGACTCACCTTCATCTTAATTTACTTAGCTCCAGGGTTTTACCTTTTGCTGACTCATTTTGTCTCTGACAGTCACCCCAGTTGTTTCACTTGCACCTGGAGTCAAATTCTGTCTCTAGGTGCTTATTTTTCATCATCATAGATTCCCGAAATAGTACTGTGCAGTTCTTACAAATGGAGCATGCATTCATTTCTAAGCATACATTTTGCCCATTAAGGTGATCAGTAATGACCAGGCAAACTCTTCTATTTAAATGTCTATCAGTCTATCACACGACTTTTTCCAATTCAACCTTTTACAGGTCTATAACTTATTTACAGCAATTACATTAATCGACTGTACAACTCTACTATATTTACAATGTTGTTGTTGTTAAGTGCCGTTGAGTCGGTTCCGACCCATAGCTACCCTGTACAGGGTTTCCGAGGCTTTCTCCCTCGGAGCCGCTGGTAGTTTCGATCTGCTGACCTTAAGGTTCACAGCCCGATTCGTAACCACTATGCTATCAGAGCTCCTCATATTTACAATAGCAACAACCAAAAGAGTAGTTGCTGAGGTGGTTAATTGCTACCAAAACCTTCATAGAATTTGGTTTTCATGGTTTGCAGCTTTTCATGGGACATTCAACTTAACTGTTTAGTGCTTCCACTATACCTCCTAATCCATTGCACATTGCCTGGGGTCATAAAAGCTTTCAAGCAGCCATCCAATATACAATGATTGTTCTCTATTTCACTGAAACAACAGATAAAGCTGGATATGAAGTGTGTGGCTAATTCCTCAATGAACAACTGCCTCTTTTGCCATGAGACCATAGAAATAGAAAGCGACCAGTCACCAGTCACTACTGAATATTCTGATCATTTTAATCCTGATCGAAAGGGTGGAAATACAAAACAAAATTTCAAATTATCCTGGAATCCAGTCTTTCTGTAGCAATGCAAGCTGGATAAACCCCTGAATCTACTGTCCTCAGATAACTTTTAAACCTTAAGCAAAAGTTATCCCTAAAGTTTCCTTACAAGCAAAGGAGTGTTTAGCCTAGCTAGCAAAGAATGTCTGCCTTGAGATGTGTTCTTTTAAGATCTATCTATAGGGAAAGGAGCTCTGGCAGTGTAGTGGTTACGAATTGGGCTGTGAACCGCAAGGTCAGCAGTTTGAAACTACCAGCTGTTCCGCGGGAGAAAGATGAGGCTTTCTGCTCCCGTAAAGATTTACAGCCTCGGAAATCCTGTACAGGGTTGCTATAAGTTGGAACCGACTCCATGACACATGACAACAACAACATCTATAGGGAATCAGATTGACAAGAGCAACTTGAAAGGGGGAAGTGAGTTTATGTTAATGCAGGAGTAATAATGCAGAAAAAGAGGGTATGAATGGTTGCACATCAGGAAGAATGTAATTAATATCACTAAATGATATATGTAGAAACTGCCTTGTATGTTTTGTTGTATATATTCTCGACAACAATAACAAGATAAATGATACATTTTTTTTTTTTTAAAGAGATCCAAGTCTTCTTAAAATGATATCTTCAAATATATAAAATGGGAACTCATGAAACAAGGGAAGGTAGAGAGAGACAACACAAGTGAGAAAGCATATAAAGAGAATGAAAGTGAGAAGATAGCCTATATAATGCATGGACGATAACCATTAGAGAGGTGATTAGGGTTTCAAGGAAAGATAAAAACAAAATTGGTGGTATGGCAAGTTAAGGAAAAACTTCTACAAATCCTTTACTTCATTGTTTAAATGTCTGAAAAAAAGAACCCTTAAATTTAAGATTATGGGTGGTTTCCACTCTACGTGGTTTCCAATAGGGAAAGGTTCTTCCAGTTATGGAAAGGGAATACCTGGGTTGAGAATGAGACAATGAAACACAGCACAATGAATTGAGCTGACCTTTGAAATCTGCTGTTCAGCTCTTATACCTCCTCACTTCCTCAGTTTTCTATAGCACCTCTACACTGGAGAGCATGTTTCAGTGTCTCTTCTGACATCTATTTTGGTCTTTTCCTTCTTTCTTGTCTTCTTAATGACTTTTTGCTTTCTTCATGTGTCATGTTCTTGATGTCATCCCTCATCTCTTCTAGTCTTCAGTCTTTAGTGTTTAATGCATCAAATCTGTTCTTTAGATGACCTCTAAATTTATGGGGGATATGTTCAAGGTCAATATTTTGGCTCTCATGGACTTGTTTTCATTTTCTTCAGCTTCAATTTGAAATTGCATATAAGTGATTGGTGGTCTGTTCCACAGTCTGCCCCTGGCCTTGTTTTGGCTGATAATATGGACTTTTTCCACCATGTAGTTCCACAGATGTAGTCAATTTGATTTCTGTATATTCCATCTGATGAGATCCATGTGTATAGTCATCTTTTATGCTGTTTAACAATGGTATTTGTAATGACCAAATCATTGGTCTTGCAAATTCTGTCATGTGATCTCCAGCATCATTTATACCATCAAGGTCATAGTTTCCAACCACAGACCCTTTTTGTTTCCAACCTTTGCATCAAATCACCAGTAATTATGAATTCATCTTGATTGCATGTTTGATCAATATCAGGATAAAGAAAATGGTAAAATTCTTAAATTTCATCATCACTGGCTTTAGTGGTTGGTATATAAATTTGAATAATGGTGGTATTAACCAGTCTTCCTTGTAGGCATGTGGATGTTAACATGTCACAGACAGCATTGTACTTCATGACAGATATTGATACATTCTTTCTGATGATGAATGTAATGTCATTTCTCTCCAATTTGTCATTTCTGGCATAGTAAACCATGTGATTGTCATAATCAAAAAGGCCAATACCAGTCCGTTTCAGCTCACTAATGCCGAGGATATCAATGTTTATGTGTTTCATATCATTTTAACAATTTCCAATTTTTCTAGAACCATATTTCTAAATTCTCTGTTCCAATTACTAATGGATATTGGTAGCTGTTTCTCTTCATTTTGATCTGTACCCCATCAGCAAATAAAGATCCCAATGGTTTTACTCCATTTACATGATCAACTCTACTTTGAGGAGGCAGCTCTTCCCCAGTTGCATTTTGAGTGCCTTCTAACCTGAGGACTTCCTTTTCCGGCACTATATCTGACAATATTCCACTGCTATTCATAAGGTTTTCAGTAACTAAATATTTATAAGTAGTCCATCTCTCCTTTTCCTAGTCTGCCTATGTCTGGAAACTCATCTAAAACCTGTCCACTGTGGATTACCCTGCTAGTATTTAAAATATTTGTGGCATAGCTTCCAGAATTACAGCTACTCACAAACCTCTACAGTATGACAAACTGACAGAGGAGTGGTGGGAAGAAGTTGGTAGAATCCTTCAATTAGATTATCGCTGGCTTTAGTGGTTGGTCCATAAATTTGAATAATTTTGTACTAACTGATCTTACTTATAGACATATGGTCATTTTCCTATCACAGGCAGCATTATACCGCAAGACAGATCTTGATGTATTCTTTTTCATGGTGAATGCAATGCCATTCCTCTTCAGTTAGTCATTCCTGACATAGAAATCCATGTATTTGTCAAATTAAAAATTGTCAAAACCAGTCAATTTCAGCTCATTAATGCCCAGGATATAGATTTTATGCATTTCATTTTTCACAATATCCACTTTTCCTAGATTCATCATTGGTACATTCCATATTCTGATTATTAATGGATGTTTACAGCTGTTTCTCTTCATTTTGAGTTGTACCCCACACACAAACAAAGGCCCCGATGGCTTTACTCCATTTGCATCATCTCAATCAACTCTACTTTGAGGAGGTATCTCATCCCTAGTGATATTTTGAGTGCCTTCCAACCTGAGGGGTTCATCTTTTGGCACTACATCTGATAATGTTCTGGTGCTCTTCATCATGTGTCTATATACAACATTCTAATGCTTCTGAAAGTGTTCCGCTGCTATTTATGTTACTCAGTGGCTAAATATTCAGAAATAGCTTCTGTCCTTCATCCTAGCCTGTCTTCTTCTGGAAGCTCAGCTGAAACCTTGATGATATTTAAAAACCAGTGACATAGCTTCCAGAGTCAAAATAACAGATAAACCACCACAGTATGACAAACTGACAAATGGTGGAATGAATGGTTGTTGTTGTTGTTAGGTGCCATCATGTTGGTACCAACTCATAGCGACCATATGCACAACAGAACGGAACACTGCCCAGGCCTGGGCCAAGCTCACAGTTGTTGCCACGCTTGAGCCCATTGATGCTGCCATATTGCCAATCCATCTTGCTGGGTGTCTTCCTCTTTTCCTCTGACCTCATCAAATATGATATCCTTCTCCAGTGACTGGTCCCTCCTGACAATATGTCTGAAGTATGAGAGATGAATTTTGGCCACCCTGGCCTCCAAGGAGCACTCTGGCTGCCCTTCTTCCAACACAGATCTTTTTGTTCTTTTGGCAACCCATGGCACTTGCAATATTCTTATCTAACACCATAACTCAAAAATAAGCTTCAAATAATTTTTTATTTGCACAAAAATGTACATCAAATTGAGAATACCAGAAAGTAGTTTCCTTTTCCTTTATTGACTATTCAATGGATCATAAGTATGGGTAACATTGTGAAGAATGTGTATTCCAGTATTCTTAATTAAGCTCATAAGAAACCTGCACTTAAATCAAGATACAGTCATTTGAACAGAACAAGGGCATACTGAATGGTTTAAAATCAAGTACATTGTGTTTCAGGGTTATATCCTTTCACCATATTTATTCAATCTATATGCTGACAAATAATTCAAGAAAGTGGATTATATGAAGAACTGGGAATGAGGATTAAATAAAGACACATTAATAACCTGTGATATAAAGCTGACACAACCTTGTTTTCTGGAAGCAAAGAGGATTTGAAATACTCTTTGGTGAACATCAGAGACTCCAGTCCTCAGTAAGGATTACACCTTAGTGTAAAGAAAGCAAAATTCTTCATAAATGTACCTGCAAATAAAATCATGATAAGCAAAGAAAAGATTGAAGTTGTCAAATAATTCATTTTTCTTGGAACCACAATCAATGCTCATGCAAGCAGCAAATAGCATATCTCAATAGGTAAATTTGCTGCAAAAGAGTTCTTTAAAATGTTAAAGAGTAACAATATCAGTCTGAGAACTAAAGTGTGCCCCAAGTCAAGGTATTTCAATCACCACATATGCATGGGAAAATTTGACTATGAATAAGGAAAACTATAAAAGAACCAATGCATTTGAATTATGGTGTTGGAGAAGAATATTGAAAGTACCATGGCCTATCAGAAAAACAAGAAAATCTGTGTTGAAAGAAGTACAGTTATAGTGTTCCTTAGAAGAGAGGATGGTGAAATTTCATATCTTGTACTTTGGACATGTTGTCAGGAGCAACCAGCCCATAGAGAAGGATATCATGCTTGGAAAAATGGAGTGTCAGCAAAAAAAGAGGAAGTCCTTCAAGGAAGTAGATTGACACAGTAGCTGTAACAGTGGGCTCAAAATTAATAATTATGAGGATGGTGCACGACCAGACAGTGTTTTGTTCTGTTGTGCATAGCGTGGCTATGAGTCAGAACGGACTCAACGACACCTAACAACAACAGACCTTAAATAAAATAGAATTTTTTAAAATTTATTACAACATTAAAAGATCTCCTGGGAAATACTATTAGAAGCATTTACTAACTCTTATATAGAGTATAACTAACCATATAAGCGTTCCTTTCAAGAGAAAAATTTCCCTTCAAGTGAATCAATATCCAGAAGCCAATTTCATTTCCTTCTCTCCTTAAGGCATTATTTCTCAAAGTGCTGTCTGCTACCTACTTACTGTTAAAAAGATAGATTTCTAGGCTCTAACTAGGACCCACAGAATCACTGACCTAAGACATAAGAAAATAAAAGATTCCAAAACTAAAGTAAAGGTGCTTGATTTAATAGAGAATGATTTTCAAGACAGCCAAAAGGCCTCTCTGACTGGTTGTTGAAACAATGTTATTACACTTGGTTTAATCTACTTTTATTTAGTGACTTAGTAAAGCATCATACTCTAGCCCTAATTATACTAGCAGATGTGCACCAAATTATTGTCTTGATTGAATATTCATCTTGGGTTCTTATGTTTTTTGTTGTTAGGTGACATCAAGTTTGTTCTGACTCATAGAGACGGGTTTCCAAGTAGTGACTGGTGAGTTTGAACCACTGACCTCTTGGTTTATACCAACCTTTATCCCACATCACCACACCAGGTAGAGTCAAAATAATCAAGATTCAAATTTCCAGTCCTTACTATCAAAGGAAAGAAATTGTTCAAAAAAGCTGGACAATTAGAGCAGAATTTGTATCAGGTAAACCTGCGTCTTTTTCTCATTAGTTGTATTTCAAGCTGACATTTCATAGAATAAACTAGGAGCCTAAACTGGAATACAGTTCTTGTGTACCATCAAGTACATTTCAACTCATAGTGACCCTATATGACAGACTAGAACATTCCTATAGGCTTTCTTAGGCTGAGGCATTGCTGGATAATGCAACTAGCTTAGAAAGTTGGCTTGAACTTCCATCAGGGTTTTTAGGATGCACTTTTGTTGTTGTTGTTGTTAAATGTCATCGAGTTGATTCCAACCCATAGCAACCCTGTATAGGATTTCTGAGGAGTGACTGGTAAACTTTAATCAGTGACCTTGCAGTCCAGCACATTAACCCACAATGCCACACTATAAAGATTTTATGAGACAAATAATTTACTAGACTATTTGGGTGCAGAAGGACTATAAAATTCAAAGTTTTCAGAAGCTTGAGTATTTAATTGTGTAATCCTATTCTCTTGGACTATTTTAAGTAACCCTTTAAAAATATTTAAAGACAGAAATCTCATTTTTGTCCAAATTCCAAAGTGAGACAATTCCATTTCTGACAAACATTTTTCATACAACATGGCTTTTAGTTGAATTTGCTGTAGAATAAGCACTCAATCGCAAGGTTGGTTTGAACTGCAAGGTCGGCAGCTCAAACTCACCAGTTGCTCTTCAGAAACTCAATACAGGGTTCATAAGGGTCAGAACTGACTTGATGGCACTTACCAATAAACAACAACAACAACCGACCTATGAAGCACTGGAGAAACACTGATGTAAAAAAATAAAATAAAATAAATCATGCTAGTCTAGTTTGTTATTGTTGTTAAATGATGACCTACTATGTTGTCCAATGCTTTATCCCACAGCGCCACACTACAAATTCACATTGGTGGAAGAAAGACTGACCGACCATTTCTTGTTATTCCACCCTGATGGTCTTACAAGAAAAAACAAACAAACATTAAATTTGTTGTTGTGAGGTGTCGTAGAATCAGTTTTGACTCACAGCCACAGCACCAGACAGAGTAGAATAGTTTCATAGGAATTTCTTGTCTGTAATCCTTAAGAAAGAACAATTCCAGGTCCTTCTCTTACAGAACCTCTGGGTAGATTCTAAATACTGATCTTTCAATTAGCAGAGGAGCACTAAACCATTTACCATCAGGGTTCTATAATTATGTTAACACTTAACTTACTATGAACATGATGTTCTTGTTGTTAAACAACTCAATGTCATCGAATTGTTTCTAACTCATAGTGATCCTGTATAAGGTTTTCAATGAGTGCCAAACTTGTGGTTAGTAGTCCAGTGCTTATCCTACATTGCTACAGCAGAACTTTACTGTCAACTATATTGGACTTCTGGTTTCTGTTGATTTTGCAGTCAGTTGAACATTTTGAGTCTCATTTCAAAAATCAGAGGGACATTGATGATAACGTGTAGTGTTTAATGCATCAAATCTGTTCTTCAGATGATCTCTAAATTCGAGGAATGTGTTCAAGGTCATATTTTGACTCTTGTGGACTTGTTCTAATATTCTTGAGCTTCAGCCTAAACTTGCATGTGAACAATTGATTATCTTTTCCACAGTCTGCCCCTGGCCTTGTTTTTGGCTAATGACACAGAATTTGTTCCACCATCTCCATAGATACAGTCAATTTGATTTCTGTGTATTGCATCTGGTGATGTCCATGTATATAGTCTTTTATATTGTTCAAAAGCTGTATTTGAAATGAAGAAGTCATTGGCCTTGTAAAATTCTATCATGCATTATCCAGCATGATGTCTGTCACCAAGGCCATATTTTCCAACTACTGATCCTTCCTCTTTGTGTCCAACCTTTGTATTCCAATCTCCAGTAATTATCAATACACCTTGATTACATATCTGATCGGTTTTAGAATGAAGAAGTTGACAGAATTCTTCAATTTTATCATCACTGGCTTTAGTGGATGGTGCATACATTTGAATAATAGTGGTATTAATGGGTCTTTCTAGTAGGTTTATAGATATTATCCTATCACAGACAGCATTATACTTCAAGACAGATCTTGAAAATTTCTTTTGATGATGAAGGCAACCCTATTCCTCTTCAATTTTTCATTCCTGGCATAGTAAGCCATGTAATTATCAAATTCAAAATAGCCAATACCAGCCCATTTTAGCTCACTGATGCCTCAGATATCTTTATTTATGGGTTCATTCATTTTGGACAATTTCCTATTTTCCTAGATCCATACTTCTTACATTCCAAGTCCCGATTATTAATGGATGTTTACAGTTGTTTCTCTTCAGTTTGAGCTGTAACTCATCATTAAATGAAGGTCCTGAGGGCTTTACTGAAAACCTTATGAATAGCATCAGAATACTGTCTGATAGCACCAGAATATTGAATATTGAAACACAACGAGAAGCACCAATCATTATTGTCAGATATAGTGACTGAAGATGAGCCCTTTAGGTTGAAAGGCACCAAAATACTGCTGGGGAAGAGCTGCCTCCTCAAAGTACAGTTATCCTGATAATGCAGTGACTAAATATTTAGAAGTAGTCTCTCCTTCCTACTCTGTCTTCATATGGAAGGTCAGCTGAAACCTGTCCACCATAGGTGACTCTGATGGCATTAAAAATACTGATAGCATAGTTTCCATAATCACAAAAACACACAAGCCACCACAGTATAACAGACTGACAGATGAGTGGAGGAAAATGGAATCTACTAGTATGGCACTGTGGGTTAATGGACTGAACTGCAAAGTTTGTTTGAACCACAACGTGGTTCAAAGTCAGTTCAAACTCACCAGATGTTCCTTGGAAACCCTTTACATGGTATTTTCAATCAACTCATAAGAATGTAAAGGTTGGATGATGAATATGGAAGACAGTAGAATATTGGATGCATTTGAATTAAGGTGTTGGCAAAGAACATTGACATTACCATGGACTACCAAGGAATAAACAAATCTGTTTTGGTAGCATGGCTGGATTGCTCCTTATAAGTAAGCAACACTTCATCTCTCATACTTTGGTCATGTTGTCAGGAAGGATCAGTCCCCAGAGAAGAACATCCTGTTTGGTAAAGAGGAGAGTGAGCAAAAAACAACAAGACTTTCAATGAGTTGACCTGACACTGTAACAGCAATAATGTACTCAAACATAATAATTATGAGGATGATGAATGATTATTTCATCGTTGCACATAGGGTTCATATATATAAGGTCACTGATTGGAACCAATTAAACACCATCTGACAATAAAAACTTATTTTTATTTATCTTCATGAAATTTTTTCTTGTGATTGCTTGATATCAATGATATTGCTAGATAATTTCCTCAATCCATTTGCTCACCTTTCTTCAGAACTGGCACCTTTCTTCAGAACATGAATCTCTTCCAGTTAGCAGGCCAGATAGTACTCTTCCAAATTTCTTTTTTTATTATTTTAATGTTTTATTGTGAATTATGTAAATGTTTACATGTGAGAACATTAGTTTTATACTCATCCTATCGTATATCGTTTCATTGCAATGGTTACAATCCCTTCCATGCATCATCAACCAACCAAAGGGTATTCTCTGCAAGCCTGCCCTCCCCCCTACCGGTCGTCACCACAAGGCACTCTTCCTCTCTGGGTCTAAAGTCCCCAGCTGCTCCATCTCTCCACATTATCATCTATGCCTCCATTTCTGGCGTCACTGTTTCTCTGGGTAGGGTCACACACTCCGTTCTTCTCCCTTGATGGTCCCAGGGACTTCCTTTCCTAGACTGGAAAGTTAATCACTCCCCTCCTTGTTAAAAAACATCTACCTTTACATTTCCAACCCTCACAATCAGTCCTGATAACAATTATTCACTATTGTATCACAAGAGACCTATCCACATTTCCTTTCCTCAGCCCCGTCTAGACAGATTGGATACTACTGAGTGTAGATTCTACTTTCCTCCATGCCCTCTGGATCTAGGTTTTCTCTTGAAAGCTTGTAAGCCAGTCACTTCTTGCCTTTGTAGCCCCTCCCACTTTGGGTAGCCAATGTCCAAGTTGCCCATCCCTGTCTACTCTGTGTATAGAGGGGGTGGGAATGATCCTTGCTGCAAAGATTTGTTCCTTCTTTTGAGCTACTGCATCTATAGGTGTAGGTCAAGTTCATCAAATTGTTTCAGATTACTCTTTTTTTCCTCTTCTTTCTTCTTCTAGTTGAGCTCTGATCATCCAGTCATTGAAGCCAGGTCAAGTGGGTATTATCTGCAAGTGTGGGTGTTCTTGTGCATATGCCTGCTCTTCTTATCAGCTGGACTCCTCATTCTCCATTCTAGTCCTCTGTGGCTATGTCACTGACTCTAGGCCTAAGAGTGCCCAGGTCTTACCGCACTGCTGGCCAACCAGTTCTCCACCTGGGTTCACAGAAGTCTATTAAACGTTGTAGGGCTTAGCTTGCAGCTTCATTGCTTTTTTCCCCTCACTTCTCCTTATTGGTGACGAACCTGGTCACCAATCAGAGCATGTATTCCCATTGAGTCTTAGTCTTGGAAGGGGGTTTGCTCTGAGGGGACCTGACACTTGCCTTGATGTCTCCTGGGTGAGCAACTTGCTTGTTCTTGTAGCAATCAGTCGGTCTGTCTATATTGTTTTGTGTTTTTCCTGTTGGACTTTCTTTCAAGAAGTATCTTCTGTTCTTCTAGCCACTCCAGGCTGGTCTGCCGGTCCTTTCAAGTGGAAATTTCCCAGCTCTGAAGATTATGGATGTGGTTCAGGATTCCACCTATAGTCTTATGTAATGCAGAGGCTC
>NW_006408600.1:9879425-9881314 GCF_000296735.1 Chrysochloris asiatica
GGTATTCCAATCAGTTATATGCAAAAGATGGACTTACAAACTTTCTATGGTGAGAAAGGCTATTCCTTTCTCTCCCCCTCCAGTGTCTATTTTATAATGGTATGCAAGGGAAACCAAGATTCAAAGGACAGCCAAGCATCTTAACATTATTTCCCCCCTTTTCCCCATTCCAACCATGTGTCAGTCCCTGTAAACCAGAGCCCTGTTGTTTCAAGGTTGTGCATACATCATTCTTTACTTCTGTCCCAATTAGCCCATGCAAACCTGACTAATTATTCTCCCATCCGCTTTGTTCTTCCATTTCCCTCCCTCTTCTTGTATATTGCCCCCTCCCCAGCACCCAAACTATCCTGTGTCTATTCCATGCCCTGTGCTCCACCTTCCCCTCCCTCCCATCACCTCACCATCCACTTTCCAGCAACCAGCAAAGAATCCCCCCCCACTTTTAGTTGGGTTTTCTTTCTTAGTCTTTTACAGTAGTGGTCTTATACAGTATTTCTCCTTCTGTGATTGACTAATTTCACTCAACATAATGTCCTCTCTTCAAGGGTCATACATTTTATGCAGTGTCTTGCCGCTTCCTTGTTATTCTTCAAGGTAGCAAATATTCCATTGTGTGTATGCACCACAGTTTGTTTATCCATTCTTAAGTTGATGGGCACTTTGGATGTCTCCATCTTTTTGCTTTTGTAAATAGTGTTGCTCTGAACATTGGTGTGCATATATCTACTCGTGTTATGGCTTGTATTTCTTGTGGGTAAATACCAAGTAGAGGAATTGCTGGATCATAATGTATTTCTATTTCCAACCTTTTGAAGAAGCACCATATTGCTTTCCAGAGGTGGGACCATTTTGCAGTCCCACCAGTGATGCAGGAGTGTTCCAGTCTCTCCACATCCCCACCAGCATTTATTGTGCTATACTTTTTTGATCTTTGCTGTTTTTGCTGGTGTGAGAGGATATCTCATTGATGTTTTGATCTGCATCTCTCTAATGGCTATGATCGTGAACATTTCTTTATATGTTCGTTGGCTACCTGGATCTCCTCCATGGTGAAGTGTCTGTTCATGTCCTGTGCCCATTTTTAATTTGGGTTATTTGTCTTGTTCTTGTAGAGGTGTTGTAGTTTCCTATATATTTTAGAAATAAATCCCTTGTCTGATGTGTAATTGCAAATGATTTTTCCCATTCTGTGGGTTCCCTTTTTACTCTTCTGGTGAAGTCTTTTGATTGACATACATTTTTAATTATTAGTATGTCCCACTCATCTATTTTGTCTACTTTTGTTTTTGTAGTTTTCAAAATGTTTTATAGTCTATATATTCCCTGAATTAGTGCCCTCACATTTGTCCTTACTTTTTCATTGATGGCCTTCATAATTCTGGAATTCACATTTAGGTCTTTAATCCATATTGAGTTGGTTTTTGTATAAGGTGTGAGGTGAAGGTCTTGTTCAATCTTTTGCATATCACTTTCAAGTTCCACCAGGCTCATCTGCTGAAGAAACTATCACCTCCCCATGTGATATATTTAGGTGTTTTCTCAAAAATCAATTGGCTGTATGTAGATGAGTTAATTTCTGGATTCTAGATTCTGTTCCATTGATCTATGTATCTTTCATTATACCCATACCAAGCTGTTTTGACCACTGTAGCCATGTAGTAAGTTTTGAATTCAGGGAGTAAGAGACCTCCAACCTTATTCTTCTTTTAAAGCAGTACTTTGCTTATCCTGGGTCTCTTTCCTTTCCATATAAAGTTTGTAATTGTTTCTTTCATCTCTTTGAAGAATGTTGTTGGAATCTGGATTGGGATTGCATTATATGTGTAAATTGCTTTGGGTAGTATTGACATTTTCACAATGTTAAGTCTTCCTATCCAGGAGCATGG
>NW_006408600.1:9882662-9884031 GCF_000296735.1 Chrysochloris asiatica
TGTTGGTCTGTTTCTAATTGTTGTAGATGCTGTGTTAATGTGTTAATTTTGGTTCTTTCTTCTTTTGGGATGTGTGCATTTATTGCAATAAATTGTCCTCTCCTCACCGCTTTCACCATGTCCCCCAAATTTTGTTATGTTGTGTTTTCGTTCTCATTTATTTCTAGAAACTTTGTGAGTTCACGTTTAATTTCTTCTACTACCCAGTTGCTTTTCAGCAGAGTGTTATTCAGTTTTCATGTATTTGACTTGATTTCCTTGGTCTTCCTATTGTTGATTTCTAATTTGATAGCATTGTGGTCTGAGAAGATGTTTTGTATTATTTTGATGTTTGTAAGTTTATGGAGATTTGTTTTGTGGCCTAAGACAGGGTCTATTTTCAAGAATGTTCCATGTGCCCTGGAAAATAATGTGCATTTTGCAGTTGTTGGGTTGAATGCTCTGTACACATCTATGAGGTCCAGTTGACTGATTGTGTTGTTTAGTTCTTTTGTATCTTTGTCAAGTCTTTTTCTCGTTGTTCTATCCATTTTTGAAAGCAATGTATTAAAATCATCCACTATTATTATAGATTCAACTAATTATTTCTTCAAATCTATTAGAGTTTGCTTTATATGTTTTGAAGCTTTTTCATTGGGAACAAAGATATTTATTATGGTTATGTCATCTTGTTCAGTTGTCCTTTTAATCATGAGATAATGTCCATCTTTATCTATTATGCTGTTTTTGCCTTAAAGTATATTTTATCAGAGATTAGTACTGCCACTCTTATTCTTTTTTTTAAAATACAATTTGCTTGGTATATTTTTTTCCATCCTTTGACTTTTAATCTGTTTTTGTCTCTGTGTGTGAAATGTGTCTCTGGCAGACAGCAAATTGAAGGATCTTGTTTTCTTGTCCATTCTGCCACCCTCCGTCAATTAGAAGTTGCATTAAATTCGTATACATTCCGTGTGATTATCGATATGTATGGATTAATTGCTGCCATTAGGTTTGTTTTTTTGTGGTGTTGTTGCTTTCTTTCTTCTGTTTGTGTATGCCTTTGTTGAGTTCAAGCTTTTTGTGTTCTTTCTTGTAAATTTCCTCATAGTTTTAATGTTTCCATGTTCTTCTTGGATTTTCACTTTCTTGGTATGTTGTGAAGTGTTACTTTTCTTTGAGGTTGCCTTATAGTCCATTAACTTTTCTCTCCATTTAGTGCAGTCTGTTTTATCCTGTAATCTATCTGACCTTCTAACAATCTGGATCTCTTTTCCTATATGTTTACCTTCTTTTACATTGTAATTGTTTTGATTATAGACTGACATCCCAGATTCTCTGAGTTTGCTTTTATAGTTTTGTTCTGTTCTCAACTCTTCCTTCTGTCAAT
>NW_006408600.1:9885900-9907271 GCF_000296735.1 Chrysochloris asiatica
AAAGAAAATCAGAACAAAGAAAACCAACAAAGTGTATTGCCCACCTTTGTTCCAAGGTTCCTGTGGCATTTTTCCATGGTGTTTCTGCATCCCCGCTTGGTCTTGCCATTTGGTCTTGCCCAAGATGTTGGCTCCAGGCCTCTGAGCCTGGCAGATTCAAAAGTATGCGATTTCTGACTTTAACTTCAAGTTCCACTAGCTATAAGCCTTCAAATTTTTAAAATATTCCTAGCTATGTGGTTCCAAGTTTTGGAGCTGTTCCCTGGACCAGCTTTGCCTGGTATTCTGTAGCATCACTGACAGCGAACTTCACTGTACCTCCACCCTAGCCACCATCAAGTCCTGCTTCCTCTTCCAAATTTCTTGATAGAGACACATGAGGATCTTCAACATTACATCACTTTGTTGAAGTATTTCTATTGGCAATCTATCAATTTCTTGAACCTTGTTTTTCCTCAACGTCTTCTGTACAACTCAAACTTCTTCCTTCATTACTATTGGTTCTTGATCACATGCTACATGTTGAAGTGGTTGAATATTAACTGATTCTTTTTGGTACAGTGAATCTGTGTATCATCTTTTGATGTTTACTGCATCATTCAATAATTTGCCCATTACTATTGGTAAGTTCCATAGAATTGGTTCTGATTCATAGCAGCCCTGTATAGCCCTGTATAAGGTTTCCAAAGAACAGCTGGTGAGTTTGAACCGCTGAACTTGTGGTTCAAACAGACCTTGTGGTCTAGTTCTTTAGCCCACAGTGCCATATCAGAACTCTATTGTCAATAGAATGCTTCAATATTTCATCTTAAAGTTTGAATTTTTTTTCTGTTCTGTCAACTTGAGAAATACTGAACATTTTCTTCCTTTTGGTAATCTAACAGGTCTTTGTACATTTCATTATACTATTTGACTTTGCCTTCTTGAGTTGCCTTTGAAATTACCTGTTCAGCATTTTTACTTCATCATTTCTTCCATTCTTTTTAGCTTCTCTATGTTCAAGAACAAATTTCAGAACCTCTTCTGACACCCATTTTTTTTTTTAAGTTTTATATTATGAATTGAATGATAGTTTACATGGGAGAACATCAGCTTTACATTCATCCTATCGTATTTCATTTCATTCAAGAATTCCAAGCCACTCCATTCATCATCATTTGACAGCATTTGCTTCCATTCCTTCTGTTTTGTTTTTGTTTTTGTTTTTTTGTTGTTGATGTTTTTATTTTTGGAAGTACACCAAAGCACTCAGGAATATATAACCATTCAAACAACCAAAGGGTACACCCCACAAGCCTACTCCTTGGCCATCAGCACACAGCCCCTCTCCCTCCCTGAGTCCAGAGTTTCCAGCTGCTCCATTTCTCCACATAATTTTCTCTTCCTCCATCTCTGGCATCATTGCTTCTCTGCATAGAGTCCTTCACTCCGCTGTTCTTCCTTGATGGTCCCAGGTTTCTCCACACCAGGACTGCAAGATCAACCACTCCCCTCCTTTTGTTACAAAACATCTACCTTTACATTTGCAACACTCATAGTCAGTACTGATATCAGTTATTCACTATTGAGCCACAAGAGTCTTATCCCCATCTCCACTTACCAGGCCCATCCAGACAGGTTGGAAACCACTTAGTGGAGATTCTACCTTCCCCTGCACCCTCTGAAACTTGGCTGCTTCTTGAAAGCTTGTAAGCCAGTCACTTTGTGCCTTTGTAACCCCCTCATTTTGCATAGCCAATGTGCAAGTTGCCCATCCCTGTCAACCTTGTGTACTGATGAAGTGGGAATGATCCTCACTGTAAATATTTGTTACCTCTTTTGAACTACTACATCCATACATCAAGTTCATCAAATTGTAGTGGATTACACTTTTTTTTCCTCTTCTTTCTTCCTCTACTCGAGTTCTAATCATCCAGTCATTGAAGCCAGGTTAAATGTGTACTATCTGTAAGTATGAGAGATGAAGCTTAGCCATCTTAGCCTCCAAGGAGCACTCTGGCAGCACTTCTTCCAAAACAGATCTATTGGTTCTTTTGGCAGTCCATGCCACTTTCGGTATTCTCCTCCAACACCACAACTCAAAGGCATCAATTCTTCAATGATCCGGAGGGAACAGTCGCTGGAGAAGGATGTCATGCTGGGTAGGGTGGAGGGACAGAGAAAAAGAGGAAGACCCTTAACGAGATGGATTGGCCAGGTGGCATCATTGATGGACTCAAGTGTGGCAACGGTGGTGAGGTTGGCTGAGGATCAGACATTGTTTCATTCTGCTGTGCATGGGGTCACTATGAGTCAGTTCCGACTTGATGGCACCTGACAACAACAACAACAATCTGCAAGTATGGGTGTTCTTGTGTGTCTCCCTTCACTTCATATCAGCTGGACCCTTCACTCTCTGCTCTAGTCCTCTGTGATTATGTCCCTGTCCCTGGGCCCAGGAGTCCCCAGGTCTCACCATACTGCTGGCCAACCAAGTCTCAATCCATGTTAACAGGAGTCTATTGAACGTGATTGGACTTAGCTCACAACTTCATTGCTGTTTTTCCCTAACTTCCACTTACCAGTAGACCAATGTGGTCACCAGCAAGAACACATCCCTGCTTATGTAGTCCCCTTGAGTCTCATTTTGGAATGGGGTTTGCCCTGAAAGGATACTACTGCTTGCCTTGATGGCTTCCTGGTGAACAACTTGCTTGTTCTTGTAGTAGTCACTCAGACTGCTGTTATTGCTTTTGATTTTCCGGCTGGTCTTTCTTTCAAGAAGTAACTTCTGTTCTTGTAGCTGCTCCAGGTTGGTCTGCTTCTCCTTTCAAGTGGAAATTTCCCACCTCAGAAGATTCTGGATGGGGATCAGGATTCCACCTACAGACTTCTGCAATGCAAAGGCTCCGCTGGAAGCCTCCTTCACTGGGCAAGATCTAGCCCCACTTTAGGTATTCCAATCAGTTATAAGCTGAAGATGGACTTACAAGCTTTCTATGGTGATGTTTCTGACTATTCCTTTCTTTCCCCCTCAAATGTCTATTTTAAAACCAAGATTCAAAAGACAGCCAAGCATCTTGAAGCAGGATCATTCCCACCCCCTCCATACACAGAGTAGACAGGGATGGGCAACTTAGACATTGACTATCCAAAATGGGGGTGTGGGGGGACTTCAAAGACAACATGTAACTGGCTTCCAAGCTTTTAAGTGGGAATCTAGATCCAGAACGTGTGGAAGAAGGTAGAATCTTCACTGAGTAGTAGCCAATCTGTTTAGGTGGGGCTGAGGAAAGGAAATGTGGATAGATCTCTTGTGATACAATAGTGAATAATTGTTATCAAGACTGTTTGTGATGGTTGGAAATGTAAAGGTAGACATTTTTTAGCAAGGATGGGAGTGATTAACTTTGCAGTCTAGGAGTGGAGGTCCCTGGGACCATCAAGGGAGAAGAGCGGAGTGTGGGACCCTACCCAGAGAAGCAGTGATGCCTGAGATGGAGACAGAGACAATGACATGGAGAGATGGAGCTGTTGGGGACTTTAGACCCAGAGAGGGAGAGGGGCTGTGTGCTGACAACCAGGGGGCAGGCTTGCAGTGTATACCCTGTGATTGGTTGAAGATGCATGGAAGAGATTGTAATCAAGGCAATGAAATGATATATGATAGGATGAATGTATAACTAATGTTCCTCCATGTAAATTATCACATAATTCAAAATAAAACATTAAAAAAAAAAAAAATGACAGCCAAGCATCTTAACATTATTTCCACTCTTTTACCCATTCAAACCATGCCTCAATTCCTTTATCCCAGAGCTCTGTTGTTCCAAGGTTGAGTATAGATCACTATTTACCTCTGTCCCACTTAGGCCATGTGAACCAGCCTAAATGTTCTCCCATCCACATTGTTCTTCCATTCCCCTCCCCCTTCTTGTGTATTGCTCCTCCCCAGCACCCAAACTATCCTGTGTTCAGTCCCTGCCCTGTGCTCCAATTTCCCTTCTCTTCCCTCTCCATCCAACCATACACCCAGGTAATCATCAAAGAATTTTTATTTTCCTTTTTAATGTGGGTACTTTTTCTTAAGGTTTTATAATATTGGTCCTATGCAGTATTCCTCCTTTTGTAACTGACTAATTCCACTCAGCACAAAGTCCTTAAGGTTCATCCATGTTATGTGGTAGCTTGCAGCTTCCTTGTTATTCTTCAAGGTAGCATGATATTCCATTGTGTTTATGCACCAAAGTTTGTTTATCCATTCTTCTATTAATGGGCACTTAGGATGTCTCCATTTTGCTATTGTAAATAGTGCTGCTATGAATATTGGTGTACATATATTTACTCATGTTATGGCTCATATTTCTTGTGGATACACACCAAGTAGAGGAATTTCTGGATCATAAGGTATTTCTATTTCTAACATCTGAGGAAGCGCCATACCCTTTTGCAGAGTGGTTGGACTATGTTGCAGTCCCACCAGCAATGTAGGAGGTTCCCGGTCTCTCTGCATCCTCACCAGCATTTATTGTACTCTACTTTTTTAATCTCTGCTATTATTGCTGGTGTGAGATGATATCTCATTGTTGTTTTGATTTGCATCTCCCTAATGGCTAGTGATTGTGAACAATTCTTCATATGTTTGTGGGCTGCCCGAATGTGTTCCTTGGTGACGTGTCTGTTCATGTCCTGTGCCCATTTTTTCCCATTCTCTAGGTTCTCTTTTTAGTCTTTTGGTAAAGTCTTTTCATGCACATAAATTTATAATTTTTAGTATGTCCCAGTCATCTATTTTGTCTACTTTTGTTTGTGTACTTTTCCAAAATGTTTGTGCCCTGTATTACAGCTCTCAAAATTTTCTCTATTTTTTCATTGATGGCCTTTATAATTCTGGTATTCACATTTAGATCTTTAATCCATGCTGAGTTGGTTTATGTATAAGTGGTGAGGTAAGGGTCTTTTTTCAATCTTTTGCATATTGCTTTCCAGTTCTGCCAGCACCATCTGTTGAAGAGACGTTCTCATTCCCATGCAAAATACTTAGACCCTTTGTTGAAAATCAGTTGGCTGTTTGTAGATGGGTTAATTTCTGGATTCTCGATTCTGTTCCATTGCCCTATGTATCTTTCTTTGTACCAGTACCAAACTGTTTTCACCACTGTATCTGTGTAGTAAATTTTGAAATCAGGAAGTGAGAGGCTTCCAACTTTATCCTTCTTCTTAAGTAGTGCTTTGCTTATCTTGGGTCTCTTTCCTTTCCATATAAAGTTTGTAATTTTTTTCATCACATACATCTTTTTGAAGAATGTTGTTGGAATCTGGATTGGAATTGTATTATATGTGTAGACTGCTTTGTGCAGCATTGACATTTTCACAATGTTAAGCCTTCTTATCCAGGAGCATGGTATATTCTTCCATTTTTGTAAGTCTCTTTTGGTTTCTTGTAGTAGTGTTTTGCAGTTTTCTTTATATCGATCTTTTGTTTCTCTGGTTACATTTATTCCTAGATATTTCATCCTGTGGGCGACCATCATAAATGGTATTACTTTCCTAATGTCCTTTTCAGAGACTGACACCCACTTTTGTTTTTACTTTCTTGCTTGACTTTTTTTTTTAAATGTTTTATTGTGAATTATGTGGTGGTTTACATGGGAGAACATTAGTTTTACATTCATCCTATCTTATACTGTTTAAAAATACGGAATGCTTCACAAATTTGCATGTCATCCTTGCACAAGGGGCCATGCTAATCTTCTCTGTATCTTTCCAGTTTTAGTATATGTGCTAATGAAGCAAGCACTTTCCATGAATTCTTGAAGTCCCCTACATGAACTTAGAGTAGTTTATACAAAAGTGCATTTCAAGGAATCATAAAATTAATAGTTAAGAAAGCAAAAAACCTACTTGCTTTACTTGCAAGCAGAGAATGGTAAAAGTTTAATTGTTGGTCACTGCACAGTCAGTAAAGACAACTATGAAAATACAAAGAACACAGAGGCTAACACAGGGCAAAGACGCAGCCTGAGCAGATTACAAGCTCCCTGCACTCCAGCAAGGGGAAGGCAAGCCAGGCCTTTACTGGAAACAATACTTTTCCTTCAAAAATTGTGCCAATGTCTGTGTATCACTGTACCTAGTAATATTTAAAGAGTCAGTGTCAAAAGCAAAATCTCTGTATTTTTTTTAAAAAAACAAACAATATACATAATACATTCAGAATCATGGTTTGTTTTTTTGTTTTTATTTCCCCTGAATGTGTAGGAGTTTTAGTCTTTTGTGTTTCTTCTTTCACATCAACAGCAGGCTGTTTGAAGATAATCTCATTATCTTCATCATCACCATTCATTTCTGCCACTTCAGATTTTCATCTCTCTAAAAATGATTGTGTACAAACTGGTGTAGAGTCCTGGGTATTTGTAGAGTTCCGAAGGTCAGTGTTCGAAATATTCTGTTTTTTTTCTTTTTAGGTAAAATCAATGGAGGAAAATCATACACTATTCCTTTTTTAGCTATCTTCTTCCTGAGTAATTTTTCTTTGTTCTTAAATCGCTTCTCCATCCATAGCTTTTCTGCAGTTGTCCATTTCTTATACCATTTCACTGCTGGATTTGATGGCTTTTTAAAGGGAACATCCCAGTCTTTGAAAAGTTTTTCATGTACTTTCTCAGATGGCATCAAATCTCATTTCAAGAGTCTTTCACCAAAAAGGTAGTTGTTCATTGTTTCAGCAACTATCTTGGCAACATCATCAGACTCAAACTCCACAAAAGCATAGCCTTTACTATTTCCAGTCTTTTTACTTCTGGACAATCTGAGTCATGTAACAGTACCAAACTGGGAGAAATACGCCTTCAATTGGGGTTCAAAAAGGCCTCGGGGTAAGTGGCCCACATATACTACTCCAGGAGTAAATTTTTCTTGCTGGGTTGCTCACTGGCGGGCCTGTGCCACCTGCTTCTGAAATTTGGCCTATTCCTCTGGGTTCAGCAACAAGAGTAGCTTAGCAGGGCCAGAAAAATCCATCTTGACCAAGGTGATGCTCTCCACGCGGAGCTCCTGGAAATGCCTTGCTTGACTTCTTAATGACCATTTGCTTTCTTATTTTCATCCCATAGTTCTCCTGGTCTTTGTTCATTAGTGTTAAGTGCATTCAATTTTCCTTGAGATGGTGTCTAAATTCACATTGAAAATACTCAAGGTTGTATTTTGGCAATCTTGAACTTGTTTTAATTTTTCTCAGCTTCAACTTGAACTTGCATATGAGCAATTGATGGTCTGTTTCACAATTGGCTCTTAATCTTGTTTTGGCTGATAATTCTGGTATTCACATTTAGATCCTTAATCCATGCTGAGTTGGTTTTGTATAAGGGGTGAGGTAAAGGTCTTGTTTCAATCTTTTGCATATTGCTCTCCAATTCTGCCAACACCATCTGTTGAAGAGACTATCTCCTTTCTATGCAACATGCTTAGGCCCTTTGTCAAAAATCAGTTGGCTGTTTGTGGCTTTATCCATCTTCTCTTTCCACATGTGTACTCAATATGATAATATGATTCCTGTGCATTCAGTCTTGTGAGGTCCATGTGGATAGTCACCGTATATGTTGTTGGAAAAAAAAACATTTGCGGTAAACAAGTTGTTGTTTTTGCAAAAATCTGTTATCAAGGTCGTCTTTTTCAACTCTTGATCCTTCACCATTGTTTCCAAGTTCCAAAATCCAATTACCAGAAATTGTTAGTGCATCCTGTTTTCATGTTTGAACAATTTCAGACTGCAGAAACTGGTAGAATTCTTCAATTTCATCATCACTGACTTTAGTAGTTGGTGTGAAACTTTGAATCATAATGGTATAAACTGTTGTTTCTTGTAAACAAATGGATATTATCCTATCACTGAGAGCATTGTACTTTAGGAAAGATATTGAATTTTTCTTTTTAGTGGTGAATGCAATGCTGTTCTTCTTGGATTTTTCATTCCCAGTATAGTAAATGATATGATTGTCCAATTCAAAATGCCTAATACCAGTTCATTTCAGTTCATTTATGCCAAGGATATCTACTTGTCTGTTTTTCATTTCATTTTTCACAACTTCCTATTTTCCTAGAAATTTTTCATATCTCATATATTCCATGTACCTACTATCAGTGGGTCTTTGCAGCTGTTTCTTCTCCTTTTAAACCATGTCACATCATCAAGTGAAGGTCAAGAAGCTTTGTTCCATTTACATTATTAAGGGTGACTCTAGGTTGAGGAGGCAGTTCTTATCTGGTCATATTTTGCCAACCTGAAGGACTCATCTTATGGCACTGTATTAAACAATGATCTAATGCTGTTTTTTAGGTTTTCAGTGGATAAGTTTTTAGAAGCAGTTTGCATCTTCTTTCTTCCTGGTCTGTCTTAGTATGCAAGTTCTGCTGAAACTTGTCCACCATGGGTGATCTTGCTGGTACTTGAAATACTGATGACATAGCTTCCAGTATCACGGCAACACACAGGCTACTACATTATGACAGACTTACTGGTAGCCAGTGGTTATGAATTGGGCTGCGAACTGCAAGGTCAGCAGTTCAAAACTACCAGCTGCTTCACGGGAGAAAGATGAGGCTTTCTGCTTTCATAAAGATTTATAACCTTGGAAACCCTGTTCAGGGTGGCTATGGGTCAGAACTGACTTGACGGCACTTAACAACAACAACAACATATATAATGGAAGAAATGACTCAGTTGTCAAGATATTAATGATTTAGTTTCATTGGAGTTGTTTTCACTCTTCCCATGTATTTCCATTTTGAATTTTGAAGACTGTTTCTTAAATCTGGAACCAACTCAGGTAGACAGTAAATTCAATCAGTGTTGTGACTAGGCAATCTTATTGTTGTTGTTGAGTACTGTCAAGTCAGTTCTGACTCATTGCCACCATGTTTAGGGTTTTCAAGGAGCAGTTGGTGGGTTTAGATGGCTGACCTTGTGGTTCACAGTCCAGTGCTGATCCTACAGCACCACAACAGACAAGCTCAGCAATCAAATATTAGGCTTAAGTTTAGCTACCTCATTCTAGTGTCTCCAAAAGACATGAGACATTTCTTTAGCACATTTATAGAAAGCTGTTAGGTTCTTAACTATGTTGAGTCAAAATTAAGGAAACTCTTGTGATTGTTTTCTCTCATTAACCTCTCCAGGACAATTAAAAGCAAATAGTCTTCTCCATAGGTCTTTAATTTTTGTATATTCATTCTTTCAAGCATGCATTTTTTTTAGTCACCTACATCCTGGTTTTTAATGGGTACTTTATTCTAGATAATGATGGATGATAATGCAATTAAATGTGTCCCTAAAACCTTCAGGCTTCCAGCCCTCTCCCATTGTACTATCTTTAGCTCTGACTGAACCAAATCTCAAAATAGTGCTGTAATTGGCAGAATGACACCAAAATATGCCCACTCACTAATCCCTGGATTCCATGAACATACTACGGCAAAATATTACATATTTAATAAAGGTCCAACCAAAAACTAAACCCAATGCAGACAAGCCAGTAAATTTAGTCTCATAGTAACCCTAAAGAACAGAGTAGAACTATCCCATAGAATTTCCAAAGTGATAAATCTTTATAGAAGCAGTCACAAGTTTTGTTATAAAACAAAGTAAAACCTATTCCATCACTTGGATTACAAATCACAGTCATCACATATAGGGTTTCTGAGAGTGTAAGTATTTATGGAAGCAGATGCTGTTGTTAGGTTCTGTTGAGTTGGTTCTGACTTACAGCAACACTATGTATAACACAATGCAACACTGCATTGCCCCACACTTACCTCATGATTGTTGCTACAGTTGAGCACATTGCTGATGTTACTGTGCCAATCCATCTTTTTGGGAGTCTTCATCTTTTTTCTGACTCTCCACTTTATTGAGCCTGATGTCTTCCAGGACAGGTCCCTAATGATAATATGTCCAAAGTATAAGAGAGAAAGTCTTGTCATCCTGGCTTCTAAGGAACATTCTGACTGTACTTCTTCAAACATAGATTTGCTTATTCTTCTGGCAAAATTCTACTACCAATATTCTTCTCCAACACTATACCTAAAATGCATCAATTTTTCTATGGTCTTCCTTATTCATTGGCCAACTTTCACATTCATATGAGGCTATTGATAATACCATGTTTGTGTCAGAGCACCCTAGTTCCCAAACTGACATCATTTCTCTTGAATACTTTAGCAACCTTGCATAGGATTTCCAAGGTTGTAAATATTTACAGAATCAGAAAGCCTCATCTTTCTCCTGCAGAATGGTTGGTGGTTTTGAATTGCTAACCTTGACATTAGCAGCCCAACAGTTTGTTGTACTGTGGTGGCTTGTGAGTTGCTGTAATTCTGGAAGCTATTCCATAGGTATTTTAAATACCAACTGAGTCACTCACGGTGGACAGGTTTCAGATGAGCTTCCAGATGATGACAGGCTAGGAAGAAGGAGAGATGAACTACTTGCAAATATTTAGTCACTGAACACTTTATGAATAGCAGAGAAACACCATCAGATATAGTGCTGTAAAATGAGCTTCTCAGGTTAGAAGCCACTCAAAATGTAACTGGGGAAGAGCTGCCTCCTCAAAGTAGAGTTGACCATGATGACACAAATGTAGTATCCATTAATAATCAGAACGTGGAATGTACGTAATACGAATCTAGGAAAATTAGAAATCGCCAAAAATGAAATGGAATGCATAAACATTGATAGTCTAGGCATTAGTGAGCTGAAATGGATTGGTATTGGTCATTTTGAATCTGACAATCACATGGTTTACTATGCCAGGAATGACAAATTGAAGAGAAAAGGCGTTGCATTCATCTTTGAAAAGAACAAATAAAGATCAGTCATGAGGAACAATGCTGTCTGTGGTAAGATAATATCCATGTGGACAGCTCCTAGGAACAAAGACCAGTCAGTCACTAGCTAACAGTCATCAAAGAAATGTAGACTCAGTCCTGCAACCTCAAGGAAGAAAATATGGTTGATAATCTGAATGGGTTCAGAAGCAGATTTATGCCTTGGGCCACCAGAAAGGAATGCAATCCTGTCAACACTGTGATTAGCCTTGTGAAACTCTAAGCACAGACCCCAGTTGAGATATTTTGTACCAGTAGTTCTAACCTACAGAACTGTGAGATAACAAAAGAGTCGTGTTTTAAATTGCTAAATTTGTGTTTGTTTGTTATGTAAACAATACAAAAAATGAATAGACCCATCGTTTTCCTGAAGATTTGTTTCTATAACTGTTATTCTAAATCCTATATTAATTACAAGTCTTGATATAATCAAAAGATACTTAGGCTGATTTAAGCTGACTACAAATATAGATTAATTTAAAGTATATTACTTAATTCACACTATTATAAGAAAAAGAAAAAATCTAGGGAAATGAGAAGGGAGTAAAAAAGAAGCTAATTAAATGTCAATTCCTCCATCAAACCAAAAACATGTCTGAAAACTAGTATGATGAAGACATCACTTCCTCAGCTCTAGACATTATGACAATCATAACCATTGAACGTGTTGGCCTTAGCAATTGCTAGTGAGTTGCCACAATCACCATGACTAGAAATCATTTCTCATAGTAATTCTTTTATGCTACTATTGGCTTCTAAATAAAAATCTGTAGTAGATGCATTTGATTGACTATACCTAAGTCATATTCCCATACCTCACGTGGGGAATAGAGAGTATTTGTTATTTTAAGTTAGTATAATAAGGAGCTCTGGTAGCGTAGTGGTTACGAATCGGGCTGCGAACCTTAAGGTCAGCGGTTCAAAACTACCAGCCGCTCCACAGGAGAAAGATGAGGCTTTCTACTCCCGTAAAGATTTACACCCTCGGAAACCCTGTACAGGGTCGCTATGGGTCGGACCCGACTCGATGGCACTTAACAACAACAACATAATAAGAGATGATCGCTGACAACTACCATGTAGCCAGTTCTCCAAATGTATAAACAAAGTGTTTTCAAAAATTGAACAGATAAAAACTTAATATACTGCAATTCTATCATTGAGCTTATTTGCCGAAAATGTTTGAAAGACTTAACCCTAGTGTGGTGCTGCAGTATAACCACCAAGTTGGCTGTTCAAATCCACCCATGGCTCCTTGGAAACCCTATGTAGAGTGACTATGAGTTGGAATCAACTTGTCGGAACCAACCACCAGCACACAGCACCATCAGACTTATTTGGGTTACACGTTTCAGAGTCTTTTTTGTTTATTGCTAAAATCAGCCCAGGGCACAGGCATCATATACCACATGCCCAATTTTTTTTTTTTTATTAAAATCTAAATTTTTCCGTTTTCCAAGTAAGATCTCTGTATTATTAGAACAAGATTATAGACACTCAGGTCCTATGTGGCACTGCAAGGGTGGAGGCTCAAATCCACCAGTTGCTCCTCAGAAACCCTTTACAGGGCTGCTATGAGTTAGAACTGACTCAACAACCTACCAACATAGAGGCATATAACAGAACAAATAGTATAATATAATTTAAATTGAGTTGACCTTGACTATGTCTCTACTTAGCTTTTTTTATATTTGTGTCCTCAAGCATAGAAATGGTAATGAGCCTACCTCAAATGGATATTGATTAGTTAATGTGATCTTATACAGCTATTTAGAGAAACTCCAAAAGAGCTAAATATGGATACAAGACAAATTGTGAGTGGCTGGTAGACAGGCCTAATAAGAATTGTGTGTGTAAAATTGGGACTTATATCCCAGAGACTGCTTTTGGAAAAACTGTATATGAATTCAAACCTAAGAGCCATGACAGAAACACAAAGTTGGTGTGGTGATATCAAAATAAAATGTTGGGAAAGCTAGACAGAATGCTAGAGCAAGAAAAAGCTTTGGAGTTCATAGAGCACAAATCCATCATTATCTGGCAAATTGCACAGCTCAATAAATATTTCTTGGATGATTGACTAAAATGACTTTGACAGATGAAATCAACACTCAGGGAGGGTAAGGGGCTCAATCACACAGCAAGTCAGTGGCAGATGTACAATTTAAAACAGCTTTCCTGACTCCCATTCAGGGAACTGCTTTTTAGTAGTCTTATTCTATCACATTACACTTGCATAACTACAAGTCCTAGACTCAAACAATATGAAGGGATTCCAGCTTGATATACACATGATGACTGCTTAGGATACAGTAAGATAGTTCATATATAGTAGGCAATTTTTTTCAGTTCTCATAAAGATTCATGACTTAGGATTCTATTGGACTTTGAAACTTGATCTAATTACTGTTAGGAATTTGAATATTTTTAACATATCCTCATTCTGAATCTTTTTTTTTTTTTTTTTTTGACAATTTATTTATCCAATTTTCACTTTGTTGACTATATAAGTGTGTTTGTATGTTGTATGCTAGGTGGTGTGGAGAGAGGGTGGTATATAAGGAACAGCAAATAAGTGTTTCCTTCCTACACAGCACAAGGGGGTAGACTGATCCCTTATTTTCTCAACTAGTCTGTTCAAAAACTTGAGTCTGCATGTGTTTCATAATTAGGATATTTCTGATTTCATAAAGGTATTGTATCTCAGAGGTTGGTGGTTTGGATACACTCACAGTCATCTTGAAAGAAAGGCCTGGGGATGTACTTCAGAAAGACTGTAGCTTTTGTAAACTCTGATAAACATGAGGTCACAATGAGTTGAAACCAACTCTTTCTTTTTTTCTGGTTTATTATATAAGTTGTTGTTGCTAAGTGCATTTGAGTTGTTTCTGACCCATAGCGACCCGAAATAGTGTTTCTGAGAAGTGGTTGGTGAGCTTGAACCCCTGACCTTGCAGTCCAGTGCACTAACCCACAGCGCCACACCAGGAGTCCTTATTATATATATATATGCCTTAAATTGTGTTATACTGCAGGAGTGGCATGAAACAGCATCTCATAAACAAATACATTAAAAGTTTTATTCATAATAAATTAGAGAGTATCATAGGCCTCATATCAATTTAAATAAAATCAAGTTTTTCTCTTTAATGAATATTAAAAAAAAAGTTTTTTTCAGTGTTTTCCAATTTAAAAATTCAGGTGAGCTATAAATTTACATTGGCGACATCTTGGAATGCTAAGGTTGGGAACACACAGGAAGGATAAATAGTTGGAAAATATGGCATTGGTAATAGAAATTATGCTTGAGATTGAATGGTAGAATTTTTCAAGACCAAGGAATTGATCATTGCAAAACTTTATTTAAAACAATATAAAAGATAACTATGCACATAGACCTCACCAGGTGGAATACACAAGAATCAAAATGATTACATCTGTGGAGAGAGACAATAGAAAAGCTTAATATCATTAGCCAAAATAAGATCAGGAGCCAACTTTGGAGTAGACTATAAATTGTTCATATACTTAAAACAAGTCATGAGTGCAAAAATATGACATTGAACACACACCTTCTGGAGTTAGAGACAATCTCAAGAGTAGATTTGCTACATTAGACACTAACATCCTAAGACCTGAAGAGTTGTTGAATGGCATCAAGAACATCTTACAGGAAGAAAGCAAAAGGTCATTGAAAACACAGGAAAGAAATAAAAGAAAAAAATAGATGTCAGAAGAGTCTGCAATTTGTTTTCCAGTGTAGAGATGTAAAGCCAATAAAGAAATGAGAAATGAGACAGCCCTACAGAAAATTTCAAAGGGTAGTTCAAGAAGACCAAGTCAAGTATAATAATGAATTGTGCAAAGACCTGGAGTTCAAAAAAACAAAGGGAGGTACAACTTCAGCAATTCCCTAACTAAAATAAATGAATCCAAGCCTTGACTAGCAATATTCAAGGATTCCATGGGATTCCATGGAGAAAATATTGAAAGATACAGAAAGCATCAAAAGAAAATGGAATGTATGTATGCACAGAATCACTGAACCAAAAAGAAATGGTCTATGTTCAATCATTTCAAGAGTTAGCATATGATCAAGAACTAATGATACTAAAGGAAAAAATCCATACTGCCCTGAAGACATTGGTAAAAAAAGCAATGCTCCAAGAATTGATGGAACACAAATTGATATCTTTCAACAACACTGAAAGTACTTATCTATCTATGCCAAGAAATTTGGAAGTCAGCTACTTGGTCAATCAATTGTAAGAGATACAAATTTGTGCCCATTCCAAAGATAGGTGACACAATGGAATGTGGACATTGAACAATACCATTAATATAGAAAGCAAGTAAAATTTTGCAGAAGTTAATTCATAAACGACTACAACAGTACATTGACAGAAAACTACCAGAAACCAAGTTGGATTCAGAAAAGGACGTGGCACTAGAGATATCATTGCTGACATAAGAAAGATCTTAGCTGAAAGCAGCGAATTTCAGAAAGATGGTTACTTGTGTTTTAATGCCTATGCAAAGACTATCAGCTATGGATATTGAGAAGAATGAGTATTCCAGAGCACTTAGTTGTGCTCAGGAGGAAGCTGTACGTAGACCAAGAGACAGTCATTTGAACTGGGAATACTAAATGGCTTAAAAGAGGAAAGTTGTGCACCAGGGCTGTATTCTTTCACAAGATTTATTCAATCTTCATGCGAAGCAAATAACCTGAGAAGCTGAGAATGTGGCAACAGGATTGGAGGAAGGCTATTTAACTACCTGTAATATGCAAATGATACAACCTTGCTTGCTGAAAGTGGAGAGGACTTAAAATACTTATAAATATCCAAGACTGCACTGCACTGCACTGTAAATAGATCAAACATTCTCACAACTAGACTAATAATTAACATCATGATAGATGGAGAAAATATTGAAGTCAAAGACTTTATTTTGCTTGTATCCACCATCAGCACTCATGAAAGTAACAGTCAAGAAATCAAGGGATGTATTGCATTAGGCAAATCTGCTGTACAAAACTTCTTTAAAGTGTTCAGAAGCAAAGATATTGTGTGAGGATTAGGAGGCACGTGGCCTGAGCCATGGCCTTTTCAATAGCCTCATAAGCATGTGAGTGCTGGACATTGAATAAAGAATACCATAGAAGAATTGATGCCTCTGAGTTATGGGGCTGGAAAAGAAAATTGAAAGTATAGTGGACTGCCAGAAAACACAGGTCTGTGTTGGAAGAAGTACAGCCAGATTGTCCTTAAATATTAGGATGGGCGAATTTTGTCTCTCATCTTCAGATATATTATCAGGAGGCATCAGTCCCTGGAAAAGGACACTATGCTTGTTAAAGTGGAGGGTCAGTGAAAAAGAGGAAGGCCCCAATTAGATGGATTTGCATAGGGACAGCAGCAATGGGCTCAAGAGTAACAACTATTGTGTGGATGGTGCAGGATCATGCAGTGTTTCATTTTGTTGTGCATAGGATGTCTACCAGTTGAAGCCAACTAGGCTGCACCTTACAACAACAGCAAAATAGGTACTTGCATGAGATGAAGCCCAATGTCGAACATTTTTTTCAAGCAATTACTCAGGA
This sequence comes from Chrysochloris asiatica, assembly GCF_000296735.1. Lineage (NCBI taxonomy): Eukaryota > Metazoa > Chordata > Mammalia > Afrosoricida > Chrysochloridae > Chrysochloris > Chrysochloris asiatica. Next base: position 9,902,372 of record NW_006408600.1, read on the forward strand.
ACTCTATACAGACTCTCTATGAGTTAGAATTGACTCAACAGCACTTAACAAAAACAACATGAAATGAGTAAAATCACTATCCACTAAATAGGAATACTGGTGGTGGTGGTTGGTTATGTGGCGTGGAGTTGGCTCCGACTCATAGAGACCCTGTACAAGGTTTCTGAAGCTGTCAATCTTTATGGGAGCAGAAAGCTTCATCTTTCTCCCACAGAACAGCTGGTAGTTTCAAACTACTGACCTTGTGGTTCTCAGCCCGATTTGTAACCACTACGCTACCAGAGCTAGCATAAAAACATTTTATACTAGATCCAATGAAGAAGTTGAGCATTATCAGATGAAGTTAAAGTTTAATATCTTCTAATTCTTTTCCAAGTAACAAATAACAGAACACACTTAATTAGTTGATAAATATAGGGAAGTAAACACATCATGATACTTACCTCACATCCAAGCTTCACAGGGAACTAAAAGCCATTTGTCAGTATATAGTATGTGGGCCTCAGCAGGTTTTATCTCTAGTGCTGTTTTTCCTCAAAGATTGAGTTACTATTTTTTCTATCTTCTTATAATATTTCTCCTGTCACCTTCAAATATCTAACTATTCTGTTTCATATATTTTACTCATTAATGTTTCCTCAAGCTTTTTATTTTTGGGAGGGAACTCTTCTACCTTAGTCTCATTGCTTTTAATCCAGTGCTTTGGATCAGTTCATTCTGGTTCTACCTTTGCTGAGAATTTGCATTTACAGCTCAGATAGACTGAATCAGAATCTGTTTTAACAAAATCACCCTGAAGATCTATAAGGATCACCAGGGATCTTATTAAGATGTAGATTCTGGGCTGGAAATCTGAAGTAGAAATGAGGAGTTATCTTGCTGATACAGGTTAAAATGCTTGACTGCTAACCAAAAGATCTATAGTTGGAATCCACCAGCTGCTCTGCAAGAGAAAGATGTGGCTGTCTGCTTCCATAAAGAGTTACAGCCTTGGAAGTCCAATAGTGCAATTCTGTTGTGTTTTACTGAGCACAATGAGTAGAATTCAACTCGATGGCAGGGCGGTTGGAGTTTTTGAGTTACAAATGAAAATTCTCAGCAAGGGTCAAACTGAATTCAACCACTAAACCCCTGTTATAATCACATAACAATCCAAAAGGTAAATATATACTTGATCCTTAATTGTCCCTCAATAGTGAGAACTCTCACTTAACAAACATAAGAAACCACTAGACAGCATATGTTTAGATAAGGTTGCATTGTCTAGTCAGATAAGTTATGATTAGGGTAGTAGAGCCATGCTGTAAAAAGCAAAGAAAAAAAGCTACTTCTGGCAGCCTTGGTCAGTCTGTAAAGCACGCTTGAGTCTTTAGAGTGTGATCCCATTGTATTTTCCATCTCAATTGCACTAATACTCATACATCCCATTATTTTTTGTAGTATTTGATGCTGACTACTGGTAAATACTGCTCATCAGCTTGGCATCCTATTAGGACATATAAGTAAATTTAGAGTTCAAAATCTGGTCAAAAGACCCTGTGTAGGGTTTCTCAGGAGCAACTGATGGGGTTGAACTGCCAACCTTGTGGTTCACAGTCCTGTGATGGTCCTACAGCACCACACTAGGAGTCCAAGTGCTTAGTTGGGACAATACATATAAGGTGTACAGCAATCTAAGGGATTGGTTAGTTTTGCCATAGAGCTAGGTTTAAAAAGAACATCTCAGAAATAGGACAAGATGATACTACGACCACGAAGAAAGAAGAGCACGAGTGGAGTGTGAGTTCTCTACCTAGAAAAGAGGTGACAGCATGCAGAGAAAGAGCAGCTGTGGACTTCTAGGCCCATAGACTGAAAAAAGTTGAGTGCCTATGGGCAGGAAGTTGTCTTGCAGAATATGACCTTGAGGCATGCACAGAATGGCTAAAGGATCTTGGTAACACTTGCCCAAGCAGAGTTGACAAGATAACTGAGAAGTGGAAGACAAGAGTGAGGCATGACGGTAGTATGGAAAAAAGAGGCCTTCTTCAATGGAGTACTGCTGTAGCCTAGGTTATTTCTCATCCTGAACTGTAATCTACTTCTCTAATAAACACCAAAATCATGAGTATTGTTATAAGTTCTGTGTGACCATGGCAATTGATTATTGAACTCAGATGTGAAGCATAGAGTGCTGCAATAGGAAAAGTTGGTGTCAGAGTAGGGTAATAATTAAGGTTGTAGGGAGGAGGCAGGTCTGACCTTGACTTCACAGGAATCAACCTTTTGCTGACTTTGAATTTAATTCTCTCTCCTCTTTGGGAAGCCAGTCATGACCCACATACATTTTTTGCATTAATAAAATAATGAAAAGTCTGGATATTGATAAAGCAACAGTGGCTTGTCCTCTGAATTGTGGGCCACGCACAAGACATGCCAGATTAAAGAAAAAACATTTCTAGTTTCCTGGGATAAAGTAAAATCAAATTCAAAGCAGCCAACAAAAACAAGAAACAGGGCCATCCTATTTAGACCAAATCCCTACATTTATAAAACCTCAATTATTTTATTCTGTTATGCACAAATTACTTAATGAAATCCACTCTGTCCTCGACTTCTGCAATATGATGTCTGAAGATATATAAGAACACTTACAGAGTATAATCATGTGAAACACTGCTATTTGATTTTGTCTTCCTTTATGAAAAGACTAACTGCATCCTGGAAATTTGTAGTGTGTTTTGTTTAATAATTGTTGACTTTGTGAGTGGGAGGGTGCTGATTTTGTGGTGATTACTTTGAAGCCCTGGTGTGGCAATGTGGGTTAATACGCCTGACTGCAAAGCCCTTTGAACTGCAAGGTCGGTGGTTCAAGCTCACCAATTGCTCCTCGGAAGCCCTATACAGGGTCACTATGGGTTGGAATTGACTCAACAGCACTTAACAACAACATCAACTTTTGTTTTATAGATATAGACTTCATTTTATTTTGTCTCTGGACTTTTCTTTCATAAGATTATATCAAGAACTAGAGTGTCAACAGCTGGGTCATGAAAGTAAGATTTATAAAGTTTATGAGACATTTAAAGAATTGGTGAGAATGAAATTAGCAGATGAAAACAGAGTAAATCATGCATGGAATAAATAGCATGTAGGGTTGTTGTTGTTGTTGTTAAGTGCCATCTAGTCGGGTCCGACCCATAGCGACCCTGTACAGGGTTTCCGAGGGTGTAAATCTTTACGGGAGTAGAAAGCCTCATCTTTCTCCCGCGGAGCGGCTGGTAGTTTCGAACCGCTGACCTTAAGGTTTGCAGCCCGATTCGTAACCACTACGCTACCAGAGTAGCATGCTTCAAAAGTTGACATGTGTCAGGGAGGCCCGTCCAGATGGGCCACAGGTTTCATATGATAACAGAAAGATAAATAATACAGAAAAATTATATTTGAACTGAACAAGATATAATCAACAAAGAAAATATGCTACCACTGGTATTTCTGTTTTGAACTAAAATGAGCATTAATGTGCACTATGTGTGCTATTCTGGACTTGTAGTGTGAGGCTGTGGATCAACACTGGATTGTGAAGCACAAAATCAGCAGTTCAAACCCACCAGCTTCTTCTCAGAAACTCTGTACAGGGTCTCTATGAGTCGGAACTGACATGTTAGCAGCAACAACAACATGTCTGATATTCAGCTGCACACACATTGTGAATAATACTTTATTTTTGTTAAGTGCTAGGTCAAGTCAATTCTGACTCAGAGAAACCCTGTATAGGGTTTCCATAGAACAGCTGGTAGGTTTGAGCCACCACCTGAGATTAGCAGTCCAGTATTTATCCTATAGTGTCACACCAGGACTCCATAGATGACCTTAGATGCCTATTAAAATATTTTTTTCTTCATATTTGAATCTTCCTAAAGGAGGTGTCTGAAACTTCCAGGTAAAATAATTATATAATAGTCAATCTTGATGACACAAGTGGTCCTGCTCAACCACTAAACAAATTCAAGCAAGCCCTAGAAGACAGCCCTAGTTATTTGCTTCCATAAAAATTCTAAAAAGTTGTAGCAAACAGAGGTAAATAATGATGTATGCACAACCTTTGAACAACAGGGCTCTGGGATACAGGGATTGAGACATGGTTGGAATGGGGAAAAGGGAGGAATAATGTTAACATGCTTGGCTGTCTTTTGAAATTTGGATTTCCTTGCATTACATTATAAAATAGACTCTGGAAGGGGAGAGAAAGGAATAGCCAGTAACATCATCATAGAAAGCTTGTAAGTCTGTCTTCCGCCTATGATTTATTAGAATGCCTAAAATGGGGCTACAACGTACCCAGTAAAGGAGGTTTCCTGTGGAGCCTCTGCATTACATAAGACTATAGGTGGAAGTCTGAGTCATATCCAGATCTTCAGAGATGGGAACTTTCCACTTGAAAGGATGAGCAGACCAGTCTGGAGTGGCTAGAAGAACAGAAGATACTTCTTGAAAGAAAGACCTACAGGAAAAATACAAAACAATAGAGGCAAAATGACTGTTACTACAAGAACAAGCAACATGCTTGCCCAGGAAACATCAAGGCAAGTGGTCGGGTCCCCTCAGTCCAAACACCCTTCCAAGACTAAGACTCAATGGAAATACACTGATTGGTGACCACGCTCATCACCGATAAGGGGAAGTGAGGGAAAAACAACAATGAAGCGCCAAGCTAAGCCCTACAATGTTCAATAGACTTCTGTGAACCCTGGTGAAGACCTAGTTGGCCAGCAGTGTGGCAAGACCTGGGGACTCTTGGGCCCAGAGTCAGTGACATAGCCACAGAGCACTAGAGTGGAGAGTGAAGCATCCAGCTGATAAGAAGAGGGGGCATATGCACAAGAACACCCACACTTGCAGAAAATCCCCACTTGACCTG
>NW_006408600.1:9907421-9914869 GCF_000296735.1 Chrysochloris asiatica
GGGAGTGGTGGCTACAGAGGCAAGAAGTGACTGGCTTACAAGCTTTCAAGAGGGAACCTAGATTCAGAAGGCATGAAGGAGGGTAGAATCGCCACTGAGTAGTATCCAATCTGTCTAAGTGGGGCTGATGAAACAAAATGTGGATAGGTCTCTTGTGATACAATAGTGGATAATTGTTACCAGGGCTGCTTGTGAGGGTTGGAAATGTAAAGACAGATGTTTTGTAGCAAGGAGAAGAGTGATTAACTTTTCAGCCTAGGAGAGGAGGTTTCTGGGACCATCAAGGGAGAAGAGGAGAGAGCGGGACCCTATCTAGAGAAGCAGTGATGCCTGAGATGGAGGCAGAGATGATAATATGGACAGAAGGAGCTGTTGGGGACTTTAGACATGGAGAGGGGGAGGGGCTGTGTGCTGATGACCCGGGGGCAGGCACAATTGTAGTGTATACCCTTTGGTTGGTTGATGATGCATGAAAGGGATCGTAACCATGGCAATGAAACGATATAAGATAGGATAAATGTAAAACTAATGTTCTCCCATGTAAACTATCACATATTTCACAATAAAACATTAAAAAAAAAAAAGTTGTAGCCAAGAAAACTTTATGGGACAGTTTTGGCTGTAACATATTGGGTTCCCATGAGTCAAAAACAAGTCAATGACAACGGGTTTTTTTGTTTGTTTTTGGTTCTGTCTTAACAGAATGAGGGAAGAGGTACTTATTTCCATTTATTTCATAAAGCATGTAAGTTCAATAAAAATATGAGAATTAAAGATAATTTTCATTCAAAGATTTTTTGTGTTTTTTGCAGTTTCCCCATGTTTACTTCTGTTCTATGGTCAGTTGAAATGTTTCAACTGATGCAACACTGAAGGAGCTCACTCATCAAGCTTCTTGATGAGTGAGCTCATCAAGAAATTTGGAAAACAACTACCAGTATTTGTGCCCATTCCAAAGAAAGATGACCCAATGGAAGGTGAAAAATCATCAAATAATATCATTAATATCACATTCAAGTAAATATTTTCTTGTTAAAAAATGGTTGTAAGCAGGACATGGATAGGGAGGTGTCAGAAATTCAAGCCAGATTCAGACGAAGGCAAGGAATGAGGGATATCATTATTAATGTCAGCTGGAACTTGGCTAAAAGCAGAGAATACCAGAAAAATATTTGCTTGTGCTTTATTTACTATGCAAAGACATGCAGCTGTGCATATCATAAAACAAACAAACAAAACATACAAATGAAGAAAAGATTGAAGTTGTCAAAGACTTGATTTTTCTCAGATCAACCATTAATACATATGGAAGCAACAATCAAGAATTCAAATGACATATTACATTAGGCAAATATGCTGTAAAAGACCTCTTTAAAGTGTTCAACAGCAAAGATGTCAGTTTGAAGACTAAGGCGTGTCTTGACCCAAGCCGTGTATTTTCAGTTGCCTTATATGCATGTGAAAGTTGGACAATGAATAAAGAAGGCTATAGAAGAAATGATGCATTTGAACTATGGTATTGGAGAAGAATATAAAAACTACCATGCACTTCCAAAACAAGAAAATCTGTTGGAAGAGATACAGCCAGATCCTTCTTAGAAGCCATGATCTCATACTATCAAGAGGAATCAGTGCCTGGAGAAAGGCATCATGCTTGATAAAGTGAAGCGTCAGTAAAAAAAGAGATAGATTGATCTAGTGGCAACAATAGTTAGTTTGAATTTAACAATTGTAAGGATGGCACAGGATGGGGCAGTGTTTCCTTCTGTTGTACCTAAGGTTTCTGAGTGGAAACTGACTAGAGGCACATAACAACAGCAACAACCTATATGAATTGCAAAATAACTAATATAATTACTTTTCTCTGCGTCATATGCAGTAATTGAATATAAAAAATACTTATCACAGCCACACTAGGTAATAAATACACATCAGTAATAATTTACAGAAGTTACTTACCCACCTCCCACTTCTCCAGGGAAACGGACTCATCTGGCATATGTCCTGCATACAGTTATATTAAACTTGATTGGCTTCCTGATGTCAATAAGTATCCAACTATGATCCTGATTACTACCATCATTATGTGTCATTAACCAATGTGAAAATTATTAGGTTATGTAATGATAACAGTCAGTTAACAACACTTGCCCTCACATTCTTATTTGAAAAGACTTTAAAAATGAAATTTGGTGTTTAAGCAAAGTAGTTTTTTTGGTGTATATTTTAAAAAGGTTATTACTAGCTGTTTTCTTCTCCAAAGCCTCTATCATGTTAGGATGCCAATCATCAACTTACTATGGGATTAAGTGTAATTGTCTAGGATGATAATGGTTGTAGAAACCAGACTTGGCTAGTCTTGGATGTAATTAAACAAATAATCTTTTAAAGATTTCACTCTCATGCTTCCTCACTGAGTAAATTATATAGATGTGACCCAGAGAACTTTAAGGAAATAATGAGGCCTTCATTTCCATATGTCAGACTAGTTTTTTCCCCTAGTGTATTTATTAGGCCATGAGCTAATTTCTTGGCTACTGCAAGGTGGGTAGAAGACTCTGGAAATTTTCCAATAAAAAGCATAAGCAACAAGCCAATGCCAATGGAACTTTGACACCAGAGTAATTTTCATGCTTAGCATGATCTTATAGGACTATCTAAATGCATCTGTGTAAATGAAAGACATAAATGCGCAGAAGAGAATGCATCTTCCAAAGTGATATTACTTTGTCAATCCTTGCAATGTATAACTATGATCATTGTCAAGACCATTGCATTTATATGTAGAAGTAAAAGATTTAGAAAGCAAATGTTGGGTTTCTTTCATGGTGTCTTACCCTAACTGCTTATTCAAATTGAAATTCACTGCATCTGTCTAGTAGGATGTCTTCACAAATTGCTATTTTAGAACAAGATTCTAAAATTAGAAGATTTTTGTTTGCAATACTTTATAACTGGCCTGAACACATTACATATCAAGATGGTGTTATCTGTCACCAGCAGAGGCATCTTGTAGATCAGAATGGTCTCGAAGGTCTATATGATGGAGAGATTCAAGAACACAGTATTTCAATTCTCTTACAATTCATAACCACAGAGATATCCTTTTCTTTTAAAAATAGTGTGATACAGTTATAGTGACATGCAAGGGAGTGTAATTGTTCTTATCTTGATCACTAAATTAATACCTGAATATATGAATCCACATGCATGTGTACACACACATATGAAGACCCACTTGAGAAATTGTCATTCTACAAAATATAAAACAAATCAGTAGTTGGATTGTTTCAGAGTTCTATGATCATGTGAGTTAATGTATATGAAAGTGATTTGAAATAAGAAAACAATATATAAATGAAAGACATTATCTATGCATGTTACTGATAATTACCATGAAGTTAGTTCCAACTCATGGGAAACCCATGTGTATAGCATAATGCAGCTTCTAGGGCTTTCAAGACAGTGACTTCTTGTAAGCAAATATCCAGGTCTGTCTTTCTTAGTATTTCTGTGTGGGTCCAGCCTTTTGAGCTAAATGTTGAAATTTTAATTGTTTACCTACTCAGGAACTCCTTTCTCAGCATAAACCTGAGTAAGAGATATCCATGGTACCAAAGGTGGAATAGGGTTTGACACTTACTCAATAACATTTATTTAATGTAGCGCTGCAGAATAATACACTAGACCACATGGTTGGTTTAAACTGAAAGATCAGCGGTTCAAACTCTCGAACTGCTTCTTGGAAACCCTATACAGGGTAATTATGAGTTGGAACGGACTTCACAGCAACAATATGTCAGGCAGATGAAAGATGAAGCTTTCTGCTCCTGCAAAGATTTACAGCTTCAAAAACCCTATTCAGGGTTTCTATGAGTCAGAACCTACTCAATGGCACACAACAAAAGCAACAAGGCTCTGTAGCATATGCACTGGATTATGAACCAAAAGGCAGGCAGTTTGAGTTCACCAGCAGCTCTGAGTGAGAAAGATGAGACCCTCTACTCCACCAAGATACACAGCCTCAGAAATCCTGCACAGGATTGCTATGAGTTAAAATAGACTCAACAGCACTTAACAATAATTATGTGTGAGGAGTCCTGGTCATGTGTTGTAAGATTAAGTAATAGAGTATAACCTCAAGGCCAGCTATTCAATTCCATTAGATACTCTTTGGACACCCTATGCAGATTTGAAACTGACTCTATGCTGCTTAACAGCATCAGCAACTATGTAAGTGTCAGACACTATTCTAGGCACTGACTTACAACTTTGAAGAAAACGTGTCAGGTTCTTATTTTCTGGTTTTAATTGAAGTTGTAATAGGATGACAATAACCAAATAAATAGGATGGAAAATGCCAACTAATTGTATGTTTTGTAATTGAAATCCAACAGCATTTTGTGATAGTGATGGGACATTAACTACACAGAATAACCAGAAAGGACTCTGAGGTTTGAACCAGATCTTGAAGGACAAGAGGAGTGTAATATGATGAGTACTAAGGAACCAGATCATGAAAGGCAAGATCGGGGTTAGGAACACTTTTTCAAAGGCAAGTGGGAAACTAATGAAATCATTAAACAGAAGGGCAAACATTTTAAACTTTAGTATTAGATAATTTTACTTCTGTATCTTTATGGAGAATGTAGAAGACAAGTATCAAACACAGTGTCAATATAAATGTGCAATGATGGTAATTGGAACTGTGGTGGTTGCTAGGCTCTGTCAAATGTATACTGAATCATAGCCACCTTACTCACAATAGAATGAAACAGTTCCAGAGCCTACACCAATGTTAAAATTGTTGTTACTTGAACCCAAAGCTGCTGCCACTATGCCAATTTAGCTCATTGGGGGCTTCCTTTTTTTTTTTTGCTGACCCTCCACTTTACCAAGCATGATGTCCTTAAACAGGGATTGGTCTCACCTGATAAGTATGACAGCTAAGGTCTGGCCACCCTGGCTTTTAAGGACCAAATCTGGTGATATTTCTTTCTACACAGATTAGTCTCTGCTTCTGTCAATTCATAGTACTGTTAATATCCTCCTCCAACACCATAACTCAAATAAATCTATTCTTCTACAGTTTTCTTTATTCCTTGTCCAACTTTTATATGCATATGAGACTATTTAAAATAGCATGGGTTGGGTCAGGTGCACCTTAGTCCTCAAACAGGCATACAGCACTTTAAAAAGGTCTTGTGCAGCAGAGTTGCCTAACGCAATACATCGTTTGATTTCTTGACTGCTGCTTCCGTGAGTGTTGATGGTGGAACAGAGAAAATGACTTCTGTGACAACTTCAATCTGTTCTCCATTTATCTTGATGTTGTTTATTAGTCCAGTTATGATGATTCTTGTTTTCTTTACTTTGAGGTGCAACCTATATTGAAGGCTATGATCTTTGATCTTCATCAGTAAGCATTTTAAGCCTTCTTTGCTTTCAGCAAGCAAGATTGTATCATTTACATATCACAGGTTGTTAATGAGTCTTCCTTCAAACCTAATACCATGGTTTTCTTCACATAATCCAGCTTATAAAAAAATTTACTAAGCATACAGGTTTAATAAATATGGTGAAAGAATACAATCCTGTACACACTTTTTCTAATTTTAAAGCATTCAGTGTTCCCTTGTTCTGCTGGAACAGCTGCTATTGGTCTATATACAGGTTCCTCATCAGCACAATTAAGTGTTTCAGAATAGTCATTCTGTTGTTATAAAACCAAATGGCCACCACTTGTCTATCTGTCGTGCTGTGGTGGATTGAGTTGCTGTGATTCTGAGGGCTCTGCCACCAGTATTTTAAATAACCAACAGGGTCACCCATGATGGGCAGGTTTCAGATGATCTTCCAGACAAAGGCATACTAGTAAGAAAGACTGATGAACTATTTTCGAATCATTACTCACTGAAAACCTTATGAATAGCAGAGAAACACTGTCAGATACAGGGCCGAAAAATTAGCCCCTGAGATTGGAAGGCACTCAAAATGTGACTGGGGAAGAGATGCCTCCTCAAAGTAGAGTTGACCATGGTGACGTGAATGGAGTTAAGCTCGTGGGAGAAAAGCCCACAGAACTTTAATTTGCTGATGGGTCACAACTCAAAATGAAGAGAAACAGCTGTAAATATCCATTGAAAATCAGAACATGGAATGTACAAAGTATGAATCTGGTAATATTGGAAGTTGTCAAAAGTGAAATGGAACGCATAAACATCGATATCTTAGGCATCAGTGAGCTGAAATGGACTGGTATTGGCCATTTTGAATCTGATAACCACAAGGTTTACTATGCCAAGAAGGACAAATTGAAAAGGAATTGTGTTGCATTCATCGTCAAAAAGAACATATCCAGATCAGTCATGAAGTACAATGCTGTAAGTGATAGGATAATATCCATGCACCCACAGGGAAGACCAGTTAATACCACTGTTATTCAAATTTATGCACCACCCACTTAAATCAGTGAGGATGACATAGAAGAATTCTACCAACTTCTTCAATCTGAAATCAGTCAAACATGCAATCAAGATGTGTTGCTCATTACTGGTGATTGGAATGCAAAGGTTGGGAGCAAAATGGAAGGACCAGTAGTTGGAAAACATGACCTTGGTAATGGAAATGATGCTGGAGAACACATGATAGAATTCTGCAAAATCAATGATTTGTTCGCTTCAAATACCTTCTTTAGACAGCATAACAGACAACTATATGCATTGACCTTGCCAGATGGAATGCATAAGAATCAAATTGACTACATCTGTGGAAAGAGAAGATAGAAAAGCTCCATATCATCAGTGAAAACAAGGCCAGGGGCAGACTGTGGAACAGACCATCAATTACTCATATGCAAATTCAAACTGAAGCTGAAGAAAATGAAAACAAGTCCACGAGAGCCAAAATATGACCTTGAATTTATCCCACCTGAATTTAGAGATAATCTGAAGAACAGATTTGATACATTAAACACTAAAGACCGAAGACCAGAAGAGTTGTGGGATGACATCAAGAACATCATACAGGAAGAAAGCAAAAAGTCATTAAGAAGACAAGAAAGAAGGAAAAGATCAAAGTGTATGTCAGAAGAGACTCTGAAACTTGCTCTCCAGCGTAGAAATGCTAAAGCAAATGAAAGAAATGAGGAGGTCCAAGAGCTGAACAGAAAATTTCAAAGATTATCTTGAGAAGATAAAGCCAAATATTATAATAAATTATGCAAAGATTTGGAATTAGAAAACCAAAAAACAAGAATACGCTCAGCATTTCTCAAGCTGGGGGAACTGAAGAAAAAAATTCAAGCCTCTACTTTGTTATTGAAAGATTCTCTGGGCAAATTATTGAATGATGCAGAATGCATCAAGAGAAGATCGAAGGAATACACTGAGTCATTGTACCAAAAGGAAATGGATAATGTTCAACCATTTCAAGAGGTACCATATGAA
>NW_006408600.1:9915755-9928743 GCF_000296735.1 Chrysochloris asiatica
AAACAGCATTCTTATCAATGGAGAAAAGATTGAAGTTGTCAAGGACTTCATTCTTCTTGGATCAACTATCAACACTCACAGAAGCAGCAGTCAAGAGATCAGACGACATATTACATTAGGCAAATCTGTTGCACAGGAACTTTTTTAAAGTGTTGAAGAACAAAGATGTCAGCTTGAGGACTAAGGTGCACATGAACCAAGCCATTGTATTTTCAATAACCTCATATGGATGTGAAAGCTGGACAGTGATTAAGGAAGATTGTAGAAGAATTGATGCCTTTGAATTATGGTGTTGGAAGAGAATACTAAAAGTGCCATGGACTGCCAAAAGAAGCAATAGATCTGTTTTGGAAGAAGTGCAGCCAGAGTGCTCTTTAGATGCCAAGATGGCCAAACTTCGTCTCTCATACTTTGGACATATTATCAGGAGGGAACACTCATTGGGGAAGGATATCATGCTTGGTAAGTTGGAGGGTCAGAGAAAAAGAGGAAGACCCCCACCGAGATGGATTGGCCAAGTGGCAGCATTGATGGACTCAAGTGTGGCAGTGATAGTGAGGTTGGCCCAGGATCAGACATTGTTTCATTCTGCTGTGCATGGGGTCACTATGAGTCAGTTCCAACTCGATGGCACCCAACAACAGCAACAACATATCTTGTTATTATCCACACAATTGAAAACCTTTGCCTAGTCAATAAAGTACATCTTTTGTTTTCTCTGCTTTCAGCTAAGATCCATCTAATGTGAGCAATGATATCCCTTGTTCCACAACCTCTTCTGAATCTGGCATGAACCTTTGAAGGTTCTTTGTCAATGTGTGACTGTAGATGCTTTGAATTATCTTGAGCAAAAACTTACTTGCATGCTATGTTAATGATATTATCCGATGATGTCTGCATTCTGTTTAGTCTCCTCTCTTTGGAATGGGCATAAATATGGATCTCTTCCAGTCAGTTTACCAGATTGTTGTGTTCCAAATTTCTTGGCATAGATGAGTGAGTGCCTCCAGTGCTGTATCAGTTAGTTGAAAGATTTCATTTGGTACTCCATCAGTTCCCAGTGCCTTGTTTTTTGCCAAGGATAGATCTTGAAATGTTCTTTTTGATGATGAATGTGACACAATTCCTCTTTAATTTGTCATTTCCAGTATAGTGTTGAATTAAAAATGGCCAATATCAGTCCATTTCACTCACTAATGCCTATGATATTGTTTGTGTGTCCCATTTCATTTTTTACAACCTCCATATTTCATAGATTCAAAACTTATATATTCCCTATTTGTTTATGGCTGTTTTTCACCATTTTGAGTTATATCCTACCTGTAAATGAAGGTCCAGAAAGCTTTACTCCATTTGCTACATCACATCAACACTAATTTGAATAGGCAGCTCTTTCTCAGTCATATTTTGAGTGCCTTCCAATCAGAGCTGTCATTTTCTGGGACGGTACCTGATAATATTCTACTGTTCTTTGTCATGTTTCAATATTCAACATTCTGTTGCTATCTGACAGTGTTCCACTGTTACTCATGAGGTGTTCAGTGACTAAATATTCAAACATAGTCCATCTTTCCTACTTCCTAGTCTGTCTTTGTCTGTAAGTTCATCTGAAGCCTGTCCACCATGCTGACATAGCTTCCAGAATCACAGCGCAAGACACTACAATATGACAAACTGACAGAGGAGTAGTGACAGAAGTTAGAATGCAGATAAGGAAATAAACTTGGGATTGGTTTGGGAATAATTAATATTTAGAATAAGCAAGACTGGCTAAAGGTTTAGATGTTAAAGTAGAGCAAAAAAAGAAAAACAAGTATTCTGAGTCCCTGATACCTTATCAAGTCTTAAGAACTTAATTAATAAGTATTAAATAAATGAATAAATGAATGAACAAATGGATAACAATAGCTTAATGATCGTTTTCACTGAGGGTTCATAGTTGGATTATACCATCCTCTTTTCTCATATATTCAGCTTCTGAACTGGTGCTGAACAGGCCAAGCTTCTTGGTTGAATCTTCACTTAAACCTTCAGAGCACTAGGACTTTCAACATTGATGTTAGCAAAGTCTTATAGAGAATGCCTCTTAGTAAATTGGAAAGGTATCTTAATGTAACATGTACATTTGGTTATATTTTAAAGTCTATTCAATCAGCTTGGGGGCATGGGAGACCGAATATCCAGATCGTTGTGCTTGCTAAGTGGAACCAAATAGTTTTTTTTTTTTTTTTTTCTAATGATATATTTTGTTGTTGTTGTTAAGTGCCGTTGAGTTGATTACGACCCACAGCGACCCTGTATAGGGTTTCCAAGGAGCTGCTGGTGAGCTTGAACCATCAATATTGAAGTTCAAATGGCTTTGCAATCTGGTGCATTAACCCACAGTGCCACATGCAAATAATAAACTCTTTAATTAAATAGAATGTAACATTGACTTGCTTTTCCAGTAAAAGTAATTTGGTTGATCACATTTATGAAAACAATATTATAAATGCCTTTGTTTTGTTGTTGTTGTTGTCATGTGCTGTGGAGTCAGTTCTGACTCATAGCGACCCTGTACAGGGTTTCCAAGGCTGTAAATCTTTACAGGAGCAGAAAGCCTCATCTTTCTCCCTCGGAATAGCTGGTAGTTTCGAACTGACTGCCTTTGTTTTAGAAGTAAGGAAAAGTGGGAGATTATTGGAAGTTAAATTATTTTGATTTGATATTCTCACTTTAATAATTGGCTAGTAATTTCACAATCTCAAAATTTCCTTGAAATTCAGAATAAAATTCTGATGCATAATACTTGTAAATTACATATATGTATATCCTTCTTAATTTATTTGATTTACTTAGAAAAAAATGTAACTAATACATCTTAATTTCAGTGAGGAATCATAAATTTCTCTTATACTAGCACTAGAAAGGCTTTGAAATTCTATGAACCAATGCTGTTCAATGGAAACATAAGCCACATACCTAATTTAAAAATTTCTGGTGCCATGCTAATACATAGAAGTTAAGTACTCAAATACCATTGAAAAAATGGGCAGTTAGAACCCACCAGCTGTTCCACAGAAGAACGATATATTGATATGATTCTGTAAAGTTTACAGCCTTGTAAACCATATAGGGCCATTCTTCCCCATCTATAGGGTTGCCATGAGCTGGAATCAATCCCATAACAATGAATTTGGGTTTTGTTTTTCTATCAATATGAGTAAAAATAAGCAGGTGACCTAGTCACAGAGGGCTAAAGCTGAGAGTGAAGTGTCCAACAGATATGAAGTGAGAAAGGCACACAAGAATGCCCAAACTTGTATATAGTGCCCATTTGACCTAGCTTCGATGTCTTGATGATCAGAACCTGACCAGAAGATAAAGAAATTTATTAAAGGAAAAAAAGTGTAAATTGCTACAATGTGATATACTTGACCTATATAAGGAGCTCTGGTAATAAGAAGCTATGGTAGCATAGTGGTTACGAATCGGGATGCGAACCTCATGGTTAGCAATTCAAAACTACCAGCTGTTCCGTGGGAGAAAGATGAGGCTTTCTGCTCCCATAAAGATTTACAGCCTTGGAAACCCTATATAGGGTCACTATGTGTTGGAACCGACTCCACGGCACATCCATAGATGTCTTGTTGTTGTTGTTAGGTGCCATCTAGTAGCTCAAAATATCAACCAAGAGGCAAAGAGTCTTTACATCAAGGATCAAAGCTATTTCCTCTGTACACAGGGTTGATAGGGACAGACAACTTAATCATTGCTACCTAAAATGGGGGGGGGAGGAGCGGGAGGAAGGGAGGTAAAAAGGCATGAAGTGCCTGGCTTACAAGTTTTCAAGAGGGAGTTTAGTTTCGGAGCATGTGGGGTAAGGTAGAACTCCCACTGAAAAGTTTTTCTCTTTCTAGATGGGTCTGGTGAAAGGATATGGGGGTGAGCTCCATTGATTCAATAGTGAGTAGTAGTTACCATACCTAATTGTAATTGTCACAACTCTAAAGGTAGAAGTTATATAACAAAAAGGGGAGAGTAGTTAATCTTGCATTCCAGGAAAAGAGTACCCTAGGACCATCAAGAGAGAAGAGCATGAATGAAATTTGGAACCCTAACCAGAGGTAATGGTATGGAAAGATTGAGCAGCTGAGGACTCTAGACTCTAGAGAAAGGTTGTGTTCTGGCAGCTAGGAGACTCAATTCCAGAATATGCCCTGTGGTTGTTTAAATGACTATATATTCCTGCGTATGTGTAGGGTTTCCTTTTTTGCTTTTGTTTTATATATATATATATATACACACACACATGCACTAGAGGGTAGACCCATCTTAACATGGGTGATGGGCCAGGCTATATACAACTGAAGAGAAGTTGGCAGAAGAAATATGGTGACAGGAGACACAGGGAGGAATGCAGTGGTTGGAGTGAATAGAAGTAAATGCTATTGGAGGACATTGTAACCATTTAATGAAAGAAAGTACATGATTTGTTGAATGCGAAACTGATGATCTACTCTCTAAACCTTCACTCAATTCACAATAAAAAGTTAAAAAAAAAAAAAAAAGCAGCAGGTGAACTCAATTTTAATACCACATTTTATTACTTAATATAGCTACCAGATTATCATTTCAATATGCAACTGGCATAAAATTGTTAATGAGAAATTTTCACATGGTATTTTTAGCACTAAATCTTCAAAATCTGGTGTGTATTTTACACTTACATCACATCTCAATTAGAACTACCCACATTTCACGTGTTCAATATCCACATATGTCTAGTAACTATTGTATTTGACAGCATATCTCTAAATCGTATTTGCAGAATACATCATAGTATCCTGGTAGATTAATCTGCTTGTCCAAAGTCACAAAGCAAGTACCTTACATTCTGATTTATATACCTTACTTTTATAACGCTAGACTTAATAATAATATTTAATGAATGTTGATATTTTCTGGGCATTAATTCTGTGCCAAACATCACTAATCTGAACCTCTTGCATTCATTAACTCTTTTAATCCACATAAAAATGGAAACCAGTTGTTATATAGTTGATTCCAACTCATGGTGATTTCTAATGTACAGGAGTAGCGCAGCGCTGTGAAGAGTTTTCCTCTGTCAACTTTCTGTTAGAAACTGAGTGTTTAACTGCTTGTGCCATGAAGAACAGGGATGCCAATAACAATTAAGATATTGCATTCTTTATTCTGATAGGAAACCAAGATACAGAAGAGTTAAATATTGACCAAAGGTTGTTGTTTTTGTTATTAAGTGCCGTTGAGTCAGTTCTGACTCATAACAATCTTGTATAGGATTCTCAAGGAGCAGCTGGTAAACTTGAACCACCTACCTTGTGGTTCAAACTGACATTGCAGTCCAGCACATTAACCTATAGCACCACACCAGGACTCTTCTAAGTGGCAAAAGAAGCATTTTAAGTCAGAGCCTGCCTCCAGACTCTGTTCTTAACCATGACAGTTTCCTGGCAAAGAATAAAACAAATGAATTTATATTTTATAGTGAAAGAAAAGTACAGAACAATACTGTCGGTCAAAGGCAGTATGTGTCTAATGTTTTCATCAATAATCATTTTGTTTCAAAGAAAAAAGAGACTGGAGGAACCTGAGACTATGGCCCTTGACAAACCTTGAGGTCTGAAAAGGAATACAGTTGATGGCCACATTTCCAGCTAAGCAGTAGATAGGTACATGGGAGTCAACAGCACTAGTAAGGTATCATCACCATGAAACGGGCAATCATTCCAAGTCAAAAGGGCAACATTTACCAAAGAACAAAGTTGAGAAGTGATAAGAAAGTGGATGAAATGAAAATAGGAAGTCCAGGGAGGAAGTGAGATATTTGTTATTGCATGGAGGGGTCTGCAATCATTGGAATGAAGCTAAGTATTTTATTTGTTAAATGTAAAACTGATATTCTTGTCTGTAAACGTTCATACAATTCACAAGAAAAAGCTTTAAAAAATCATTTTGTTGTGATCCACTTAATTCTTCAAATGCAGTTGTTTTAGTGAGCTGAAAGCATCCTTTTTAGCAAATTCATTACATTTCTGACACAAGACATCAATCCTTATGGACATTACAGGCCTGGCATGCTTTCCAAAGGGACTTCATGATTTTTATTTTCTCTTACTGGCCTTTGCATTTGGTGGATTACTTTTCTCTAATTGCATTTTGTTTTGCTATTATTGTAGGAAAATAGCAGGATTCTTGTGTATATCTCTGAAACACAGAACATTTTTGACATTGAATTTAATAAAATTTCTCACTTTATCTATTTCCATTATCTTGTCCATATTACTAGCTACTGATATCCATGGGGCTACTTTCATTATTCAAAGAGATAATCAATTGATGAATTGTTTAACAGAATTAGTGATGTGCATTCTTTTTATTGCATTAAAATATTTGATATTCTATATATACCATAATGGAGATGCAGTGTGATGCAATAAGGTAAGTATTGGACTGCTAACTTCAAGGTCAGTGATTCAAACTCACCAGCTGCTCCTTGGAAAACCTTCACAGTGTAGCTTTGAGTCGGAACCAACTATGACACTTAACAACAGCATATACTTTAATGACTCACAGGGCAAAGAGGTGGCTGTCTGTTTCCATCCAGAATACAGCCTTGGAGACCCTATGAGACAGTTGTACTCAATCCTATAGGGAAAGTATGAGTCAAAGTAGACTCTATGACAGCAGGTTTGGCTTTGGCTTTGGGGCATTTGTTTTCTAGACCTAATATGACATATTCTTACAAATGATATGGTGCAAAAAGTTAATGTGCTTGCTTCTTACTGGAAAAAAATGGTGGCTTGATTCTACTCAAAGGTCCCAAGGAAGAAAAGCCTGGTAATTGAATTTGAAAAAAATCAGCCATCTGAAACCCTATGGAGCAGTTTTACTCTGACACACATTCAGATGCCATGAATCTATGATGGTAGCTGGTGGTTGTAATGGTAATGTGATTTAATGCAATAAAACTATATTGTCTCACAGTCCTGGAGGCTACAGGTCAGATTTCAGGGTATTGGCAGGGAGGGCCATGTAAGCTAGCATATTTATTCCAGCTTCTGATAGTCCCAGGTGTTCATTGGTTTGTGACAGCATACTGATAATCTGTGTATCTATCATTGATTGACACATAGACTTTTTCCCTTTGTCTCTATCTATGTGTCTCTTATCCTCTGTTGCAGGACGTGATTCATACTGTAGTAGTACTCATTCTACTGCAGTGTAACTTCATTTCAATTAATTGCATCTTTCTTCAATGATTCCCAAATATTGAACATGTATTTTGGAGTGGACATAATTCAACACATAACATACACCTAATCAATTTATTTCTAAGATAGATTTATTTTGGCTAACTAACAAGTTAAAGTTGATGCATCCATGTAACAAATTAAAGTCACTCATCCATGTTGGAAACTCCCAAGGTCAAAGTATCTGTGCTAATTACAGGGATGTCTATCATGTGCATTCCATCCATGTAAATCAGTTTTCAAAAAAGACAAGATGTATCCAAATTTAAAAGCTGAAGTGTTTCTGCTCTAATTCAAATGAAGTCAATGAATTTACCCTGCCAATTATTTTTCCTTATTTAGATGAAAGGCAATGTAGTTTGAATAAGCCATGATTATGTAGGTTTTGCTCTTCTCTGTGTCTTCAGATGTGGAAATGGGTCTTGAGATGCTGACAATTAGACCAAGAATTTCCCCTACCTTCTGAGCAATGGCTTAAATTCCAATTATCTCCTTACCATACATGCTTTCATTACTTCCACCAATTGATGAGTACTACAGAAAGGAACAACAGCTGATGCCCCATGTTCACTTTTGTGCAGCAGATCTAATCCTCATAATTTTGAACAACAAAAAACTGTTAGTTTAGGATAGCCTAGGACTTTACTCTCTCTTAATCACACTGTTTCAAATATGACCTCAAAAATGTCATAATTAATTAAAGGCACTTGCATTTGGTTTTAACTTAAAAGTAAAATAATAATAAATTTCTGCCTTAATTTTTCAACTCCAACTTACCTTTTAAAACTTAAGTAAAAAATGATTTTTTTTTTTTTAGAAGTGAGAAGATAAATGTAATTTCATAGAATATTTCGAAGCACAACGGGGTGCCTTGGGTACACATCCCCAATCCTCATGTCTGCAGATTCATAATGTACATCTGGTGTTTTACCTCTGGAGGATGCCTCATGCCTGCACCACCACTTGTGTATTTCATTTCCTTTTTGTAGCTTCTCTAATGACTGTTCATGCAAGGCTTCATTTTACAGGAACAAAATGGCTTATATTGGGAAGATAATTCAGTACATGCTTATTATGAATGCTGAAAGACTGACCAAAGCATCATTACTGAATAATACAACCACTAACTCTGGTATGGCACTGTGGGTTAATGTGCTGGACTGCCAGGTAGGTTTAAACTGCAAGTTTGGCAATTCAAGCTTACCAGTCACTGCTTGGAAACCCTATACAGAGTTTAACAACAACAATGTCTCAATTCAGCCTCAAGGAGTTTCATATTTAAAAACTCTTCTTAGCAATATAGGACTTCAAACCTTTGCCTAAGGCGCTCATCCATCAGTTTTTCATACTGTGGTAGCTGTGTGGTGCTGTGATGCTGGAAGCTATGCTACCGGTATTCTAAATACCAGCAGGTTACCCATGGTGGACAGGTTTTCAGTAGAGCTTCCAAAGACTGACTAGGAAGGAGAGGCAGAATAGTTCTGAAGTTTGAGGCACTGAAATCATCATGAATAGCAACGGAATATTGTCAGATACAGTGCCAAGATGATGAAAGCATTATAAATTATTGTTGCTGCAGTTAGATGATATTGAGTCAGTATTGACTCATAGCAATCCTATGCACAACAGAATGAAACACTGCCCAGTCCAGATCCAATCTCACAATCATTGCTACATTTGAGCCCATTAACGCTGCCACTGTGCCAATCCATCTTTCTGGGGGTCTTCCTCTTTTTCTCTGACCCTCCACTTTAGCAAACATGATATCCTTCTCCAGTGATTGGTCCTTCTTGACACTATGTCTGAAGTATGAGAGACAAACTCTGGCCATCCTGGCTTCCAAGGAGCACTCTGACTGCACTTCTTCCAACACAGATCTATTTGATCTTTTGGCAGTCTATGGTACTTTCAATATTCTCCATCAACACCATAACTCAAATGCATCAATTCTTCTATGGTCTTCCATATTCACTGTCCAACTTTTGCATGCATATGAGGTTGATGAAAATACCATGGCATGGGTCAGGTGTACTTTAGTCCTCACACTGACATCTTTACTCTTCTATACTTTAAGTGGTCCTGTGCAGCAGATTTAACCAACGCAGTATGTCGTTTGATTTCTTGATTACTGCTTCCATGAGTGTTGATGATTGATGCAAGCAAAATGAAGTCTTTGACAATGTCAATCTTCTCTCCATTTATATGGATAGTGTTTATTGGTCCATCAGTGAGGATTTTTGTTTTCTTACATTGAGTTTCAACCCATACAGAAAACTGTGGTCTTTGATCTTTGATTTTCATCAGTAAGTATTTAAGTCCTCTTCACTGTCAGCAAGCCAGGTTGCATCATTTGTAGGTCTTAGGTTGTTAATGAGTCTTTATTCAATCCTGATGCCATGTTTCTCTTCATATAATCCATTTTCTCAGATTATTTATTCAGCATACAGACTGAATAAGTATGGCAAAAAAATACAACCCTGGCTCACACCTTACCTAATTTTAAACCATTTGGTATTCCCTTGTTCTGTTTGCAGAGCTGCCTCTTGGTCTATGTATAGATTCCTCATGAGCACGATTAAGTGTTCCGGAATACTCATACTTCACAATATTGTCTATAGCATGTCATGATCTACACAATCAAAATCCTTTGCTTAGTCAATAAAGCACAGGTAAACATCTTTCTGGTATTCTCTGCTATCAGCCAATATCCATCTGATGTCAGCGATAATATCCCTCACTCCCAGTCCTCTTCTGAAATTGGCTTGAACCTCTGGAGGTTCTCTGTCAATGTATGGTTGTAGCCATTTCTGTATTACCTTTAATAAAATCCTACTCATATGGGATAGTAATGATATTATCTGATAATAGCTGAATTCCACTGGGTCACCTTTCTTTGGAATGGAAACAAATAGAGATATCTTCCAATCAGCTGTCCAGGTAGTTTTCTTCCAAATTTCTTGGCATAGGTAAGTGAGTGCTTCCAATGCTTACCTGTTTGTTGAAAGATTTCAATTTGTATTCCATAAATTCTCGGTGCCTTGTTCTTGCCAATGATTTCATTATCATCAGCTCTAGATCATATGCTACCTCTTGAAATGGTTGAACATTGACCATTTCTTTTTGATACAGTGACTCTGTGTATTCCTTCCATCTTCTTTTGATGCTTTCTTCATCATTCAGTATTTTGTCTACAGAATCCTTCGTTACTAAAAGTTAAGGTTTGTATTTTTTCTTCAGTTTCCTCAGCTTGAGAAATGCTGAGCATGTTCTTCCCTTTTGATTTTCTAACTCCAGGTTTTTGCACATTTTGTTATAACATTTGAATTTGTCTTCTCTAGTTGACTTTTGAAATTTTCTGTTCAGCTCTTGTACCTCCTCACTTCCATTTGCTTTAGCTGGAGAGCAAGTTCCAGAGTCTCTTCTGACAACAATTTAGATATTTTTATTCTCTCTTGTCTTGACCTATTGCTTTCTTCCTGTATGATGTACTTGATGTCATTCAACAACTCTTCTGGTCTTTAGAGTCGAATGCATCAAATCTGTTCTTGAGATTAACCCTAAATTCAGGTGGGATATATTCAAGGTCATATTTTGGATTTTGTGGAATTATGTACATTTTATTCAGTATCAGCTTGAATTGCATATGAACTACTGATGATCTGTTCCAAAGTCTGCCCCTGGCCTTGTTTTGGCTGATAATATGGAATTTTACCACCATCTCTTTCCACAGATGTAGTCAATCTGATTTCAGTGTATTAAATCTGATAAGGTCCATGCATATAGTAGTCTTTTATGTTGTTTGGAAAAGGTACTTGTAATGAACAAGTCATTGAGCTTGCAAAATTCTATTATGTGAGCTCCAGTATTGTTTTTATCACCAAGACCTAGTTTTCCAACTACTGATGTTTCTTCTTTGTTTCCAACCACTGCATTCTAGTTGCCAGTAATTACCTATACACCTTGATTGCATGTTTGATTGATTTCAGACTTAAGAAGTTGATAGAATTACTCAATTTCATCATCACTGGCTTTAGTGATTGGTGTATAAATCTAATAATAGTGGTATTAACATGTCTTCCCTGTTTCTGTTGTTCTTGGGTGCCATTGAGTCAGTACTGACTCACAGCGACCCTATGCACAGCAGAATGAAACAGTGCCCAATCCTGGGCCAACCTCACTACTGTTGCCACACTTGAGTCCATCAATGCTGCCACTTGGCCAATCCATCTAGTTGTTGGTCTTCCTCTTTTTCTCTGACCATCCACCTTACCAAACACGATGTCCTCCTCCAGTGACGGGCCCTCCTGACAATATGTCCGAAGTATGAGAGATGAAGTTTGGCCATCTTGGCCTCCAAAGAGCACTCTGACTGCACTTCTTCCAAACCAGATCTATTGGTTCATTTGGCAACCCATGGCAATTTCAATATTCTCCTCCAACCTCATGACACAAAAGCAGCAATTCTTCTATGATCTTCCTTATTCATTGTCCAGCTTTCGCATGCATATGAGGCTATTGAAAATACCATGGCTTGGGTCAGGCACATCTTAGTCCTCAAGCTGACATCTTTGCTCTTCAACACTTTAAAAAGGTCTTGTGCAGCAGATTTGCTTAATGCAATACGTCGTTTGATCTCTTGACTGTTGCTTCCGTGAGTGTTGATCATTGGCCCAAAAAGAATGAAGTCTTTGACAACTTCAATCTTTTCTCCGTTGATAAGAATGTTGTTTATTGGTCCAGTAGTGAAGATTTTTGTTTTCTTGACATTGAGATGCAATTCATACCGAAGGCTGTGCTCTTTGATCACCATCAGTAAATGTTTTAAGTACTCTTCACTTTCATGAAGCAAGGTTTTATCATCTGCGTATTGTAGGTTGTTAATGAGTCTTCCTCCAATCCTTTTTTTTTCTTCATAGAACCTAGCTTCTCAGATTATTTGCTCAGCATACAAGTTGAATAAGTATGGTGAAAGAATACAGCCTTGTTACACACCTTTCTGAATTTTAAACCATTCAATGTTCCCATGTTCTATTTGAACAACTGCCTCTTGGACCATGTACAGATTCCTCATGAGCACAATTAAGTGTTCAGGAATACTCATACTTAGTACTGTTGTCCATAGCTTGTCATGATCCACACAATTGAAAGCCTTTACGTAGTCAGTAAAGCAGAGGTAAACATCTTTCTGATATTCTCTGTTTCAGCCAAGGTCCATCGGACATAAGCAAAGATATACCTGATTCCACAGCGTCTTCTGAATCAGATTGAACCTCTGGAAGTTCTCTGTCAATGTACGCTTGCAGCCATTTCTATATTACCTTGAATAAGACTTTACTCGCATGAGATATCAAAGAGATTGTCTGATGATTTCTGCATTATGTAGGGTCACCTCTCTTTGGAATGGGTACAAATATTTTCCAATCAGTCAGCTGGATAGTGGTCTTCCAAATTTCTTGGCAGAGATGAGTAAGTGCCTCTTGTGCATCTCACTTTCTTGAAAGATTTCAATTTTTATTCCATCAATTCCTGGTGCCTTATTCTTTTTTTTTTTTAATGGTTTATTGTGAATTATGTGATAGTTTACATGGGAGAATATTGCTTTTACATTCATTCCATCATATATCGTCTCATTGCCATGGTTACAATCCCCTCCATGCAATCCTTCCCCCGTGCCCCTCAGGTCTTCAGCACACAGTCGCTCTCCCTCTCTGGAT
>NW_006408600.1:9929453-9937929 GCF_000296735.1 Chrysochloris asiatica
TCAGCTGGATGCTTCACTCTCTACTCTAGTCCTCCGTGGCTATGTCACTGACTCTGGGCCCAAGAGTACCCAGGTCTTGCCACACCGCTGGCCCACCCGGTCTCCACCCGGGTTTCCAGAAGTCTATTGAACGTTGTAGGGCTTAGCTCACCGCTTCATTGCTGTTTTTCCCTCAATTCCACTTATCAGTGTTGAGCGTGTTCACCAATCACAGCGTGTATTCCCATTGATCTTAGTCTTGGAAGGGAGTTTTCTCTGAGGGGACCCGACCACTTGCCTTGATGTTTTCTGGGCAAGCATGTTCCTTGTTCTTGTAGTAACAGTCATTCTGCCCATGTTGTTTTACATTTTTCCTGTAGGTCTTTCTTTCAAGAAGTATCTTCTGTTCTTCTAGCCACTCCAGGCTGGCCTGCTTGTCCTTTCAAGTGGGAATTTTCCATCTCTGGAGATCTGGATGTGGTTCAGGCTTCCATCTGTAGTCTTATGTATTGCAGAGGCTCCTGGTGCCTTATTCTTTGCCAATTACTTCAATGCACGTTGGACTTCCTCCTTCAGTATCATTGGCTCTGGATCATATGCTACCTCTTGAAATGTTTAAACATTAACCATTTTCTTTTGGAACAATGACTCTGTATATTTTTTTTATCTTCTCTTGATGCTTTCTGCACCATTCTATAATTTGCCCAGAGAATTTTTCAATAATGAAAGCCGAGGCTTGAATTTTTTCTTCAGTTCCTCCAGCTTGAGAAATGCTGAGGGTGTTCTTCCTTTTTGGTTTTCTTAATTCCAGATCATTACACATTTTGTTGTAATATTTGGCTTTATCTTCTCAAGCTGATCTTTGAAATTTTCTGTTCAACTCTTGGACCTCCTCATTTCTTCCATTTGCTTTAGCATCTCTATGCTGGAGAGCAAGTTGCAGTGTCTCTTCTGACATCCATTTTGACCTTTTCCTTTTTTCTTATCTTCTTAGTGACTTTTTGCTTTCTTCATGTATGATGTTCTTGATGTCATCCCACAACTCTTCTGGTCTTCAGTCTTTGGTGTTTAATGTATCAAATCTGTTCTTCAGATGATTTCTAAATTCAGATGGTATATATTCAAGGTCATATTTTGGCTCTTTTGGACTTGTTTGTGTTTTCTTCAGCTTCGTGTTGAATTTGCATATGAGTAATTGATGGTCTATTCCACAGTCTGCCTCTGGCCTTGTTTTCACTGATGATATGGAGTTTTTCCATGGTCGTTTTCCACAGATGTAGTCAATTTGATTTGTATGTATTCCATCTGGTGAGGTCCATGTGTATAGTCATCTCTTATGCTGTTTAAAGAAGGTATTTGAAATGAACAAATCACTGTTTTTGCAGAATTCTATCATGTGTTATTCAGCATCATTTCTATTACCAAGATCATATTTTCCAACCACTGATCCTTCCTCTTTGCTCCCAACCTTTGCATTCCAATCACCAATAATAATCAATACATCTCAAGTGCATGTTTGATCAATTTCAGATGAAAGAAGTTGGTAGAATTCTTCTATTTCATCCTCATTGGCTTTAGTGGTTGGTGCATAAATTTGAATAATAGTGGTATTAACGGGGAGCTCTGGTAGCGTAGTGGTTACGAATCGGGCTGCGAACCTTAAGGTCAGCGGTTCGAAACTACCAGCTGTCCCGTGGGAGAAAGATGAGGCTTTCTACTCCCGTAAGGATTTACACCCTCGGAAACCCTGTACAGGGTCGCTATGGGTTGGAACCTACTCGAAGGCACGCAGCCACAGCCACTCCCAGTAGGCACATGGATATTATCCTATCACAGACAGCCTTGTACCTCATGAATGTTCTGGATATGTTCTTTTTAACAATGAATGCAACACCATTCCTCTTCAATTTGTCATTCCCGGCATAGTAAACCATGTGGTTGTCAGATTCAAAATGACCAATAACAGTCTATTTCAGCTCACTAATGCCTAAGCTACTGGTAGTGTAGTGGTTACGAATCGGGCTGCGAGTTGCAAGGTCATCAGTTCGAAACTACCAGCTGTCCCGTGGGAGAAAGATGAGGCTTTCTGCTCTCACAAAGATTTGTAGCCTTGGAAACCCTGTACAGGGTCGCTATGAGTCGGAACCGACTGCACAGCACATAACAACAACAATGCCTAAGATATCAATGTTTATGCATTCCACTTCATTTTTGACAATTTCCAATTTTCCTAGATTCATACTTCGTACATTCCATGTTCCTATTTTCATTGGATGTTTATAGCTGTTTCTCTTCATTTTGAGTTGTGGCCCATCAGCAAATGAAGGTCCCATGGGCTTTTCTCCCACCAACTTTACTCCATTCGCATCATTATGGTCAACTCTACTTTGAGAAGGCAGCTCTTCCCAAGTCGCATTTTGAGTGCCTTCCAACATGAGGGGCTCATTTTCTGGAACGATATCTGAGAGTGTTTCTCTGCTAAACATAAGGTTTTCAGTGACTAGCGATTCGGAAGTAGTTTGTCACTCTTTCTTCCTAGTCTGTCTTTGTCTGGAAGCTCCTCTGAAACCTGTCCACCATGGGTGACCCTGCAGTTATTGAAAATACCCATGGTACTTTACATATTCTTCTCAATACTATAACTCAAATGCTTCTGTTTTCTTCCATCTTCTTTATTCCTTGTCCAACTTTCACATGCATTTGGGCTATTGAAAATACTGTGGCTTGTGTTAGATGCACCTTAGTCTTCAAACAGACATCTTTGCTGTTGAACAGTTTAAAGACTCTTTGTTTAGCAGATTTGTCTAACACAATACGTCATTTAATTTCCTCATTATTGCTTCCACGAGTGTTGATGGTAGATCTGAGCAAAACGAAATCTTTGACAACTTCAATATTTTCTCTATTTATCATGATGCTATTTATTGGTCCATAGGTGAGGATTATTGTTTTCATTGCATTAAGGTACAACCCATACTGAAGGCTGTGGTCTGTGATCTTTATCAGTAAGTATTTTAAGTTCTCCTTGCTTTCAGCAAGCAAGGTTGCATCATCTCCATATTTCAGGTTGTTAATTAGCCTTCCTTCAATCTTGATTTCATGTTCTTTTTCATATAATCCATCTTCTCTGATTATTTGTTTAGCATACATACTGAATAAATAAATATGATCCTTGTGCAGTTCTTTCCTGATTTTAAACCTGCAAGTGTTCCCTTGTTCTATTTGAAAAACTGCCTCGTGGTCATTGTACAAGTTCCTCATGAGCACAATTAAATGTATCAGAATACTCATTCTCCACAATGTTGTCCACACCTTGTCAGGAGTCACACAATCAAAAATTTTGTCTAGTTAATAATACCAGGTAAACATCTTTCTTGTATTGTCTGCGCTCAGTCATCATTCATCTTATGTCAGCAGTGAGATCCCTGGTTAACATCCTCATCTGAATCTAGCTTGAACCTCTGGCACTTCCCTGGCAGTATATTGTTGAAGATGTTTTTGAGTTAACTTTAGCCATGCTTTATTTGCATATGATATTCATGTTGTTATATGATGATTTTCACATTCTCTTGTTGCCCCTGTGTTTGGAATGGACACAAATATGGCTCTGTTCCAATCAGTTGGTCATTTAGCTATCTTTCACATTTCTTAGCATAGATTAAAGAATGCCTCCAGTGCTGCATCAGTTTATTAAAATATTTCAATTTGTCATCTATCAAACCGAGAGCCTTGCTCTTTCTAATGCTTTCAGGGAACCATGGACTTCTTCCTTCAGGATGCTTGGACTTCTTACTTCAGGATTTTTAACTTGTGGTCTTACACTATCTCTTGAAATGTTGGAACAACATTCAATATTTTACACATAGAATCCTTCAGTATTTCAAGTCCAGACCTGTACTTTAGTCTTTGAACATCTTTGATCTTGTAAAATGTAAAGAGGTCTTGTGCAGAATATTTGCCTAATGTAATACCTCCTTTGATTTACTGACTGTTGCTTACATAAGTGTTGATGATGAGTCCAAGAAAAATGAAGTCTTTTACTGCTAGGATTTTTTCTCCATTTATCATTATGTTATTTGTTGTTCCAGTGGTGAAGACTTTTGTTTTCTTTATAATTAGGTGCAATCCACACTGAAATTTGAGGTCTTTGATTGCTTATATGTGATTTTAGACTGAAGTTGAAGAACACCAAAAGTCCACAGGAGGACAATTATGACCTTGAACATGTCCCAACTGAACTGAGAGATCATCTCAAGAACAGATTTGATGCATTAAACACTAATAACCAACAATCAGAAGAGTTGTGGGATGAAATCAAGAAAATCATACAGGAAAAAAGTTAAAGGTCATTAAGAAGACTAGGAAGCAAGAAAAGATCACAACGAATGTCAGAAGAGACTCTGAAACTTGCTCCCAGCAATGTTAAAGCAAATGGAAAACATGAGGAGATTGAAGAGCTGAATAGAAAATTTCAAAGGGCACCTTTAAGAAGACAAAGTCAGATATTATAATGAAATGTGCAAAACTGTGGAGTCAGAAAACCAAAACCAAAGAACATGCTCAGCCTCTCAAGTATAAAGAACTTAACAAATAATTCAACCTTAATTTGCCACTAAAAGATTCTGTTAACAAAATATTGTATAATGCAGAAAGCATAGAAAGAGGATGGAAAGACTTCCAAAAACAAATGGTCAATGCTCAACCATTTCAAGAAGTAGCATATGATCAAGAGCCAATGATATTGAAGGAGGAAGTCCAATATGCACTGAAGGCATTGACAAAGAACGGTATTGTGGGAACTGATGGAATACAAATGGAAATATTTTAACAAATTGATATAGTACTGGAGACACTCACTCATGTATGTCAAGAAATTTGGAAAACAGCTATCTGCCCTGCTGATTTGTAGAGATCCATATTTGTGTCCACTCCAAATGAGGTAACCCAACAGAATGTGAAAATCATAAGGCAATATCATTAATACAATATGTAAATAAAATTTTGCTTAAGATAATTCAAAAAAGACTTCAACAATACATCGACAGGGAACTGGCAGAGGTTCAAGCCAGATTCAGACAAAGATAGCATAAAAGGGTTATCATTGTTGACATCCAATGAATCATGGCTGAAAGTAGAGAATACCAGAAAGATGCTTTATTGACTATGCAAATGATTTTGACTATATGGGTCATGACAAACTATCAGCAACATTATTGTGAATAAGCACTCCAGAACACTTCATTTAGCTCATGAAGAACCTGCACATAGACCGATGTTCTAACAGAACAAGGTGCCACTAAACGGTTTAAAATCAGGAAAGGCGTCTGCCAAAGTGGCATTCTTTTACACCAAAATTATTCAATGTCTATGATATGTAAATAAAATATTCTTTTTGATGTTTCCGGAGGAAACAGTCATTGGAGAAGGATGTCATGCTGGGTAGGGTGGAGGGTCAGAGAAAAAGAGGAAGACCTCTAACGAGATGGATTGGCCAGGTGGCATCATTGATGGCGTCAAGTGTGGCAGCGGTAGTGAGGTTGGCCCAGGATCGGACATTGTTTTGTTCTGCTGTGCATGGGGTTGCTATGAGTCGGTTCCAACTCGATGGCACCTGACAACAACAACAACAACATGATAAGCAAATAATCAGAGATACTGGATTATCTGAAGAAGAACAAGGCATCAAGATTGGAGGAAGGCTTATTAACAACCTGTGATATGCAGATGAGACAACCTTGCTTTCTGAAAGTAAAGAGGACTTAAAATACTGAAAATATGAAGGTCTTCCTGGTAGGTGTATAGATACTAATCTATCACAGATAACATTGTACTTCTTGATAGATCTTGAAATATTCTTTTTGATGCTGAAAATGCTGTCATTCCTCAGCAATCTGTCATTCCTATGTAATCTGGCATAGCAAACCATGTGGTTGTCTGATTCAAAATGGCCAGTGTCAGTCCATTCAAGTCACTAATGCCTAGTATATCAATGCTTATGTGTTCCATATTATTTTTGACAACTTCCAATTTTCCTACATTCATACTTTGTGTATTCCATGTTCTAATTATTAATGGATGTATGCAGCAGTTTTCTCTGATTTTGAATTGTGCCCTATCAGCACATGGTGATCCTGAAAGCTTTATCCCACTTGTGTCACCACGATCAACTCTACTTTGAGGAGGCAGGTCTTTCCCAGTCATAGTATGAATGTCTTCCAACCTTCCAGCACTATATCTGACAATATTCTGGTGCTATTCATCATGCTTCAATATTAAAAAATTTGATGCTATCTGAAAGTGTTCCATTGTTCAGTGTCTAAACATTCGGAAATAGTTTGCCTCTCCTTCTTCCAAGCCTGTCTTAGTCTGGAAGCTTATATGAAACCTGTCCACTGTGGGTGACTTTACTGGAATTTAAAATATCTGTGGCACAGCCTCCAACCTCATACTACACAAGTCACCCCAGTATGGCACACTAACAAGCAAATGGTGGTGGCAACCCTGTTATTGTTGTTGTTGTTAAGTGCCTTGGAGTTGGTTTCAACTCATAGTGACCCGCACAGGGTTTCCGAGCCTAGCAGCCTAATTTGTAATCACTACACTACCAGAGCTCCTGGCAACCCTGTAAGGTAAAGATGGTCTTTTTTTTCGAGAGCAAGCTGTCATGCCTTACTCTCATGGAAGAGCTGGTGAGTTTGAACCAAGTGAGTGCTTTAACCATGGTAGCACTAAAGGTGCTTTCTATATAACCAGCTAACTGAAAATGGTCTAAGTAACTATTCTACTTTTCATTCAAGTTGGAACAGAGTGGCTTGAGAACAGAACTATTAATATAATTAAAATACTGAATTTATATATAAATGAGTGCATTGTTGGTTTTCATAGAGCATTCTAACTCCCCACAGTACTGATTTCTTCCTGATGTAGTCCATTATGAAGATATTTCTGTTTCAGAGGTAACCCCATGCTTTTACCCTCTTCACTGTAACCTCTAACAGCATTATACTTTTCAAGGTACAGTTATATTACATTTTGTGTCACATGTAGTCCATCCTGGTTGGGATGTTAAACTGATTGAGTAGTTTTTTGTGGTTATATTTTGAGAATAATAAGTTAAGTGCTCTAAAAATAATATTGTGAAAGAGTATGCAATAAAACAATGGAAACAAGCAGTATTGATTTTTTCTTTTGCCTGAAATGATTGCTTTCAGGATTGGCATGTAATTGACTTCTTTCAGACTTAGTAAGTTATATCAATCTGGTCTTAGAATGCACTTTCTGACCTCATAATTACTGATTGCTACACAATTCCCCGAAGAGAAAATCTATGACCTTTGCCAATTACCAAAGGATTATATTAAGATACTTTTACAGCTTAAGTTTCATAAATTTATTTCAAAATGGAAAGATCTTAGTTGTAGCTATATTCCATGTGATCCTTAGAAGTGATACAATAACAATCTAATGCGTAGTAGTTTAAACTCTCTACATTTGATGTTCCTAAAGCTATAAAGGTACAAATGACCATGACTTTGAAGTTCTCAGAACGTGGTTCAGCTATAGTATTGCCTTCCTTGGAGTCCTGGAGTGGTGATGCAAGATAATGGATTGGACTGCAAGGTTGGTTTGAACTGCAAAGTTGGCTGTTTCAACCCACCAGACACTCCTTGGAAACCCTAGACAGGGTAGCTATGAGTACAATCAACTCAACGTCATTTACCAACACAACATAGCTTATTTTATAAAGAATATTTTGACCATTACCACTACCACTGCAGTTCAAACTGACTTTGTGTTGGAGCGCATATCCTATAGCACCACACCAGGACTCCTTTGGTGATGGTGATGGAGGTGTGCCATGGAGTTAGTTCCGACTCATAGTGACCCCACATTGGGTTTCCAAGGCTGTAAATCTTTACAGAAGCAGAAAGCCTCATCTTTCTCCTGCAGAACAGCCGTTAGTTTTGAACTGCTGACCTTTATATTAGTAGCCTGACTTGTAACCGCTACTCTACCAGAGCTCCTTAGGACACCACAAGGTCAGTTTGAACTGCAATGTCAGCCATTCAAACTCACCAGCCGCTCCTCAGAAACTCTGTGCAGGGTAACTGTGGGTCAGGACCAACTTGAAGGCACTTAACAACAATAACAACCATTTATGAAACTAGTCCTGAGGAATCATAAATGACCAAGACAAATTCCCTGATCTGGAAATTCTTAGGGTATTGTAAGATAAACATTTAAAGAAATAATCAATGCTATGACATCAGCATTCCAAAAGGGAAGAACACAGTCAGCATTTCTCATGCTGGGGGAGCTGAAGAAAAAATTCAAGCCTCGACTTTCGTTATTGAAAGATTCTCTGGGCAAATTATTGAATGATGCAGAGGGCATCAAGAAAAGATGGAAGGAATACACAGTCATTGTACCAAAAGGAAATGGTTATTCACCGAAGACCCACCTGAAAGAGGGATGCCATCTGCATTTCCATTGAGGT
>NW_006408600.1:9940485-9993319 GCF_000296735.1 Chrysochloris asiatica
TAGCCTCATATGGATGTGAAAGCTGGACAGTGAATAAGGAAGATTGTAGAAGAATTGATGCCTTTGAGTTATGGTGTTGGAGGAGAATACTGAAAGTACCATGGACTGCCAAAAGAATCAATAGATCTGTTTTGGAAGAAGTGCAACCAGAGTGCTCCTTGGAGGCTAAGATGGCTAAGCTTCGTCTGTCATACTTTGGACATATTGTCTGGAGAGAACAGTCGCTGGAGAAGGATGTCATGCTGGGTAAGGTGGAGGGTCAGAGCAAAAGGGGAAGGCCCCCAACGAGATGGATCAGCCAGGTGGCTTCATTGATGGCGTCAAGTGTGGCGGCGATTGTGAGGTTGGCCCAGGTTTGGACATTGTTTCGTTCTGCTGTGCATGGGGTCGCTATGAGTCGGTTCCGACTCGATGGCATCTGACAACAACAACATGACATCAGCATGATTTGATGGGAATTCAGAAAGAAAATGACTATTTATATACTTCTGGTGATCATGGTCACAGTGGTAGTGGTGATGGTCAAAATATTCTTCATAAGAAGGCAATGTAATGCTGCTTAAATGATGTTGAGTTGGTCGTAATGCTGTAGGTAAATCACTGGACTGCTAAACACATGGGTGGTG
The DNA here is from genome assembly GCF_000296735.1 of Chrysochloris asiatica. Classification (NCBI taxonomy): domain Eukaryota; kingdom Metazoa; phylum Chordata; class Mammalia; order Afrosoricida; family Chrysochloridae; genus Chrysochloris; species Chrysochloris asiatica. The sequence continues at coordinate 9,941,112 of NW_006408600.1, forward strand.
GTTCAAACCAACTACCTTCTTAGAAACTATAGTCACTATGAGATGAAATCAACTTTACAGCACTTAACAGCAATGAATATCTATAATTCTCCTAGTCTCTCTGATTTTCTAATTTTTTAAAAAACAAATCTAGCACTTCCTGTCTGTATTTTGATATTTAACTAGTTGCTACCTTTGTTGTTGTTAAGTGCCATAAAGTTGGTTGCAATAATGACCCATAATGACCCTGTATAGGGTTTCTGAGGAGAAGTTGGTGAGCTTGAACTGCTGACCTTGCAGTTAAAACGGCTTTGCAGTCTGGTGCATTAACCCACAATCATTTCATGTGGGTGGCTCCTTAAAGTCTAGGAACTTGTCATATTTCTTTTTGTACACAATTAATTTTAAAACCACTGGAAAAATAGTAGACACAAAATTTGTTGAATGTTTAAATACATTTTTTCAATTTGTTTATTAATGCAAATATATATTGAACAAATTCTATAAGAAAGACTGCGGTAAGAGACTGAAAATAACTACCACATTGAATAAAGCTAACAGAGTTTTGACCCTAAGGTCAGAATTATTTTTGAAAAGATAATTTCAAGCATTATGCCAAACCTACTCAAGCAGAAATTTCAGGGAAAGACCTGAGAAATCTATACTTTGAAACGGTACAGGTGATACTGATAATCAGCTAGGTTTGGAAATTCTTGAACTGGAATGTACCAAGGAAAAAATATATAAATAAGGAAGGGTTTCCCATCTCACTTTTCAGGTCATTCTTTATTGACATAATGGTGAACCTCAATCATGACAGCAATTGTAAGGATGGCACAGGACTGGGTGGTGTTTCATCCTGTTGTACATAGAGTCACTATGTGTCAGAACTGACTTGATGGCACCTAAACACAACAGACGCATAAAGATCTCACCAAAATTGTCAAAAATCAGGTCCTAATGACCCTCACTGGAGTCCTGGTGTGGCACCATAGGATAAGCACTCTACCTTAAGATCGGTGTTTTAAACTCACCACCTGCTCCTCACAAATCATATAGAGGGTTGCTATGACCCAGCACCTACTGGATGCCATTTAACAACAATAACAAGATTTAGCACTAGAAAGCTCTTCCTATTTCATTCTCTAGCTTTTGCTGTGGGTTGCTGCGCTGGGCTGCAAGATCAATTTGAACCACAAAGCTCACCAGTGGCTCCTAGGAAACCCAAACAAGGTTGCTATGGGCCAGAACAGACTTGACAGCACTTAACAACAACAACAAGCTTTCACATGCATATTAGGGAATTGGGTCATGCTCCTAGTATGGAGCTCTAGGATAAGCACTGGACTGAGAACCACAAGGTAAAGTGGTTCAAACTCACTAACTTCTCCTAAGAAACCCTGTGCAGGGCCACTATAAATTCCTTAATAACAATTGGAAGGCACTTGTTGTTGTTGTTGTTAAGTGTTCTTTAGTCTATTCCGATCCATAGCGACCCTGTTTCAGAGGAGCAGCTGGTGAGCTTGAACAGCCTACCTTGCAGTTCAAATGGATTTGCAGTCTGGCCTATTAACCCACAGGGACACACCAAAACCTGAGTTCTCAAAGTGACATCTCTGCTTTTTTACATGTTAAAGAGGTATTTTGCATTTGAATTATGTTGTTGCTAAGTGTTTTGGAATGAGTTCTGACTCCTAGATATCCTGTATAGCGTTTCTAAGCAGTAGCTGGGGTTTGAACCAATGGCTAACCTTGCAGATAGCAGTCCAGTGCTTATCCTACAATGTCGCACCAGGTCTCCATTTGAGTTGTGGTGTTAGCAAAATACTGAATATCCCATGGACTGACAGAAGAAAGAGTAAATTGTCTTAGAATAATATCAAAAGGATAATGAGACTCATCTCACACATTTTGGGCATGGCGGTTCAAGCTCAGCAGGTGCTCCTTGGAAACTCTATACAGGGTCCCTATGGGACGGAGTCAACTCAACGCACTTGGCACTTAACAACAACAACAACATTATGAAGTACCAGGAGTCTTTGTGTGGAGCTATAGGATAATGCACTGGATCACAAGGTTGGTTTGAACTGCAAGGTTGTAGTTGTTATTGTTAAGTGCCGTCGAGTCGTTTCCGACCCATAGAGGCCCTGAACAGGGTTTCCGAGTCCGTAAATCTTAATGGTAGCAGGAAGCCTTATCTTTCTCCTGCAGAGCAGCTGGTAGTTTCGAACAGCTGACCTTGTAACCTGCAAGGTAGGTGGTTCAAATTCACCAGCTGTTCTTCAGAAACCCTATACAGGGTCACTATGAGTCAGAATTGGTTTGAAGGCACTTTACAACAACAGTCCCTAGTTGTTGTTGTTAGGTGCCATAGCATCAGTACCAACTCATAGCGACCTTATGCACAGCAGAACAAAACACTGCTCAATCCTGGGCCAATCTCACTACTGTTGCCACGCTTGAGTCCATCGATGCTGCCACTTGGCTAACCCATCCTGTTGAGGGTCTTCCTCTTTTTCTCTGACCCTCCCCCTTACCAAACATGATATCCTTCTCCAGTGACTGCTCCCTCCTGAAAATATGTAAAAAGTATAAGAGACAAAGTTTGGCCATCCTGGCCTCCAAGGAGTACTCTGGCTGCACTTCTTCCAAAACAGATCTATTGGTTCTTTTGGCACTGTCAATATTCTCCTCCAACACCATAACTCAAAAGTACCAATTCTACTACTGTCTTTCTTATACACTGTCCAGCCTTTGCATGCATACGAGGTTATTGAAAATACTATGGCTTGGATCAGGCACATGTTCATCCTCAAGCTGACATTTTTGCTCTTCAACACTTTAAAAAGGTCTTGTGCAGCAGATTTACTTAATGCAAAATGTCGTTTGAATTCTTGCCTGCTGCTTCCATGAGTGTTGATAGTTGATCCAAGAAGACTGAAGTCCTTGACAAATTCAATCTTTTCTCCATTGATAAGAATGTTGTTTATTGGTCCAGTGGTGAGGATTTTTGTTTTCTTTAAATTGAGATGCAATTCATACTGAAGGCTGTGCTCTCTGATCTTCATCAGTAAATGTTTCAAGTCCTCTTCAGTTTCAGCAAGCAATGTTGTATCATCTGCATGTGGCAGGTTGCTAATGAGTCTTCCTCCAATCCTGATGCCATGTTTGTTTGTTTTTTTCATATAACCCAGTTTCTTGGGTGATTTGCTCAACATACAGCATACAGGTGTCTCCGTTAATAAGAATGTTGTTTATGAGTCGCAGGTTGTTAATGAGTCTTCCTCCAATCCTGATGCCACATTTTTCTTCATAGAACCCAGCTTCTCGGATTATTTGCTCAGCAAACAGGTTGAATAAGTATGGTGAAAGAATACAACCTTGTTGCACACCTTTCTTAAATTTAAAACAATCAGTGTTCCCATGTTCGGTTCGAACAACTGCTTCTTGGTCCAGGTACAGATGTCTCATGAGCACAATTAAGTGTTGTGCATAAAGCCTGTGGGAGAAAAGCCTCGGGACCTTCATTTGTTCATGGAGCAAAACTCAAAACAGTCCCTAGAGAAGGACTTAATGTTTGGCAAAGTGAGGGTCCTCAAAAAAGACAAACGCCCTCAATGAGAAGAACTGGTAGATACAGTTGCTGCAACAATGAGCTCAAACAGAGCAACAGTTGTAAGGATGACTCAGGAATGTTTTCTTCTGTTCTACCACGGTTGCTGTTAATTGGACATACTAGATGACACCTAAGGAGCTCTGGTAGTGTTGTTGTTGTTATGTCCTGTGGAGTTGGTTCCGACTCATAGTGACCCTATACAGGGTTTCCAAGGCTGTAAATCTTTATGGGAGCAGAAAATCTTGTCTTTCTCCCTCAGAACAACTGGTAGTTTCAAACTGCTGACCTTACAGTTCGCAGCTTGATTCGTAACCACTACCCTACCAGAGCTCCTGCTAACCTCAGGGCAGAAGTTTGAAACTACCAGCTGTTCTGTGGGAGAAAGATGAGGCTTTCTGCTCCCGTAAGATTTACAGCCTCGGAAACCCTGTACAGGTTCTCTATGAGTCGGAACTCACTCCGCGGCACATAACAACAACTACAAGATAACAGCTAACAGCAGTATAGAACCATCTTTGAAATAGCAAATGAATTACTTGCTACAGTACATTCTCTGTATGCACGTGTAGAGTGAAACTTATGGAAGGGGTTCCCGTGGCTGAGAGTGAGGAATCCTTAATAGTATACATGCTCTGAAGGGGAATTAAATATTTATGCCAATACATATGAAAATTGAGTAAGGACATTTAGGAAAAAAGAAAGAAACTTGCATGGTAAAATGATAGGATTTCCTATTCATTGGAGCAATGCAGTAGGGGATTAAAGAATACTTGCTATGTTGTTCAACATTTCATAGACTCACAGAAAAACTAAATTAATTTAGGTTCTCATTCTTAGATACCCAGAAAATACGCTATTTAAAAAAATTGGGAAATTTATTTGCATACTCTTACAAACAACCTTTGTGAGTCTAGTGAGCTAATGGAACTGTAAATCTGAGAATCTTGCTCTATACAGGAAAAATGATTTAGACACCCATCATCAATCTTTTATGAAGTGATACATAATTTCACACCTATGTGGGCAGCTTGGATTAAAAAAAAAAAAAAAAAAAGTTTCAAGAGAAAATCAAACCAGTGTGAAATTGTGCACACAGAACTGATGAAAGCCTATGATAAAATATAAGCAAGCCTTGAATAATACAAGGAAGATGACTTTTTTAATGATTACATGTTCTGATTTTCCAAATGAAAACATAAATCATCTGTGGAACCAACTTTCTTCTATTTTTAACCCAGGGCGAACCCCTCTGATTTCACAGTAATTATTGATGTGTTTTTGTGGTTGCTGTTAAGTGCTGTCCAGTCAGTTCCTACTCAGCCACCCTGTATAAGGTTTCCAAGGAGCAGCTGGTGAATCTGAAGCACCAAGCTTGCAGCTCAAATCGACCTTGTGGTTCAGTGTCTAAAACTAGTGTTTTTTTAAGGAATGTGTATCGTTGAGTCTTTATTAAAGGGCAGTCAAGTGTTCATAAGGTATTCTGAGCAGCTAATTGAATTGATCTGTAAATGAATGACACTAACAAGGTTTGTTCAGAAGTCTAACAAGCAGTTTGATAGCATTTGGATAAGCATCTTCAGATTGCCAGTGGTATAATTAAAACACTGACATCTTAAACTCAGTAATGTGCCTTTATCCTCAACTGACTAAAGGAACAAATTGAAATAAATAATTATTAATGTAATTTTTTTCTCTAAATATTAAAGTAACATCGATAGACATAATATGTAAGTAAAAGCATGACAGACATTTCACAACACAAAGAGATGCCAAACAAACTTGATTATTTCCTCCCAAAATGATGTTTCCTATTTTATACTCTTCTGATACTATCCGTTAATTTGCTGTACTATGGTAGCTTGCATGTTGCTACAATGCCAGAAGTTATACCACTGCTGTGTCATATCCCAGGAAGGTCACTCATGATGGATATATTTCAACAAAGTTTCCAGACTAAGGCAGGTTAGGAAGAAGGGCCTGATAATCTTCTAAAAATCCTACAGATCACAACATATGTTGTTGTTGCTAAGTGCCATCGAGTCAGGATCTGACTCACAGCAACCCTGTACAGGGTTTCCAAGGAGCAGCTGGTGAGTTAGAACTGCCGGTTTTAATGGCCCACACAGACATTGCAGTTTACCACATTAACCCACAACGCCACACCAGAAGTCCAGTGTTCCATATAGGGCTGGGAAAATGAACCCCACTTAACTTGGAAGGCACACAAAATACACAGTGGTCTCAACAATGTACTTGAGCTTATAAATGATCGTGAAGACGGTACAGGACCATGCGATATTTCACTGCTTTGTACCTGACATCACCATATTCAGAGGTGACTTGATAACAACTACAACAACAAACCCTTTGGAAAATTTAAATGTCTAAAGCCTGTAAAGAAACCCATTGTATCTTGTTTTCTTCTGTAAAGATTTACAAACCTTGTGGCTGGTCACACCACTCTGATTGCACACTAGATTTCTTGCCATGAGTTCTTTATTTGATAAAGACCAAACATATTTATAAGGACATGAGGTGGTAAAAATAGAACAAATTATATCTATTCCTCTGGTAAGTCCAAAGGTCCTTCATTATCTTATAATCAATCAATTAAATGAATGCACATATTTAATTACCTACTCCATGAAAGCATTATGTACAATACCAAATTCCACCAATGAACTGAAATACAAGTGGAAAAAAACAAGATATTTAATGATGAATTAACTGGGTAACGACACAAAATTGTATAGGTTTAATTGTTGAACTGTATCTTATTGAGTCTGGTTTGACATTAGGAGTTTAGGAAAGTGGAATAGAAGAGAAAGAGGGTGAAATAGGTAGAATGATAAAAAAACAAACAAAAAACCTCAATGAAAGAAGCAGAGATGAATATCCAACAGAGTATCACACTTTATATTAATTATTTCATTTCCTCTAGTTTACTATCTATTGATACAGTTTTGCCTCTTAAATAATTTCCAGTTCAAGAAAATTTTATAATAAGTGGGAGAGCAGGTGAGAAAGAAGATGCACAAAAGATTTTGACAACTGCACTTTGTTTTTATTTTTTCACTTCCCTGTCTACCATCCTAGCATTTGAGATCTGAAAGCAAAATTAGACTCAGAAATCAGGAGTTCCTGGGAGAATTCCAAGAGATCTGGTTTTCTATTCTGAATTCTTCCATTTTAATAACAAACAAACACCTTTTCCCACCAAAAAGTGTAAGAGGTAAGATTTGTTGGTGATGACAGGAAAAACAAAAGTTGTAAAGTTGATTATTTGTTTATAAGAAGTATTTACTTATATATCTGCAAGCTAGTTTTATGAAATTTTATATTCCTTTGTCTTTATATGTCACTCAAAATGTACTAAATCAAATTACATGAAATAATAATAATTAATTCTTAATGTGTGACTACTACTAACTTATTGCTTTTAAGGTGGAGTTTATTCCCACAAACATGAAAATAGAGGTTGATAAAGTAGCTCCGAACTCACAATGGATTATGCTACCAAGATTATGAGCATTTCTAAGACAAGGACCTTTTTGCCAAACATCTTGCAATTAATCCTGTGAACTTTCCAATTAGACAGATGTATTTCAAGAGAAGTAGTAATTTTTCATCTCATTAGTGCAGCTAACTATAAAACAGGAAGGATGTGGGATTAACCACAAAAGTAAATAAACAAAGATCAATGCTTTCAGTTTTTAAATAAGTATCATGTCTTTTCCTGTGCAGTCCTTATAGCAGCATTAATTAATTTGATCAAAAGTCATAAACATAAATGTTATCCTTGTGGAGGGGCATGATGGGTTGAGGTGGAGGAGAGTAGGAAGAATTAGGCCTGTGACAGGATTTCTAAACTTGGCTCAACATCCATTATCTCAAAGGTGACTATGGCATAATGACAGATTGCAAAAGGGGAGTATAAATGATGAGGTGGGGTGGGGGAGATTTTTAAATACAGGCACAGAATGCTCATTAGTTGCATTAATCTTGACCTAATGGAAGTCTTGGCTAAAGAAGGTGGCACTTACATGAATGAGACTAATGTTCTAGAGGCAGGATGGTGACAAAACAGAAAATAAGATACCATAAGGTCATGGGTCATTATTTCAGTATTTAGTTTGTGAATTTTGTGATGTGAGTGATGAATAATATTGTGTAATGAAAAAGTTTTCAGATGCCACACCTGAACCAAGTCACTATACATACCCCTCTAATAATAAAAGGAAGTTAAGTAAAATTTTGCACGAATATTAAATTCACCTGCTGAACAGCTTCAAATGTGATTGCGCAGTTAGTCAAACATATGCTCTTTGTTACCGAGATTTAATAGTATTTATTAAATATATGAGAATTTTGGAAAAAAGCCCAAGATTCAAAATTGAAAGTAAAATTGTACTTGCTGACAGTTTCCTATCAGTTAACTATATTTAGATCCAAAAGCTTTTAAAAATGACTAATGGTTGAACTCTAGATTGTCTGTGCTTATAACTTACCATACCTAGTCCTTTACTTATAAAAACAATTTATAGAATTATTTTGGATTTTTTTCCCTCTAATATTTGAAAGGAGTCCTGGCTCAATATTGGACTGGGAATCACAAGATCTGCAGTTCAAACCCACTAGCTGTTCCTCAGAAATCATACCCAGGCTCACCAAGAGTTGGAACTGACTCAATGGCACTTAACAACAACAAAATTATTTTAATTTTTTTTGGTAATTGAAATGTAAAGAATTGAAAATCTCTTACCTTAATGACAGATGGAACATCACTGACTTTTAGTAAAGCACACACACACACATACCACCATAACTGTTTTAATTACTGTCTAAGTTATCTAGTAAGGATCTCTGGTAGCATAGTGGTTACAAATCAGGCTGTGAACCTTAAGGTCAGCAGTTTGAAACTACCAGCTGTTCTGCGGGAGAAAGATGAGGCTTTCTGCTCTTGTAAAGACTTACAGCCTTGGAAACCCTGTAAAGGGTCACTATGGGTGGGAACCGACTCGATGACACTTAACAACGACAACAAGTTATCTAGCACTGTTATAACAGAAATACCACAAGGGTGTGACGTTAATGAACAGAAATTCATTTTCTTGAAATTTGTAAGACTCTATGTCTGAATTCGGGGTACTGGCTCAAGATCAAGGCTTTCCCTCTTTGTCAGCTCTTGATAAACGTCTGTCTCTTTGAACTTCTGGTCCTGGACAATTTTCATATGGCTTGGCATCTGTCCTTCCTCATTTCTGCTTGCTTGATCCCTTGTTTGATCTCTTTCATATCTCAAAAGAGATTAATTCAAGACACACCTTACACTAATTGCACTTCATTACCATAACAAAGACAACCCATTCCCAAATGGACTATAACCTTAGGCATAGTGGTCAGGATTCACATAACATATTTTGGGGTTCAAATTTCAATCAATACCCTTTCACCATTTGCCCCTGCAAATTAATGTCTTTCACACATGCAAAACACATTCACCCCATCATATCATCTCAAAACTTAGATCTAAAATCTCAACTTCTGAATCATCTAAGTAAGAGACTTTATGGTTGAGACTTTAGGATTATTTCATCCTGAAACAAAATTCCTCTTCATATGTGAATCTGTGAAATCTAGAATAAAAATTATCTGATTCTAAAGGACAATGGTAAATCAGGCACAAGTTAGATTACAAATGAGAGAAAATGAAGGGAAAAAAGTTTAACAGATACCAAAGAAGTCCAAAATCCAGCTGAAGAATTATTTTAGTTCTCAAGGACTGAAAATAATCTTCTGTTCTATGAAAACATCTGGGCAATGGCCGTGCTCTCCAGACTCTGGGTGTTGGTCATGTCCTCTGCTATAATGACAGACCAACAAGCTGGATCAAAGAGGTGATAATCCAACTCTTTGAAACCTGGGAGACCATGGCCTCACTCTTCAAAATCTAGGACACCATGGTTCCATGCTTTGAAACTGAGAATGTCCTGTGTTCCTTGCAGCTCTTCTGCTGATCTCCTAAGTTGTTCCAGAGAAAAAGAAGAGAAGAAAATTCCTTAGAGGACAACAGATGAAGAGTTCCAAGAGACAGAGAGTATTCTTTCCGTTCATTCTTTCACTGGCCTCTTCAGTCTAAACTGATGAATTTTCTGCTGTGTTAGTTCGTTAGATCCATCAGTCATAATTTTAATCTATGTAACAAATGTTTGTGTAGTAATATTACTGGTAAAAATCCCATTGCATGTATTCTATGTTCTTTGTACACCCAAATTTTCAAAATCTTTAACTTTTGTTTTATTTTGCACGTTCATATTTAGGCTCATCTCTTTTCTCTTTGCTATAAATGGTAAGGATAAGCCACACTACCCCTTTAAGATCTTGTTTAGAAATCTATTCTGTCAAATTTTGAAGTTCATTACTTGCAAGTCCTACCTCGGACCAAATACTGGAATAAAATTCACAGGAATTTTTTTGCCATTGCATAAAAAGTATTTCCCTTCCTCTTACGAATCGGGCTGCGAACCTTAAGGTCAGCGGTTCGAAACTACCAGCTGCTCCGCGGGAGAAAGATGCGGCTTTCTACTCCCGTAAGGATTTACACCCTCGGAAACCCTGTACAGGGTCGCTATGGGTTGGAACCGACTCGAAGGCACTTAACAACAACAACAACAATGTTATAGCAGTTTTAGATTTGTGGTCAAAGAAACCGAGGCCACTAGGAGAGGTGAAGCAGAGTTTCAGATTTTATGAAGCCCGCTGACTCAGAGGAGCTAATTTCTCCAGATTCTGAGCTCTGAATGGAGGACAACAAGGGCTTATATGGGGTCAGACTTGGGGAGGGGCCAAGATGCAGACCTGTTTGAGGAGAGGAGGGAAACCAGGGGGATTGATCCCATTCAGTAACCTGATTAGCATTCTAGCTTGTCTTCTGGGTGGGGAGATGCAGTTAATGTTTCACCTTTAATATTCACTATCACATGTTCATCATTTTCTTTATGAACTTCACCTGAAATACTTTTAACTTTAAAAGTACTTTTAAACGTCCACATTTATAGCAGCAATCTGTTGCTAGTGGCAAAAGTATTCTCTAAATTGATACTTTCTCATTGCTCTCCCCATTTCATTCTGGGTCCTCACCAGAATTACCTTTGATGTACATAATTTTCCCAAATGGTCTCTTCAAGGCAAGCTAGGCTTTTACTATTGTTGTTGGTAAGTGCCATTGAGTCAGTTCTGACTCATAGTGAACCTGTATTGGATTTCCAAGGAGTGGATGGTGGATTTGAACCACTGACCTAGTGGTTAGCAGTGCCACACCAGTATATTGTTATTGTTTTTAAGTACTGTCAAGTCAGTTCCAACTCATAGTGACCCAGTGTAGGGTTTCTGAGGAGTGAGTGGTGGGTTTGAACTGCTGACATTGTGGTTCACAGTCCATTGCTGATCCCACGGCATCAAACCAGTACTATTAGATACCTTAACATTCCTTCATTCTCTACCCATTACCAAATTTCAAAAGCACCTTCATATTTTAGGTATTTATTATAGCAGTACTTCCACTTCTTCACACCAAATTTTGTCTTAGTTACCTTGTACTACTTTAGAAGATACAAAAATGGATCACTTTAAGAACAGAAATTTATTTTCTCAGAGTTTGGGAAGCTAGAAATCTGAATTCAGGATGCCAGTTATATATGGAGGCTTTTTTTCTCTGTTGGCTCAGGAAAAAGATCCTTGACTCTTTGAATTTCGGTTCCTGGGGATTTTCATGTGGCTTGATGTCTCTCTTCTCCTATTTCTGCTAGCTTGATTGCTTGTTTAATTTCTTTCAAATCTCCAATGAGATTGACTCACCCTACACTAATCATTCCCCATTAGCATAAAAAGACAATTCATTCCTAAATGGGATTATAACTAAAGGCATCAAGGTTAGGATTTACAATACATATTTTTGATGGTACAGTTCTATCCATAATACTTACTATACAGTCAAGGTCTCCTTCTGAGAAATCTTAAGCATAAATTACATAATTCTTCACAAATAGGTCGATTTTTCTTTAACTCTTGCAAGATTTATTTTATGTACTACTTAAGAAGAAGGCCTGGGGGAAAATTGATGTATTTAAATTATGGTGTTGGAGAAGAATATTTAATGGACCATGAAGTGTTAGGAGAATGAACAAATCTGTCTTGGAACAAGTACAGTCAGAATTCTCCTTAGAAGAAAACATGATAAGAGTTTGTCTCAACTTTGGACATGTTATCAGCAAGGACCAATGCCTGGAAAAGGATCAGTGAAAAAGTAGAACACACTAAACAAGGATTGACACAGTGGTTGGACCAATTGGCGGAAACATAGCAATGATCGTGAGAATGATGCAGGACCAGTGTTTTGTTCTGTTGTACACAGGGTTGTTCAAATCAGAACTTAGTGGATGGCAGCTAACAATAACAATAAATAATAATATATATTTTATATGATCAAAATGCTGGGTAGAGGTGATAAAAGATTGAGGAGAGAGGATAATATAAGCAAAATTACAATTTTTTGGTTAACTAGAACTCTGATTTCTTAGGATGAATATGTGATGTTACAAAAGTCCTTCATTACTATAGGCAGATACATATGGCACTGTAGAATAAGCACTGGATTGATAACCACAATGTTGACTGTTCAGACACACCAGCTACTCCTAGGAAATCGTATCTGGGGCTGCTATGAGTCAAAACCAACTTGACAGCACTTAACAACAACATACGGACTAGGAAAAAAAAAAAAAAAAAAGACCCCTTTGCCTAAAGAACATTTTCTTATTTCAATCTTTGTATATGAACATGAAGAACATATACATACCAAAAGACAGGCTTTTGAACAGAATAAGGGCATAATAAATGGCTTAAAATCAGAACAGCTGTGCATCAGAGTTGTATTTTTTAATCATACTTATTTAATCTGTATGCTGAGAAAATAGTCTGAGAAACTGGATTATATGAAGAAGAATGTGGCTTCAGGATTGGAGGAAGACTAATGAAAAACATATAATATGCTTACTGAAATAAAGAGGACTTAAAATGTTTACTGATGAAAATAAAAATCTATAGCCTTCCATATGGATTGCACCTCAATTAATGAAAGCAAAAATTGTCACAAATGGACCCATGAAAAAAAACTCACAAATGGATCATGATAAATGCATAAAAGATAGAAATGGTCAAAGACTTCATTTTGATTAGATCTGCAACAAACACTCATGGAAACAGCAGTCAAGAAGTCAAATGGCATGTTGCACTAGGCAAATCTTCTACACAAGACCTCTTTGAAGTGTTCAAGAGCAAAGACATCAGTTTGAGGACTAAGGTGCACCTGGCCCAAGCTCCAGTATTTTCAATAACCTCATATGCACATGAAAGTTGGACAATGAGTAAGAAAGACCATAGAAAATTTATGTACATGAGTTATGGTGTTGGAGAAGAATATTGAAAGTACCATGAACTGCCAGAACATACAAATCTGTGTTGGAAGAAGTGTACTGAGAATGCTCTTTAGAAGCCAGGATGGTTTTGTCTATCATACTTCGGACATTTTATCAGAAAGGACCAGTTCCTGGGGAAGGACATCATGCTTGGTAAAGTGGAGGGTCAGCTAAAAACATGATATCCAACAAGATAAATTGATACAGTGGCAGACACAATGTGCTCAATGTGCTCATAACAATTGTCAGGATAGTGCAGAGCCAGGCAGTGTTTTGTTCTGATGTGCATAGGGTTGTTTTGAATCGGAACTCACTTGACAGCACTTAACAGAAATAACATGGTATTACACAAGTTTCAGTGGAGCTTTAGCACAAGGACACATTAGGAAGAAAATTCTGGCCATATACTTCTGAAAATTAGCTAAAAAAATGGCCTGATCTGCAGTCAATCACCGGGATGGTGTTGAGCTGGGCAATGTTTCAGTCCATTGTGCAAGGGGTACTGGTGATTAGGAGACCAACTTAAGGGCAAATATAAACAACAGCAAATTTGCTAAGACCTAATTTTCTCATTTTAGAGATATTAGAATTAGTTCTCTTTCTATGGTATCACTCGGTGATAGATGATACTAAGAATTACAGTAAACAAATTATGAAATAAATACTTTTGTGGGCATTTGTAACCTGGATAGTCTCAAGATCTGCCTTGTTTATTTCTGGATTATCAAAATCTGTCTCACTCTTGTTGCTTAATTAATATCAGTTTAATTGAACATAACTAGAGGGAAACCTAGACAGGCCCTGACTCTAAAATCCTCTCTAATTTCCTCTTGCTGACAGTCTAAAATTTCTTTGTTAAAGCCTCAAAACTTGGGATTCATAAATGTCCCTTGTTGTTGTTGTTAGATGCCATTGAGTCAGTACCGACTCATAGTGACCCTATGCACAACAAAAAGAAAACACTGCCTGATCCTAGGCCAACTTCACAATTGCTGCCACGCTTGAACCCATTGATGCTCCCACTTTGTCAATTCATCTTGTTTGGGTCTTCCTCTTTTTCTCTGACCAAACACCTTACCAAACATGATATCCTTCTCCAGTGACTGGTCCCTCCTGGCAATATATCCAAATTATGAGAGATGAAGTTTGGCCATCCTGGCCTCCAAGGAGCACTCTGGCTGTACTTCTTTGAACCCAGATCTGTTGGTTCTTTTGGAAGCCCATGGCACTTTCAATATTCTCCTCCAACACCATAACTCAAAAGCATCAATTCTTCTATGGTCTTCCTTATTCACTGTCCAGCTTTCACATGCCTGTGAGGTTATTGAAATAATATGGCTTGGGTCAGGCTCACCTTAGTTTTCAAGCTGAAATTTTTGTTCTTCAACACCTTAAAAAGATCTTGCACAGCAGATTTGCCTAATGCAATACTTCCTTTGAAGTGTCCTTTACTGGTATACAAATATTTCTGGCTACTTAACACATTTCAGGCTTTCTCAGCTATTTACACCCAAGTGTTAATTGGTTTATCAGATCTTTTCTTTTATAATTTGCTTAAAACATATTGTAATAAAGGAAAAATGTATATGTGTGTGTGTGTGTTTGAATAAGAAAAGAAGAAAGAGAAAAGAGAAAAGGTATAAAGACGAAGAAGAAAAATGATCTAAGGGATTTAGTGTCTAAAGGAGAACACATAATTGAAATTTAACACTGCAAAGATTTGCCTAGAGCCAGAGAGGAAGTAAACAGGTAAAAACCCTAGGCAGAATAATGATTTGGTGCTTGTGGAAAATAATAACTTGAAAGCATAATCCAATATTCTTTTATAACTCATTCAGCATTTATTAACAGTGAATGACAAAGTTATATATTAATTCAAATAGAAAAATCAATTTAGATAGAGATATATTCATTTCCAAATATTTTCCACTTCTAGAAAAAGAATTACAGAATGGATGTTCTGCAAAAATGTTTGGCAAAATAATTTGAACTTTTCTAATCAATTTTTTTTTTATGTTTTTGGTATTTGCTGTGAGAACTTGTGTTCTCTGTGTGTCTGTGTGTTTAATTTTCTTAATCAGACAATTGCTTTGGATGTACACTGAAGGTTTAAATTATAGATGACGTAAAAATCACTCTTCTCATACATGCCAAACAATACTAAATTTGCACAAAATATAACTTTTCATAACAGTCATAGAACCTCATATTCCCATTGAATCTGTCCTCTAGAATCTTGGTTAAAATACAGGCACACTGGGGCTAAAATCTTACTTCAGGGTACTTTTAAACACTAGATCCATATATATTACACCAAAAACACAAACAACAAAAGACAAAGCAAATAAATAGCAATTCATCAAAATTTAAATAAGCAAGGCAAAGCTATTATGGTTCAACAAAGGAAGTTAACAACATAGTGACTAGACAAGCTACACACTGAGAATTATTTTAGAAACAATGCATTGAATAGTACAATGTTTAGGAACTCTGGTAGTATAGTGGTTACAAATTGGGCTGCTAATCTCACTGTCAGCAGTTCAAAACTACTAGCTGTTCCACAGGAGAAAGATGAGGCTTTCTGCTCCCGTAAAGATTGACCTGTATAGGGTCACTATGAGTTGGAACCAACTTCACGGCACATAGCAACAATATATTAAAGAAACTTCTTCAATTTATTAAACAAAAAGACAAACAATCCAATCAGAATTAGATAAAGAATTTAAATGTATACTTCATCAAAGGAGAACTACAAATGCTTACATGTACGTGAAAAGATGCTAAACATAATTCTCAAATGTTCTTGTTATGTGTTGTCAAGTCACTTCTGACTCAGAGTACCTTTGTGTAGGGTTTCCAAGGACTGGCTGGTGTGTTTGAATAGTTGACATTGTGATTAGTAGTCTAATGCCACATCAAGACTCCTTCATTGTTGTTGTTGTCGTTATGTGCCATGGAGTCGGTTCCGACTCATAGCGACCCTATACAGGGTTTCCGAGGCTGTAAATCTTAATGGGAGCAGAAAGCCTCATCTTTCTCCCACGGAAGAGCTGGTAGTTTCGAACTGCCTGACCTTGCGGCTCACAGCCTGATTCGTAACCCCTATGCTACCAGAGCTTCTTAGACTCCTTCATTAGTAAACAGGAAAATACAGATCAAAACAAAGATGAGATACACCTTTACTCTTACTATATGGCTAAGATTAAAAAAAAAAAAAAAAAAAAAGGCTAACATACAATTAGGCTAAAAACCAATAATAATAATAATAATAATAACCAAAAACAAATGTTGGTGAGGATGTTATTCTGTTAGAACCTGATTTGTTTATATTGATTTTTTTTTTCACTAGCTACATAGACATTTATTATGGTTATATCCTCTTGTACAATTGACCCTTCAATCATTATAGAATGCCTTTCTTTGACACCTAGATTGGCCTTTACCTCAAAGTCGATTTATCAGAAATCATTATGGCTACTGTTACTTATTTTGGATTACTGTTCCCTTGATATATCTTTTTCCATTCTGGTAACATAGTGCTTGCTAACCTCAAGGTCAGCAGTTCAAAACCACAAGCTATTGCGCAGGAGAAAGATGAGCTTTTCTGTTTCTGTAAAGATTTCCAGCCTTAGATACCCAATACAGGGTCTTCATGAGTTGGAACCAACTCCACAGCACATAACCACCATCACTGCTGCTCATTGTATATTGCTGTTCCCTTGACAAATATTGTCTTATATTTGGTGTGTCTCCTGGGTACAGTACATTGTTGTTGTTAGGTGCCATTGAGTCGGTACCGACCCATAGAGACCTTATACACAGCAGAATGAAAACACTGCCTGATCCTGGGCCAGCCTCACTATTGTTGCCACGTTTGAGTGCATCGAGGCTGCCACTTGGCCAATCTATCTTATTGGGGGTCTTCCTCTTTTCTCCTCACCCTCCACCTTACCAAATATGATATCCTTCTCAAGTGACTGGTCTTTCCTGACAATATGTCCAAATTATGATAGATGAAGTTTGGCCATCTTGGCCTCTAAGGAGCATTTGGCTGCACATCTTCCAAAACAGATCTATTGGTTCTTTTGGCAGCCCATGGCCTTTCAATATTCTCCTCCAACATCATAACTCAAATGCATCAATTCTTCTACAGTCTTCTTTATTTATTGTCCAGCTTTTGCATGCATATGTGGTTACTGAAAATACAAGTTGACACCTTTGCTCTTCAACACTTTAAAAAGGTCTTGTGCAGCAGATTTGTTTAATGCAATGTGTGGTTTGGTTTCTTGACTGCTGCTTCCATGAGTATTGATAGCTGATCCAAGAAGAACAAAGTCTTTGACAACTTCAATCTTTTCTCCGTTGATAACAATGATGTTTATTGGTCCAGTGGTGAGGATTTTTCTTTTCTTTGCATTGAGTTGTAATCCATAGCAAAGGCTGTGCTCTTTGATCTTCATCAGTAAATGTTTTAAGTCCTCTTCACTTTCAGAAAGTAAGGTTGTATCATCTGCATATCGTAGGTTGTTAATGAGTCTTCCTCCAATCCTGATGCCACATATTTCTTCATAGAACCCAGAGTCTCGGATTATTTACTCAGCATACAGGTTGAATAAATATGGTGAAAGAATACAACCTTGTCACACACCTTTCTTAATTTTAATCCATTCAGTGTTCCCATGCTCTGTTTGAGCAACTGCCTCTTGGTCCAGGTACAGATTCCTCATGAGCATAATTAAGTGTTCCGGAATACTCATACTTTGCAATGTTGTCCATAGCTTGCCATGATCCACGCAATCAAAAGCCTTTGCATAGTCAACAAAGCACAGGTAAACATCTTTCTGATATTCTCTGCTTTCAGCCAAGATCCATTGGAATTCAGCAATAATATCCCTTGTTTCACGGCCTCTTCTGAATCCAGCTTGAACCTCTGGAAGTTCTCTGTCAATGTATGATTGTAGCCGTTTCTGTATTACCTTTAGCAAAACTTTACTCGCTTGAGAGATCAAAGAGATTTTCCTATGATTTTCGCCTTCCATTGGGTCACCTCTCTTTGGAATGGGCACAAATATGGATCTCTTCCAATCAGTTGGCCAGATAGTTGTCTTCCATATCTCTTGGCAGAGATGAGTGAGTGCTTCCTGTGCCGCCTCACTTTCTTGAAAGATTTCAATTTTTATTCCCTCAATTCCTGGTTGCTTATTCTTTGCCAATTCCTTCAATGCACCTTGGACTTCCTCCTTCAGTATCATTGGCTCTTGATCATATGCTACCTCTTGAAATGGTTGAACATTAACCATTTCCTTTTGGTACAGTGAATCTGTGTTTCCTTTCATCTTCTCTTGATGTTTTCTGCATCATTCAATAATTTTCCCAGAGAATCTTTCAATAACGAAAGTCGAGGCTTGAATTTTTTTTTTTATTTTTTTTTCAGTTTCCCCAGCTTGAGAAATGCTGAGTGTGTTCTTCCTTTTTGGCATTATGATTCCAGATCTTTACACATTTTATTGTAATATTTACCTTTATCTTCTCGAGCTGATATTTGAAATTTTCTGTTCAGCTCTTGGACCTCCTCATTTCTTCCATTTGCTTTAGCATCTCTATACTGGAGAGCAAGTTTCAGTGTCTCTTCTGACATCCATTTTGACCTTTTCCTTCTTTGTTGTCTTCTCAATGACTTTTTGCTTTCTTCACGTTGATGTTCTTGATGTCATCCCACAACTCTTCTGGTCTTTGGTCTTTAGTGTTTAATGTATCAAATCTATTATTCAGATGATCTCTAAATTCAGGTGGAATATATTTGAGGTCATATTTTGGCTCTCGTGTTCCTGTTTTCATTTTCTTCAGCTCCAGTTTGATTTTGCATATGAGTAATTGATGGTCTGTTCCACAGTCTGACCCTGACCTCGTTTTCACAGATGATATGGAGCTTTTCCATTTTCTCTTTCCACAGATGTAGTCAATTTGATTTCTGTGTTTTCCATCTAGTGAGGTCCATGTGTATAGTTGTTTGTTATGCTGTCTAAAGAAGGTATTTGAAATGGACAAATCATTGGATTTGCAGACTTCTATCATGTGTTCTCCAGCATCATTTCTATCACCAAAGCCATATTTTCCAACTACTAATCCTTCCTCTTTGCTCCTAACTTTTGGATTCCAATCACCAGTAATGATCAATACATCTTGATTGCACGTTTGATCAATTTCAGATTGTAGAAATTGGTAGAATTCTTCTTTTTCATCAGTACATGGACAGACCTTTTTTTCCTATTTCTTTTGTTACTTCTGCCTCATGATTGGAGAATTTAATCCATTTACAGTCAGCATAAGTATCGATAGGGATGCATTGATTGCTCTCATTTTACTGTGTATGTTTTTTGTTGCTGTTTTGTCATTTCAAATAATATTTGGTGCTAAGTTCATTTTGTTTTGTGTTTTCTTGTGATTTGTTTAATGTAATATGTGGTTTCATAATTGTTATTTTTGTTTTTGCTGTTGTTATGTGCCATCAAGTCAGTATCGACTCATAGCGACCCTATTCAAAACAGTACAAAACACTGTCTGGTCCTGGGCCAATCTCACAATTGTTGCCACACTTGAGCCTGTTGATGATGCCACTTTGTCAATCTATCTCACTGGTGCATTCCTCTTTTTGTCTAACCTTCCACCTTACCAAACATAATATCCTTCTCCAGTGACTGGCCCCTCCTTACAGTATGTCCAAAGTATGAGAGTTGAAGTCTGGCCATCTTGGCCTCTAAGAAGCAGTCTGGCTGCACTTTTTCCAACACAGACCTAAATCTTTATGATTCTGCTATTTTTTTTTTTCTGGAAGATAGTTTATTAATGTTCTTTTAAGTTACCCAAGATGATAAAGTACTTTTAAAATTTGAATTACTTCCAACTGGATCTAAAGATTCAATGCAATCTCAGTCAAAATTCCAGCAAGCTATTTTATAGAGATTGACAAACTGATTCTAAAGTGTATGTGGAATAGTAAAAAGAAACTAACAAAATCCTAGAATAGCCAACACTATAGAAGAAGAACACATTAGCTATTTCTAGATTTATTATGAATCTACAATAAAGGATATGTCATAATATTGGTGAGTAAAAGAATAGATACATAAAAAAATGGTACAAAGTATACAACCACAAATATCATTTCAATTAACTTTTGATAAATAAGTCAAGACAATTTAATGCAAAGAGAATTGTCTTTCTACAAAATTTAAATTGACTATAAGAGTGGTATAGCACTATAGGATAAGCAATGGACTTGAAGATCGGTTTGAACCACATGGCCCATGGATCAAACTTACCAGTCACTCCTCAGAAACCCTACATTGGATTGCTAAGGGTCAGAACTGACTTGTTTTCACTTAGCAACAACAAATAAAATTAAAATGATCCAATCAATAATCAAAAACTTTTCTACAATATAAAAATGTCCAAGACCAAGCTTTTTCATTGATGAATTCCACCAAAAATTTAAGGAAGTAACAATTCTTCTCAAACTCAAAAATATTTAAGGTAACACTTCAATTTATTCTGTAACACCAGTATTACTCTGATACCCATGCTAGACAAAGGCACTACAATAAAAGAAACTGAAAGTCAATATCCTGAATGAAAACCTATATACCTAAAAATCCTCAGTATAAAACTAGCAAATAGAATGCAGCAGTGTATTGAAGAACTGTGCAGTATAGTCAAGTGAGGTTTGTCCCAAGTATGCATGGGTAGTTCAAAATGAAATTGAATCAATGTTTTATACCATATTAATAAAATAAAGGATAAATGATAAGTATCTTAATTGTTGTAGAGGAAGAATTTGACAAATCCTATATACCCTGTTTTTCTTTTCTTTCTTTCTTTTCTCTTCTCTTGTCTCTCTTTTTTTCTTTTTTAACTATTTATTGTCTCCATATTTTTGCTACTGTGACTAGTGCTGAGATAAACATTGGTGTTTATATATCTACTCATGTTCTTCCTCCTATTTCTTGTGGATATATATCAAGTAGAGGGATTGCTGGATGGTAAGGAATTTCTATTTCCGTCTTTCTGAGGAAGGGCCATAACATTTTCCAGAGTGGGTGAGTCAATTTAAAGGCCTATCAGAAATGTAGGAGTGCCCCAGTCTCTCCACACCTTCACTAGCATTTATTGCCTTTTGTTTTTTGAACTTCACTGTTTTGCTTATGTAGATGATATCTCCTTGTTGTTTTGATTTGCATCTCTAATGGCTAATAATTGTGAATATTTCTCCATATGTTTGTTGGCTGCCCAAATCGTTTCCTTGGTGAAGTGTTTCTTCATGTCCTGTGCCCATTTAAAAAAAATTGGGTTATATGTCTTTTCTTGTAGAGGTGTTGTAGCTTCCTATAGATGTTAGAGATTAGTCCCTTTTCAGATATGTCATTGCAAAAAAAAAAAAAAAAAGTCCTCATTCTGTAGGATCCCTTACTCTTCTGTTGAAATCTTTTGATGCATATAAGCTTCTAATTTTTAGTATGCCCAATCATCTATTTTGTCTTTTCTTGTTTATGCAATTTTTGCAATGCTTGATAGTCTATGGTCTATGTGTGCCTTCTATTGGATTTATTAAATGTGTCCCTATTTTTTTCATTGAAGGCCTTTATAATTCTGGGATTTACAGTTAGGTCTTAAATCCCTGTTGAGTTAGTTTTTGTATATGGTGTGAGGCAAGATCTTCTTTCATTCTTTTACATATCAATTTCTAGTTTTTTCAGCACCATCTGTTGAAGAGACTATCTCTTTCCCATTCAAAATATTTTGGCACTTGGTCAAAGATCAATTTACTGTATTCTGGGTTCTTAATTCTATTCCATTTTTCTGGGATCTTCTGAGTTCTTAATTCTATTGCATTGTATCTTTCATTGTACCAGTACTAGGCTGTTTTGACCACTGTAATTGAGTAGTAAAATTTGAAATCAGGACGTGAGAGGCCTTCAACTTTGTTTTTCTTCTTAAGCAGTGCTTTGCTTATCCGAGGACTCTTTCCCTTCCATATAAAGTTTGGAATCATTTTTCAATTCCTTTAAACAATGTTGGAATCTTGATTGGGATTATGTTATATCTATAGATTGCTTTGGGTAGTAGTGACAATTTCACAATGTTAAGTCTTCCTATCCAAGATCATGGTGCATCCTTCCATTTTTGTAAATGTCTTTTGGTTTCTTGTAGTAGTGTTTTGCAGTGTTCTTTGTATAGGTCTTTTGTTTCTCTGGTTGGATTTATTCCTAAATATTTCATCCTTTGGGTGGCTATTATTAATGGTATTGTTTTCAGAATTTCCTTTTCAGAGCTGTCTTTATTAGTATAGAGGATTCCAACACATTTTTGTATATTGATCTTGTACCATACCCCTTTGGTGAATTTTCCAACGAGTTACAGTAGTTTTTATGCAGAGTTTGGGATTTTTCTATGCATGGGATTATATAATCTGCGAATGTTGTTGTTAAGTGCTGTCAAGTTGATTCCGACCCACAGTGATCCTGTGTAGTTTCCAAGGAACTGGTGAGCTTTTACTGCCAACCTTGCAGTTCAAACGGCTTTGCAGTCTGGCACATTAGCCAACAGTGCCACATCAGGACTCTGCAAATAGAGAGTGTTTTAATTTTCCTTTCCCAATTTGGATGCCTTTAGTTTCACTTTCTTGCTTTATAGCTCTGACTAAGACTTCCAACACAATATTGAATGTTGTTGTTTTTTTTTTTTGTTAGGTACCATTGTTGTTGTTGTTGTTGTTGTTAGGTACCATTGAGTCAGTACCCACTCATAGCTATCCTATCTATGTACAGCAGAATGAAACACTGCTTGGTCCTGGGCCAACCTCACTATTATTGCCACCCTTGAGCCCATTGATGCTGCCACTTTGCCAGTCCATCTCACTGGGAGTCTTCCTTTTTTTGCCTGACCCTCCTTGCCAAACATGATAATCTTCTCCAGTGACTGATCTATCCTGACAATATGTCCAAAGTATATTGTTTGGCCATCCTATCCTTCAAGAAGCACTCTGGTGTACTTCTTCCAACACAGATCTGTTTGTTCTTTTGGCAGTCCATGGCATTTTCAGTATTCTCCTTCAACACCATAACTCAAATGTATCAATTATATAGTCTTCCTTATTCACTATCCAGCTTTCATATGCCTGTGAGGTTATTGAAAATATCATGGTTTGGGTCAGGTGCACCTTAGTCCCCAAGCTAATATCTTTGCTCTTCAACACTTTCAAAAGTTCTTGTGCAGCAGATTTGCCTAATGCAATAAGTCATTTGATTTGTTGGCTGCTGCTTCCATGACAATATTGTATAGGAGTCATGATAAAAGGCATCCTTGTTTGGTTCCTGTTCACAAAGGGAATGCTTTCAGTTTCTTTCCATTGATGTTGACTGTTGGTTTTACATATAGTCTCTTAAATATGTTGAGGAATTTCCCTTCAATTTGTACTTTGTTGAG
Organism: Chrysochloris asiatica; assembly: GCF_000296735.1. NCBI lineage: Eukaryota > Metazoa > Chordata > Mammalia > Afrosoricida > Chrysochloridae > Chrysochloris > Chrysochloris asiatica. Next base: position 9,964,665 of record NW_006408600.1, read on the forward strand.
TATTTTTTATCAGGAATGGGTGTTAGATTTTGTTAAATGCCTTTTCTGTATCAGTCGATGTGATCATGTAGTTCTTTTATTTTTTAAAAATATATATGGTGAAGTAGTTTGATTGGTTTTGTAATATTGAACCATCTGTGGTATGAATTCCACTTGGTAGTGATGTATTTTTTTTTTTTAATATATTGTTGAATTGTATTTCTAGAATTTGGTTGAGAATTTTTGCATCTATGGTTATGAGGGCTATTGGTGTAAAATTTTCTGTTTTAGTGATATACTTATCTGATTTTGGTATGAGGATTATTTTTGCAACATATAATGTATTAGAAAGTTTTCCTTCCTTTTCTGTATTCTGGAATAGTTTGAATATAATTTGGCACAGTTATCATCTGAATGTTTGGTAAAATTTACCAGTGCAGTAGTCTGGATCTGGAGTTTTTTTTGGTTGGGAGTATTTTGATGACTTGATCAGTTTCTTATTTTGTTATAGGTCTGTTCAAGATTTTTACTCTGTGTAAGGTTATATGGGTGGTGTTTTCTAAAAATATATCCTCCTTCTCTAGATTTTTTATGTTTTTAAATTTATGAAGACTTGCTTTTTTGCCTAACACATGATCTATTTGGGAGAATGTTCCGTGTGCACTGAAAAAGAATGTGTCTTGTGCTGTTGTTGGCTTGAATGCTCTGTCCAAATCTATGAGGTCAAGTTGGTTGATTTTGCTGTTTAGTTCCTCTGTTTCTTTGTTGAGTTTCTTTCTGGTTGTTGTCTCCTTTTCGTAAGTGGAGTATTAAAATCTTCCACTGTTATTTTAGATTTCTCTAATTCTCTCTTCCTTTCTATTAGGTCTCGTTTTATGCAATTTGGGCTCTTTCATTGGGTGAATATATATTTATTATGGTTATGTCCTCTTGTTCAATTGACCCTTTAGTTATGATATAATGTCCTTCTGTTTTTTGCCTTGTTGTTGCTAAGTGATGTTGAGTCAGTTCTGACCCAAAACGACCCTGTATAGGGTTTCTAAGGAGCAAATGGTGAGCTTATACCGCTGGTAAGTTTTGCCTTAAAGTTTATTTTATTAGAGATCAGTATTGTCACCCTACTTTTTTTTTTTGCAATTAGCTTATTATGTGTTTTCCATACTCTAATTTTTAATCTATTTTTCTCTTTGTTTATAAAGTATTTCATTTGTATACCGCATATTGAACAATCCTATTTTCTTATCCCTTCTGCCACGCTCTGTCTCTTGACTGATGTGTTTAATTCATTGATATTCAGTGTAATTATCGATTGTTGCTGTTGTTAAGTGCCGTTGAGTGTGTTCCAACCCATATCGACCCTGTATAGGGTTTCCAAGGAGCAGCTGGTGAGTTTGAACCACCATCCTTGCAGTTCAAACAGCTTTGCAGTCTGGCACATTAACCCACATGAATTGCTGTCATTATAATCTTTGTTTGTTTTGTGATGCTACTGATTTCTTTGGTCTGCATGCCTTCTTGTATTGAGTTCATTTTTTGTTTGTGTAATTTTCATCTCAATTTCTTTATTATTATAATGTTTCTATAATCTTTTTGGATTTTCCTTTTCTTGATATGTTGTGAAGTGTTAAGTTTCTTTAAGGTTGCCATATATTCTATTAAATTCTTTCTCATTTTAAAACAGTCTGTTTTATCCTGAAATCTGCCTGACTTACTCACCCCCTGGATCTCTCTGCTCCTATACTTTTCCCTTCTTTTGTATTGTAGTTGTTTTGTTCATGAGCTGACTTACTAGATCCCCTGGTTTCATTTGTGTAGTTTTGTTCTGCTTTGGACTCTTCCTTCTCTCAACTGAGTTCTGGGTGGTGTTGCCATGTATGTCATTCTTTGGTTGTCTGCTCTTATTGGTTATCAGTCCAAATAACTGCCTTTATTATGTTTTGAAGTGCTGGCTTGGGTTTTACAAAATCACTTAATTTCTATTTATCCTGGAATGTTCTGATTTCACCATAATATTTGATTGACAATTTTTCTTGATAAATGATTCTTGGTGGTCAGGGTTTTGTTTTTGTTTTTGTTTTTATTTCAGAATTTTGTATGTGTCTTGACATTGTCTTCTTGCCGGAAAGATTTCTGCTGAAAGATCAGAGCTTAATCTTATTGATTTATCTTTGTAGATAACACTTCTTTTTTCCCTGGCTGCTTTCAGCATTCATTTCTTGTGTTTGGTTTTGGAATGTTTGATTATGATATGTCTTGGTGATTCTCTTTTGGGTTCTAAATTGCCTGGGGTTTGGTCAGCCTCTTGAATACTTATCTTCTTGTCTTTCGGGATGTCAGAGAAATTATCTTCCAGAAGCTTTTCCACTATCTTCTCTGTGGTTTTCTTTGACTTATGTTCTTGCACTCCAGAGACCTTTAGGTTATTCCTCTCCATGTTGTCCCACAGGATCTTGGGCTTTCTTCAGATTTTTTCATTCTTTTTTTCTAGTTATTCTTCTATCTTAGCAGTGTTGAGAGATTTGTCTTTAAGCTTACTGATTCTGGCTTGTATCCCTTCAATCTTACTCTTTTGATCTTTCATTGCACTGTCCATTTCTGATATTCTAGTATTGATCATCTTGGCCAATTTTGCACATTTTGTATTGTCTCTAATGCTGTATCTATTTTAGCTGTTTGTTCTGATACTGCTTTTCTGACTTCTTCCTTATTTTCCTTGATATTTCTGCAGAATATTTGGATGAACTTCATTATCATTCTCCTGAATACCTTATCATGCAGTTCCAAAGCCTGCACTCCTTTTGATGCAAATTCTAGCTTTTCCTTTTGCTTATTTGTTTGAGCTACTCAGTTTTTTTATCATGTGAGCAGGAATTTTCTGTTGCTTTTTAGATGTTAATGATGTCATTGTATTAGGAATAATTAGGTGAATGTATTTTGTGGTGTTCTTAATTGCTCTCCAATTGCTTCCTGGTAGATGTGATCAGGAGAAGGGCTTCTCTTTTCACTGCTTTTACACCTCTATTTAGAATTTTTTTTTTTTTTTGCAGGTGTTGGTTGTATACACTGCTCTGGTATATAGCAGCTGGTATTGGCTCTTGCCCAGATGGTGGGTTTTTATAAGGTGAAATTACGCCTTGGCAATATGGCCACAATTACTGTGTCTTGTTCAGTAAGGCAAGAAGAAGAGAATCCCCCAAGATAAAAGGGGGACCAAGAAACCAGACTAGACACTAAAGTTTAAAATCACCAACCAACCAACAAACAGAAAAACGTGGCTCTAATCTGTTTGCTCTGGTAGTCTTTATGGTTTGGGCTGATAAACTCAAAGTCAGCAGTTTGAATCTACCAGTTGTTCTGTGGGAAAAAAAGATGAGGCTTTCTCCTGTTGCAAAGATCCATAGCCTCAGAAACCCTATACAGCATTACTATGAGTCAGAACCAATGCTATAGCAAACAACCACTACTACCCCTTTCAAAGTTATCTGAGAAATTTCAAGATGTTCCTGTTGCACCTTATGATGAAACTCAAGGTTTTATCCCCACCCCCTTCACACACACACTCACTACTGGACAAATAAACAACATCCATATAAATGGAGAAAAGATTGACATTGTCAAAGACTTAATTTTGCTTGAATCAACCATCAACACTCATGGAAATAGCAGTCAAGAAATGAAACAATGTATTGCATTGGGAAATCTACTGTACAAGACCTTTATAAAGTGTTTAAGAGCAAAGATGTCAGTTTGAGAACTAAGGTGCTTCTGGCCCAAGCCATGGTATGTTCATTAACCACATATGCATGCAAAAGCTCAACAGTGTATAAGGAAGACTGTAGAAGAATTGATGCATTTGATTTATGATGTTGGAGGAGAATATTGAAAGTACCATGCCTGCCATAAGAACAAACATATCTGTGTTGGATGAAGTACAGCCAGAATGCTCCTTGGAAGCCAGGACGGCCCAACTTTTTATAGCCCATGACGGCATCAGGAGAGGGTCCGGATCCAGGCTTTCTCACAACTGCAACCTTTGTGGCTTGGTTGGCTGTGGTAGCATCTCTTCTCCAACAGATTTTCATGAGAAAAACATTCAATAAAAGACACAGTATGAAAATCAACATGAAAATTTCTGATGTATTTGTATTTCTATACACTGGTAATGAACAACCCCAAAAAGAAATTAATTATATTTATAAAATCACCAAAGAAAACAAGACTGCTTTTAGATAAATTTAATCAAGGAAGCAAAAGGCTTATACACTGAAAATTGTAAAATATTGCTGAAAGCAAAAATGACTTATCTATTAGCCAAAAGGTTGACAGTTTGATCTCATTAGCAATTCTGTAGGAGAAAGATGTCTGAATCTTTAAATATTTACAGTTGGAAATCTTATAGGGCAGTTATATTCTGTCTTAGAAGATAGAGATAAAATGGAATTGACTTAAAATGAAAAAGTTTTTGTTTTTGTTTTAAGTACATGAAAACATATTCCAGATTATGGATTGAAAGCATTAATATTATTAAGATAACATCATTATCCAAATAAATCTACATAATTTATTTTTGTTGTTGTTATTGTCACTGAGTCATTTTTGAGTCATAGCAAACCTCTTGAAATGCGGAAATCATCTGACAATATCATTAGTATGACATGCAAGTAAAATTTTACTGAATATATTTTTTAAATGCTGCAACTATACATTGACAGAGAGCTACCAGAGGTTTAAGCTAGATTCAGACAATGATGTGGAATAAGGGATATCACTGTTGACATCAGATGCATCTTGGCTGAAAGTAGAGGATACTAGATAGATGTTTACCCATACTTTATTGATTATGCAAAGACTTTTGATTGTGTAGATAATTGCAAACTACAGGCAACATAATGGCAAATAAGTATTCCAGAACACTTAATTGTGCTCATGAGGAACTTGTACTTAAACCAAGAGGCAGGTGTATGAACACATCAAGGGAAGACTGAATGGTTTAAAATTAGGAAAGGTGTGTGCCAGGGTTGTAGTCTTTCACCATACTTATTCAATCTTTATGCTAAGCAAATAATCTGAGAAACTGAATTATATGAAGAAAAATGTTGCATCAGGATTTGTGGAAGACTTATTAACAACCTGCAACATGCAGATGATGTATCCTTGCTTGCTGAAAGTGAAGAAGATTTAAAATGCTTACTGATGAAGATCAAGGACCACTGCCTTCAGTATGGGTTGCACATCAATGTAAATAAAACAAAAATCTGCACAACTGGGCCATAAATAACATCCATACAAATGATGAAAAATTAAAGTTGTCAAAGACTGCATTTTGCTTAGATCAACCATCAACAGTCATGGAAGCAACAGTCAAGAAATCAAAGAATGTGTTGCATCAGGCAAATCTGCTGCACAAGACCTCTGTAAAGTTTTCATGAGCAAAGATGTCAGTTTGAGGACTAAGGTGCACCTGACCCAAGCCATGGTATTTTTAATAGTTTCATATGCACGCAAAAGTTGGACAGTGAAAAAAGAAGACCATAGAAGAATTGATGCATTTGAGTTATAGTGTTGGAGGAGAATATTGAAAGTACCACGAACTGCAAAAGATAAATATCAATCAATATTGGAATATGCACAGCCAGAATGCTCCTTGGAAGCCACAATGGCCAGAGTTTGTCTCTCATGCTTCAGACATGTTGTCAGAAGGGACCAGTCACTGGAGAAGGATATCATGTTTGCTAAAGTGGAGGGTTGGAGAAAAAGAAGAAGACCCCCAACAGGATGGATTAGCACAGTTTCAGCAACGATTGTCCATTTTGTGTAGTACTGGGTAATATTTCATTTCTATTGTGTGTAGGATCGCTATGAGTCTGTCCTCCCTGGATGGCACCTAACAACAACAACAATGTTGCTATAATAAAAATAATGGAAATACAATGTGTTAATAAGGATGTGGAAAAATTGGTAACTTATACATTGCTGATTAAAATGTGAAATCTTGCAGCCATTGTGGAACATGATTTGGTGATCCCTCAAAATATGAAACATAGAAATACATTGTTGTTAATTGCTGTCAAATTGATTCCAACTCATAGCAACCCATATATGCTTTCTAAGGAGCAGCTGTGAATTTGAACTGCCAACCTTAAGGTTATCATTCCAGTGCTTATCCTACAGCATCACAGCAGCAGTTTTATTTCTAGATATATATTCAAAAGTACTGAAGACATAAACTAAACAGATCTTTGTACTCAATGGTCATAACAACACATTATTCAAAATTGCTAAAAAGTGGAAGCAAACCAAATATCCATCAGTTGTGTATATGTATTTAATTTTCATAACCATTCAATTTCTTTGGATGCACATTGAAACAATTACATTTTAGATTATTTTATAAATATTATTCACCTGTTAAAAAATAGTGAAGTTCTGATTCATGTATAAAATGTGTGAACTTTGAAAGCATTATGCCAATTGAATGAAAAAGCCAGACATAAAGTTACAAGTACTGTATGATTCCACTTTAAGCTCAATTAAGCAGAGTCATAGACACAGAAAGCAGAAGTCGCCAGGTACTCACTCAGAAGAGGAGAGAAGAAAGTATTTGTAGTTGAAAAGGTACAGTGATCATTTTATTTGGAATGATGAATACATCTTGAAAATAGTGATGATGGTTATACAACACTGATCATTTACTTACAGTCTTTGTACTTTGTACAAGTAAAACTTGTTAAACTTTATGCATATTTTACAACAATAAAAATTGTATGTAAATATGATTTAGTAATATTTTAAAAGTATTACACAACATGACTAATTGGTAATCATTACAGATATACAAGGCTAGTACAATATATAAAAATCAATCTATGCAAACTACCTTATTAACAGGATGGGGGGGGATCTCATGAGTGTATCATCTGTGTTTCACAGGGAAACAATGCTAGAAATAATATTTAATCTACTTTTATTTTGGAAATAAAAATGTCAATGTAGACCGACTATACCATTCTTCAGCATATATGCAACTTTCAGGAGATCCTGATGCTTTTTCAGATAAGAAATAATTGCAACACAAATAATGGCATGTTAAAATGGAACATTTTCTGTCTCAATTTCAGCGAAGGTGCCAGAAAACCAACAAGAACAAAAAATATGTGGTGAATATTCTCACATTTCGAAGTAAGGTGATAGACATCTTATGCAGTTTTTATTAAAGACAAGGCAGAAAAGTGATTTTAAGACCACAAATAAGCACTTACATCTAAAATAGCTCATGTCAAAAGCCTTAGACAAAAATTTTATTTGGAAAAAAATGTGTCAGGGCTCCAGTGATATTTTATTTTCCATCACAGTAAAGAGGAGAAATGGCCAAATAAGAAGGAACTTAGCCTATGGGAGCTCTTGCCCATACCTGGTAACTTCTAAATGAAGAAATGGGATCACAAAATGCACTGTATGAGCACAGGTGACTATGTTGGAATAAGTTTTAGATCTCAAGATAGTGTCCATATCAAGGATACATTAGTATTTCCCAGGAATCAAATCTGGGTCTCCTAGAACTATTAGGAAGTAATCGAAGACTTGCCCTAGAGTACTGCTTAAAAGTGGGGTCTGAAACCAGTATTAGATTAAAGTAGTGAATTACAGGAAATAAAGAAAGATAATTCATCACCTAGAGAAAATGGCCCTTGTATTGGGACATACAGTCAAAAGTTCACAGTGGAAGTCAAGTAATTAATCAAAGCACTTGAATCTTATAGTCCAGAAAGCACTAATGCAAATTAGACTGGTTAAGCAGGACCTTATTTGTTCCTTAGCCCTTTTCTCTCTTCTGTTTTATCTCTAGAAGAGTCAGAAGCATCTTGAGTGAAGTAATAAAAGAACTGTGGTAGTTGGTGTGCCGTAGAGTCAATTCTGACTCTTAGCCACCCTGAATGGGTTTCCAAGACTGTAAATCTTGATGGGAGCAGAAAACGTCATCTTTACTCCACTGAACAGCTGATAGTTTTGAGCTGATGATCTTAAGCTTAGGGGCGTGACTCGACTATTAAAAAAATTACAAAGAAGCTGGCTATATATTATTTCCTAAGTCTAAGGAAAACATTTTAAATCCTAACTATTTCATTATTTCCTAAAACAATGGGCTTTTAATTTTTTTGGCATTATAGTTGTTGTTAAGTGCTATAAAGTCAGTTTCAATCAGAGTGCCCTTGTATAAGGTTTCCGAGGAGAAGCTCTTGGGTATGAACCATCAACCTTTTGCTTATCCTAAAGTACCACACCTAGACCCTTAGATCATAAACAATGATCAAAATCAGGAATTTATAGTAATGTAATAATATTATCTAATCCACAGACTTTATTCAAATATCTCACAGATTACCTCATTCATGACTTTAATAATTAAAAAGTATACTTGTACATATATACATAAATAAACACACACACACACACACACACATATATATATATATGTATGTATGTTCCCCCACTGTTCCCGGATTCACTGTAGAAACAAACATTACATTTATGTGTCATAAAATATTTAAATGCTTTCAATCTGGAAAAAGTTTGGCCAATGAGTTCAGGCCAATTCCTTTGTAGAATGTCTCCTAATTGTTTTTGTTTGTTTGATTGGTTGGTTTGAAATATCCTTATAATTAGATCAAGGCCTTGCATTGTTAACAATAATGTCAATTCACACTTATCAGTACGTAATTATACTCAATGTTAGTGGATTAAATGCACCAGCCAAGAGACAGACAGTAGCAGAATGGATAAGAACATAGGATCCTTCAATATGCTGTCTACATGAGACACACCTTACACACAAAAACAAAAATAGATTAAAAATCAAAGATGTAAAAAAATATACCAAGTTAATGGCAATTCAAAATGAACAGCAGTGACAATATTAATATCTGATAAATTTAAGGCAAAAATTAGCATAAGAGACAAAGAAGGACATTGTCTCAGGATTAAAGGTCAATTGAAAAAGAGGACATAACGATAAAAAATATGTTACCAGTGAAAAAACCTCAAAATACATAAATCAGGCTCTAATACAATTGAAACAAGAAGCATGCAACTATACAGTAATAGTAGCCTATTTTGATACAGCACTTTTGATAAAGGACAGAACAAATAAAAAGAAACTCAACAACAAACCAGAAGAATTGAACAACACAATTACCAAACTGACCTCATAGACTTATACAGAGTACTCAACCCAATAACAACAAAATGCACATTCTTTTCCAGTGCAAATGGAACATTTCAACAAACTGATGAAACCTGGAGGAGCTCACTCACTTTATGTCAAAAAATTAGGAAGACGTATACCTGGACAGCTGATTATAAGAGATCCGTATTTGTGCCCATTCCAAAATAGACAGGTGACTCAACAGAATGCAGAAATCATCAAACAATATTATTAATATTATGTGCAAGTAAAATTTTGCTGAAAAAATTCAAAAACAATTGCAACAGTACATCAATAGGGATCAGCCAGAAACTCATGTGGGATTCAGAAGAGGATGTGAAACTAGGGTTATCACTACAGACATCCAATGGATCTGGGCTGCAAGCAGAGAATACCAGAAAGATATCTATGGGTGCTTTATTGACTGTGCAAAGGCTTTTGACTGTGTATCATGACAAGCAATGGATAGCACCACAAAGAATGGGTGTTCTTGAACATTTGATTGTGCTCATGAGGAACCATGCAAACCAAGAGGCAGTGTTTCAGCAGAACAAGGGGAAACAATGGTTATGAAACAGGAAAGGTGTATGCCAAGGCTATATTCTGTCATCATATTTATTCAATCTGTATGCTGAGCAAATAATACTAGAAACTGGATTGTCTGAAGAAGAACATGGCATCAGGATTGGAGGAAGACTCATAACTAAGCTGTAATATGAAGAGAATACTACCTTGTTTGCTAAAAGCAAAGAAGACTTAAAACATTTTGTTGTTGTTGTTGTTGTCAGGTGCCATCAAGCTGGAACCGACCCATAGCGACCCCATGCACAGCAGAACAAAACAATGTCCGATCCTGGGCCAACCTCACTACCGCTGCCACACTTGAGTCCATCAATGCTGCCACCTGGCTAATCCATCTCGTTGGGGGTCTTCCTGTTTTTCTCCGATCCTCCATCTTACCAAGCATGATATCCTTCTCCAGCGATTGTTCCCTCCTGAAAATATGTCCAAAGTATGAGAGATGAAGTTTGGCCATCTTGGCCTCTAAGGAGCACTCTGGTTGTACTTCTTCCAAAACAGGTCTACTGGTTCTTTTGGCAGCCCATGGAACTTTCAGTATTCTCTTTCAACACCATCATTCCAAGGCATCAATTCTTCTACCATCTTCCTTATTCACTTCCTTATTCACTTTCGTATCCATATGAGGTTATTGAAAATACCATGGCTTGGGTCAGGCACACCTTAGTCCTCGAGTTGACATCTTTGCTTTTCAACACTTTAAAATTGGAACATGGAATGTACAAAGTATGAATCTGGGAAAATTGTAAGTTGTCAAAAATGAGATGGAATGCATCAACATTGATATCTTTGGCATTAGTGAGCTGAAATGGACGGGTATTGGCCATTTTGAATCTGACAACCACATGGTTTTCTATGCAGGGAATGACAAATTGAAAAGGAATGGTACTGCATTCATTGTCAAAAAGAACATGTCCAGATCAGTCATGAGGTACAATGCTATAAGTGATAGGATAATATCCATGCGCCTACAGGGAAGCCCAGTTAATACCACTATTATTCAAATTTATGCACTATTATTCAAATTTATGCACCAACCACTAAAGCCAGTGAGGATGAAATAGAAGAATTATACCAACTTCTTCAATCTGAAATCGATCAAACATGCAATCAAGATGTATTGCTCATTACTGGTGATTGGAATGCAAATGTTGGGAGCAAAGAGGAAGGACCAGTAGTTGGAAAATTTGGCCTTGGTGATAGAAATGATGCTTGAGAACGAATGATAGATTTCTGCAAAACCAATGATTTGTTTATTTCAAATACCTTCTTTAGAGAGCATAACAGATGACTATATACATGGACCTCACCAGATGGAACACATAGAAATCAAATTGACTACATCTGTGGAAAGAGAAGATGGAAAAGCTCCATATCATCAGTGAAAAAACACTTTTTAATGATCATAAAAACCTGAACTTTCTGTATGACTGTAAAGAAATAAAATCCTCACAACTGGAACAGTAAGTAACATGATAAATTAAGAAAGCAATAGAAGATATTATTATTGTTATTGTTGTTAAGTGCTTTAGAATCAGTTCTGACTCATAGTGACTCTGTATAGGGTTTTCGAGGAGCAGTTGGTGGGTTTGAGGCACTACCTTGTGGTTCAAATTGACTGTGTAGTCCAGTATTTAACCTGCAGCATCACACCAGGGCATGCTAAACTACGGGTGATATGCAGATGGCACAACCTTGTTTGGAAATGAAGAGGACTTAAAATGCTTATTGATGAAGCCCAAAGACTACAGCTATCAGTATGCTTTGCATCTCAATGTAAAGAAAACAAAAATCCTCACAACTGGACCAGCAAATAACATCATGATGAGTGCAGAAAAGATTGAAGTTGTCAAAGACTTCAGTTTGTTTGGATCCACAATCAATATTCATGGAAATAGCAGTCAAGAAATCAAATGACATATTGCATTAGGCAAATCTACTGCACAGGATCTTCTAAAAGTGTACAAGAACAAAGATATCATTTTGAGTCGGACTATGATGCACCTGACCCAAGCCATGTATTTTCAATAACATCATATGCATGTGAAAGTTGGAAAATGAATAAGGAAGATTGTAGAAGAATTGATGCATTTGAATTATTGTGTTGGAGAAGAATATTGAAAATACTATGGACTGCCAAAAGAACGAATAGGTCTGTTTTGGGAGACGTACAGTAAGAATGCTCCTTGGAGGCAAGGATGGCAAGAGTACATCTTTCATATTTTGGACATATTATCAGGAGGGAGCAGTTCCTGGAGATGAACATTATACTTGGTAAAGGATAGGGTCAGCGTAAAAGAGGGAGATACCCAAGAAGATAGATTGCACAGTGACAACAACAATGGGCTCATGTGTAACAATTGTGAGACCAGCGCAGGACTGCTTAGTGTTTCATTCTGTTGTGCATTGGGTAAGTATGAGTCGGAGGTGACCGGACAGCACCTAAAAACTACAAAAATATGTCATAACTGGGCAGCACATAGCCACCCCAGCCTCCCTATCCATATGTTTTTTGTTATTGTTCATCGGATAAAAGGAAGTGGAAGAAGGGAGAAAAAAAAAATATAGATATTCCTCATGCTTTTTTATTTTCAAGCCCTAAACAAAAATTGAGACAAGAAAATTTGACAAAAACTAATATAACATAATTTTCACTTAGAATCAAATGCGTTTTTTTCCAATTTAGCAAGAAAGGAAAAGTGTAGATTATGTTATTATCTGATAAATGAAGCATTTATAAGGTACTTTTACTATGACTTAGTAGTTTCAACTTTTCTATTTTTTCTTTGGGACATTTTATATGACTTTTCAATTTGGGAAATTTGCAGAAATTAAAACGTTTCATCTGGAATATTTGTTTTTAATTTCTTCTTAAATGTGTGCTCTTTTTTTCAAAAGGAAAACAGCAACAACAAAACTAGAAGGACTGCAAAATATGAGGCAAATATGGGAAGGAAAAGAAAAAGTCCTAATCCTAGGAAAGTAGATAATCACAGTAAGGTAAAATGAAGTCAGATAAAATGACTATAATTATTCATAATCATTAAGCAGAATCATTAATCTAAACAATAATGCTAAAAGAATATACTATGAATAGGAAAAGGAGGCTGTCTTCCCATCACACTGACTAATTTATACAGAAATGAAACATAAATTTAATGATCTTGGTGTATTTGTTTCCATTGCATTAATTGAATTAATGTCTCCAAGGAACTGACAATCAAGTGAAATCAGAATTAAGAATATCTCTCATGTATTTCAATGTCCCAAATTAGCATTAACTATTTCATATTCAGAATGAAGATCTTCAAAACTATCTTCATGAAGTAATCTTTGTTATTGGAGTATATCCCTCATTATTTGTTCACTGCTTTGAATGTAGCAAAAGAGCCCCAAGAGAAAAATCACAGGAATGAATTGATTCATCAAATGTCTTACAATGACATAAGAGGAACAGACACAATAATGAACAGAATCTTTATGGGTTTCAGGCCAATGCACAGTGATAGGAAGAGAGAGAGAGAATGGACTACGCTTCCTTTTAAGGTGATAGGCCAACTTGCACTAGTAAGACAATGGTCCCAAAGAAACGTCAGATAAGCATGGGACCTGCTAAAACAATAGGGAAGATAGAACCACTGGAATGTGAGGGAGCATATAGAAGAAGCAAAAGCTTTTGGAAGAAGGGGAACAGTGAGCTGTCCCTAAAGCCCGTTCTCATTGCTCATCAGAGTTGCTGCACAAACCAGAAACAGGTGGATATTTGTCACACAACAGTGGAAACCGTCTAGCAGTGACACTATAAGCTATGTCAATGTAAACCTCTGGCTAGATGGTAGTATGTTCGAGTTTTATGCACTACCTTTGAATGCTTGAAGCCTAGCTTCCTCTGGAGAGAAAATAATAAACAATTTGGTGATACACTTAAAGATCTTCCATATCTCCTCTTCACATGCTACTGTTATTGGCTCCAACATATGAATCAGTACCGAGTCCATGGCACCTAACAACAACAACAAATGTGCAACAGAATGAAATACTGCCCTGTCCTGTGCCATTCTCACAATTGTTGTCACACGATCCAATTGCTGCTGTCATCGTGCCAATCCTCTCTTTTGCTGACTATCCACTGTATGTAGCATGATGTCTTTCCCTAGGGACTGTCCGGTCCTTCGTGTGAACATGTCCAAAGTATGAGAGAAGAAGACTCCTGATCCTGGCTTCTAAGGAGCATTCTAGCTGTACTTCTTCCAACAAAGATTTGTTTGTTTTGTAACAGTCTGTGGTACTTTCAATATTTTTCTCCAACACAATAACTCAAATGCATCAATTCTTCAGTGGTCTTCCTTATTCACTGTCCAACTTTCATATGCATATGAAGCAATTGAAAACACTCTAGCTTGAGTCAGTCTCACCCTAGTCTTCAAAATGTTATCTTGCAAAATGTTATTTCTGCACAGCAGAAATCAAGTCTAATGCAACATCATTTGATTTCTTGATGCTTGCTTCTAAGAGTGTTGATTGTGGATTCAAGCAAAATAGAAAAAACAAAAATCTATCATGGCTTCCCATTTCTGAGTAAACACCAAAGGTTTTACTATGGCTTACTATTCAAACCACCAACCTTTTGGTTATCAGCTGTGTGCTTAACCACTGTGCCACCAAGATTCCTGAAAGCCCCTTCTCATTGCTTACCAATCATTTCTGAAAGTAAATTAGGCCAGTCAGAACCCCTACTATGCATAATTTACAGCAAATGACATGGAAAATCCTGAAAATAGGAAGAATTCCTCTCCCGAATTGCTTAAGGATTCTACCTACTGCTTCTGTCATCTCTTAATGGATCTAAAAGCATATATCATCTTTCAAGTAATGCTTCCCAAATGATTTTTTTACTCTTTTCCTTTTTTATTAAATCACAAGTAAGCCACTGTATTATTTTGTGCATTGTGAAATGAGTAAGAACTACAAGGGTCTGAACACTGCCCTGAGTTTAGTTGATAAATGTGGAAGACCACAGTTAGTATTAAATGAGCCTCTAAAAAAGCATTGTTGTTGTTGTTGTTAAGTGTTGACCCATAGCAACCCTATATAGGGTTTCCAAGGAATGGCTGATGAGCTTGAGCTGCCAACCTTGTAGTCCATCGCATTAATCTGTAGCACCACATTAGGACTCCTTGAAGGCATATATGGTGGTGGTGTTGTTAGGTGCCATTGAGTCAGCTCAGACACACACAACCCTGTATAAGGTTTCTAAGGAATGGCTGGTGGATTTGAACCACTGTCCTTGCGGATCAAGTTGACCTTCCATTCCAACACATTGTTCTGTATCACTACACCAGATAATATTATTTGTTAAGTGCATTTCATTTATAAAACTAAGTGAACAAATATGTGCACATTCTAATTTTCAGTTAGGTTGACATTCTTGTTTCTCTTTAAGCGTCAGAAGGTTGTGAACTGGAGTCAAACCAAATTTATAGGCGCATGAGGCACAAGCTAACTAGCAGAAACCATATGAGAAGGAAAACAAAATCAATAAATAGCAACTGTCATTGAGATGAGGGTTATCTTGTAGCAATAAGTCATTAATGCTTTGGAAAAATTATGGACAAATAGAGATTGTAGAGATAAAGAACCTGCTTTCTGGAGCCAGACCACCTGAATTTGAATACAACCTTACCATTTCAATGCTTCTATTTTCTCATCTAAATAAGACCAGAATTCTTCATTACCTATTTTTAAGATTGGTATCAGACTCTCAATCATCATTAAGTACTTAATTGATTAATAATGTTCATTATCGAACCAATATCACTTGCAGGTAAAGCCTTTGATAATAAGCTTTGATAATATTTCATTGACTGTGATATGTTCAATGTGTCCATCAATAATGTGTGTTGGAGCATATGGATATACTTATGATATATGTTGTTTGCATGTACCTAAGCATCGATGGACTCAAGAGTGGCAACAGTAGTGAGGTTGGTCCAGGATAGGGCAGTGTTTCGGTCTGCTGTGCATAGGGTCACTACGAGTCGGTACCGACTCAATGGCACCTAACAACAGCAACAACAACAAGACATTATGACTATTATATCAAAGGAATTCTGCTGTGGCACTGTTGTCCATCACATTAATCTGTAGCACCACATTAATGTGGATCAGCATTGGACTTTGAACCACAAGGTCGACAGTTCAAAGTCACCAGTTGCAAATGCAAAGGCCCAAGTCAACTGAAACCTCAGCAGAAAGCATTTTTGTGAAGTGAATGTCAGAAAAAGTCACTGTTATTTTAAGCTACATTAATAGATTTTTCTCTTTCCAATAAACAGCACCATAGTTCCTTATGTAGGTTTGAGTGGCACAGATCAATTTTACTTTACTCAAAGGAGACTGATCAAAATGAGGAAGAAAATGAATAATGTGACAAGAGGCAAAGTAAAAGGAAATAGAAAAGTTAAGCCTACAATACAGAGAAAAAACTTGGAAGAAACTTGGAAGTTAGCACTCTACAAAATTTTTAATAGTCTAGCTCTCAATCAGAGAAGTAGTCATGAGACTACAAGTTTGAACTTGAATACCCAAAGGAAGTTAATTGAAAACATTAGAATTCCTATAAGGAAGAATTTAATTTTTTTAAATAGAACTTTTAGATAGGGATATCTCTAGATATTTATAGCAGATATCTCAAAAAATCCTAAGAGGGGAACAAAGAATTACACACCATTCCAGGAATATTAAATAAAAGTGACTTTTTAATTTATCTCATCTTTAGAATCACTTAATTCAGAGTGATTACTTAATTCAAAGTGATACTTAATTTTCTTATTGAATATGATAATGAATTGGATGTATTTCAAGTAATCATAACATTACACAAAAATTATAAAGAAAATTGAGAACTTTCACATTAAAGTGTAAACACTCTCTTCCTTTGTCAGCTTGTTTATTAAGATGTCGATTGAGATGTGAATAATTTTATTCCTGTGCTTTATTGAATATGCATTTGATGACCTTCACCAAGCTAGCTAAGGGCATTAAAATATAATTTTATAGTCTCTAAAAAGCAATCAATAATCTTTCATAAAATGTATCCTGTATAAAACACAACTTCTGGAAAATACTTTATTATTTATAATAGAACACTGACAGTTTTCTATAAAAGCATAGTAATTTTTTCATAGTTAAACTAAAGACTATAATTATATAGGGAAGTACTATACTGTGAACCACAAGGTTGGCAATTCGAGCTCACCAACTGCTCCTTGAGAGAAAGATTGCCGGGGTCTGACCTCGACATAGTTGTCACGAGTTTTTGGTTCACGAGGAGGGGAGATCCAGCGGCGATAGGGATAGCGAAAGAATACACAGACAAACAGAAGAAGGGAGACAATGAGGCACCCCAAAGCCAGGGTGGATACATCACTGGTGGGCAGGCTTGGGACTACAGGCATCATGGCCTCTGCAGGCAGCGACTCACTGCCCTGCAATCTTTAATGCATGCCTTCCAACCCGTAATGCACCGCAATCTTTACTCCATGCCTTCAAACCAGTAATGCCCACCTGGGGAGTCTCGGGCCTCTGTTTTATTTAGGGGAGGAGTTTCACACCAACCTGGGAGGGACTAAAACAGGATACAGCTAACATCAGTAATTTTCCAGACATTCAGGTAACTTTACATTGTACTTCACTGGTTCGAATCCCAGGCCAGCAACTTGAATTCTCAGGCCCAATTAACATATCTATAGCCCCTGAGGTCAGTTGGGGGAAGTTGAGAGTTCTGCAGGAGACGCCCAGGTGAATGGGCTGCACCTGGAAAAGGGATTAGGGAGGATGGGTTCTTTGTCTATAGAACAAAGAACCGAGAAGTAGCTAAGATATTTTTAGTTAATCCTTTGGAGAAAGGTTTAACCTTGCAACCTTTAGTCTTGGCTTTAGGAAAATATCACATTTATCTGTGGATTTTCAAAGGCTCCAGTGTATTAATTTAATATATATACCTGAATATTAAGATGAAAGCAATTTTCCATTAACTGCCAGTGGCCTCATTTGTTACACTCAGCCCTAGAGGGCCTCGAACCTCTGACTAGTCTTACACGGTCTGCAACAAAAGATGAGGCTTTCCCTTTCCTCAAAGATTTAGAGCCTCAGGAACCCTTACAGAGTCACTATCAATTGGACCTGACTCAACAGCACTTAACAACAACAACAGCAACAATAACAGGATTATGAAAGTGGAGACACCTCTTAGCTTATTATTAACCAAAAATATGTCACTAAAATTTCTCATTGTCTCAATTCACAGCATATAACCCATGAAATAATAATTTGTTAATTGGTAGAGTTTCTGCCAGTAAAACACCAGGATTCTTACCTAGGAAAAGTTAATGAATACTTTCATAGATGCTAAACTACAATTTTGGAGTCCTGGTGTGGTATTGTGGGCTAATACATCAGACTGCAAAGTTGTTGAACTGCAAGGTTGGTGGTTCAAGCTCACCAGCTGCTCCTTGGAAACCCTATACAGGATCCCTATGGGTTGGAATCGACTCGACGGCACTTAATAACAACAAAAAAAAACTACAATTTTAGTTGTCTTTTTCATGCTTAGCTCACTTTATTCTTTGTGACAAAACTTTGAATCGTTCAGGAAAAGATTTCCTGGTTTTTGTCATGTTACACCTATTATCTTGTTCCATTACTATCTTGACATGTCCCCTTCTCACAGCCTTGATTCAGGAGACTGAGATAATAAATTAGTTTAAACTGTGTTTGGAAGAGACTAGAAATTATCAAGAATGACTGCCTGCTGAAAAGCTTACACAGTCTCATTCTGTCCCCACTTGACTCTGCATGTTGGTCAGCACTATTTTCCTTTGACTAGCATCAGTATTTCTTCTCTGAACAGACTTCAGATCACCTTTTGGTCAGAAAAGCTGACCGCTGAGCCAAAGATTGCTAGACAACAACAGGAATCATTGCTCATCCCCTAAAATCTCAGGCAGGAAGGTAAGTCAGTCATCCATTACATTGTTGACCATCTCCTTAGAAATAATTCCTGGAGATGGATAAGGATCTCATTCTCTTGAGTACCCTTTCTATGTCATTTGAGCCTAATACTGTCTCTGATCAACCATTCTAAAACAGCACCTCTGCCATTATCCTCAATCCTCTTATTCTGTCATGATTTTTTCCTAGAACTTTCATCATCTATAATTGATTGTATTTTGTTATTTGACAATTGATTGCTCTCCTCAAAACATGAGAGCAGAGGCATTTGCTTTTGTCTGTTACTGCAAATGCAGTGCCTAAAACAGTGTCTGATACATTAAAGGTGTTCAATGACATTTGTTTAATGCATAAATAAATAACATTCCTGAAGAGCTAGATTATAGGAAGAGCTCTAGAATACTAAGGTTTCTATCCTATAGCATGAAGGTTTTTTTTTGTCTCTAGCATAAGACTACACATATACAAGTAAACATAGAATTCCACAATGTCCTGTAGGATCATCTCTTCTAAGATGTAGGCTATGTACTCAATACGTATTTTTAAGTAAGTAAATACATTAATGAAAGTATGAGCTTGATACCATTTGTTTTCTAATTAGTCCTTCAAAAGAATAACCGGAAGAAAATAACAGAAAAAAAGAGGATAACTTGATTATTTTTTTAAAATAAAATTATGTGAATGCTCTGATGTGGAATCTGAGATTCTCCTCCTGTTTCAATAATAAGACTATGGAAAAAAATGTTAGATGGTTAAAAATAAATACTGACATACCTCAGAAACATTGCAGGTTCAATTCCAGACCACTGCAATTAAGCAAATATTTTAATAAAGCAAGTCACATGAATTTATTTTGGTTTTCCAGCATACATAAGAATTACTTTTAGACATTATTGTGATCTATTTAGTGTGTAATCACATTATTAAAAAGCCTGAAATAGCACGAGAATTACCCAGATGTGACAAGAAATAAGTGAGCGCATGCTGTTGGAAAACTGGTGCCAATAGCATCACTCAATGCAAGCTTGCCACAACCTTTAATGTGTAAAAAGCAAAACATCTACAAAGCACAATAAAATAAGGTAAGATTATATAAACTTAATGTATGCCATTAGATGAAAAATAAACTAAATAGGGGAGTTGAAAAAATTTGACTTTGCTCCCAATTCAGAGGAGATATAATTTTAACTTTTTAGTTAGAGTGATGACAATTTTCTAACATCTAAAATGAACAGTAAGGCCTATCAGAATGGCCTCGGTCTTCAGTCTGATTTAAAATAGCTTTTTGTCTTCCCGAAAGATATGGAAACAATGTGAGGAGAGCCCTGAGCAGGTTCCAGCAGATATCACACTTTTCAGTCCATTAATAAACATTGACTTGTCCTGCTCTTCAATGACGGACAAAGATTTGGTCCTGAACAGACCCAACAACTGTCTTTCACTTATCATACGGTGGTAGATTGCATGCTATTGTGATGATGGAAGTTTTGCCATAGTACTTCAAATATCAGCAAGGTGCACCCATGGTGGACTGGTTTCAATTGAACATCCAGACTAAAACAGAGTAGGAAGGAAGAGAGGCATACTATTTCTGAATGTTTTGCCACTGAAAACTTTATGAATAGCAGTGGAACACTGTCAGAAAGCATGAACATATTCAACATGGAAGCATGATAAATAACACATGATAAATAACGGAATGCACTCATAATATGACTGGGGAAGAGCTGCCTCCTAAAAGTATAGTTGTCCGTGATGATACAAATGGACTAAAGTTTTTTGGGAAATTCGTTTGATGTTAGCGCTAACTCAAAATGAAGAGAAACAGCTGTAACATACATCCACTGATAATAAGAATATGGAATGCAAGGCATGAATCTAGGAAAAGTGGAAGTTGTCAAAAATAAAACGGAATGCATAAAGATGGATATCATAGGCATTATTGTTGCTGTTGTTAAGTACCATCAAGTCAATTGTGATTCATAGTGACACTACAGTTTAGGAAAAGTGGCTGTTGAGTTTGAACTGCTGACTTTGTGGTTCAAACTGACTTTGCGGTCCAGTACATGTCCTACAGCACCACAGAAATGGACTGATGTTGGACTTTTTTTTTTTGAAAATCATATGGTTTGCTATGCTGGAAATAACAAATTGAAGAGGATTGGTATGTTATTCATCATCAGAAAGAACATTTCAAGATCATCTTGAAATATAATGCTGTGACAGGATAATAGCCACACACTTACAAAGAATACCTGTTAATGCTACTATTATTTAAACTTACCCCCCAATGGCTACAGCCAGTGATGATAAAATTGAAGAATTCTACCAACTTCTTCCATCTGAAACTGATGAAACAGTACTAATACAATGAAGATGTATTGACAATTACTGACAATTAGAATGCAAAAGTTGGAATCGAAGAGATGCACTGGCACAATGGCAGCAGCAATGGGCTCAGGCTTGACAATGATGTGAGGATGGCACAGGACAGGGTAGTATTTTGTTCAGTTGTGCATAGGGTTCCTATAAGTTGGGACCATCTTGATGCACCTAACAACAAAAACAAAAGTAGATTTTAAGCTTGCTGTGTCTACCCGGACCACAAGAAGATCCCGGGACAAAGCATCAATTTCCAATATCCCAAGGACTTGATGACACCATTTTACCGCCATCGTCTAAGAGAAGTTTTTTGATTTAGGCCCACACACAAAAAATGTTCAAATGTTCTTATCAACTTGGCAGGAAGTCCAGAGCAAGAAAATGTGCCATGTTGCAAAGTGTCATAAAAGTCACAGAATATACTCAGGATGAGTTAGGTGACCTGCTTCACCTGTCTACAACATTAATGCAATGTATCTCTATTGTTGTTGTAAAGTGCCATCGAGTCGGTTCTGACTCATAGCGACCCTGTATAGGGTTTCTGAGGAGCAGCTGGTGAGCTTGAACCACCAACCTTGCAGTTCAAATGGCTTTGCAGTCTGGCGCATTAACCCACAATGCCATAGTCACTTCTTACATCCTGAAGTACACTCAGTACAGTTTAGTTAAGGATCTACCCTTATACTGAGAATTAATAAAATATAAGGACATTTTTATTTTAGAATTAAAATTTTTTTTTTTTAGTGTGAATTTAATAAAGGTTTACAGACAAGATGATCAATTTTCCATTCATGAAATCATACATTTAATTTAATCTCAGTGATTTCAACAACAGTTATCCAACTTCCTCCCTTTGATTCCTATTTCCATCCCACCGACCCTCACGTCCCTTCTCAATTTTGTCCTTCAGAAAATGTTGCCCTTTTGATTTTGAATGATTGACCATTCCATGGTGAGCATACCTTACTAATGCTGCCCCTGTTATATGCCTATCTACTGCTTGGCTGATAATTGGGCCATGGGGGTGAGTTACCTTCCAGAATTGAAAGATCGAAGTCTTGGGTCCCAGAATTATCTTTCTGACCAGTAAGCCTGGTCTCTTTCTCTGTTTTTTAAATGGTTTTGAAATTGGCTCCACATTTTCTCCCAATCTGTCCAGGAATGTGATCCCTTTCAGAGCAATTGGTATTGGTAGCCAGACATTGTCTTGTTATTCTGGTCTCAGAGTCATTGAGAATGATATTCACATGTACCATCAGTCGATTGGACTAATTGACTCCAAGGGTCTTCAATTCTCATCATTCTTCTTTTTTCTGCATATTATATGGCTGCTCATGAGCTTTTAAGATCCCAGATGCTACTGGACTATGTTATGCTAATTGACCATGGTGACTGACCCCTGAGACTATAATCCTGAGACCTCAGGCCCATCAACTCATTGCCTTAAGATATATGGTAATATCTAAGCTGTTTTCATTATTTTATCTGCTGTATGCTCCATCACATCCATGTGTTTGCAGGAATGCTAAATACCCATGTACAAATATGAAACTCATATATTTGTGGGAGTAAATATATACATATCCCGCATTTTCTCCCTTACCCTACAGCCTAGATCCCATTCTATGTGTCTACTGGTGTGGTGCTGTGGGCTAATGTGTCAGACTGCAAAGTTTGAACTGCAAGGTCGGTTGTTCAAGCTCATCAGTTTCTCCTTGGGTCAGAATCGACTCGATGGCACTTAACAACAACACACAGAACACTGTTGCTCCAAGACTGTGTACATATCACTCTTTACTTTTGTCCCTTTTAGCTCATGCATATCTCCCTGTGTCTTTACCTACCTTTAACATTCTTCAGTCACCCACACGCTTCTTATATAATGTCCTTCTCCTTTTTGTATATGGCCCTTCCAGTCACCTGAGTTAACAAGTCTACCCTCTAGCTAGTGAATTATGCTTTCTCCCTCCCACCTCTGGTAATCATCAAAGAATGATTCTTTTAGAATGAAATCCTTGTCTTATATTTTTATAATAATTGTTTAATGCAATATTAGTCCTTTTGTGATTGACTAATTTATTTTAGCAAAATGTTTTCCAGGTTCCTCTATGTTATGAGGTGTTTTGGAGATTCATCATATTTTTTCAGCGTTGCACAGTATTTCATTATGCACATGTATTAAAGTTTGTTTACCCATTCTTTTGTTGATGGGTATTTCAGAAATTTTATCTTTAAACAGCTCTTATGTGGATGGCACCCTAAGCATTAAAGCTGAGCAGACCCTCTGCAGCAAGAATATGGAAAAACAAATGAGACAAATTCAGAGGAGGATTCTCGAACTTTGAGCTTCAGATAAAGGGATAAATAAGTGGATCCAGTGTTTACCGAGCGACAGAGAATTGAACAGATGCAGCATGAAAGGAGGTGGCTTCTAATTTGAGTCAGCTGACAAGACTGGCCACAGTCATTTTGAGCATGTGTGAGAAGATTCAAAGACAAGAAAACATTCATGTTGCACAATCTTGCCTATGACACACAGAGACAGATAAGCATTTTTTTTTTCCCTCTCTCTCTTCTTTTCTGTTTCCTTGAATACTCCTGTGACCAGAGGCAAAGCATCTACATGTGTACACCCAAGAGTAGGTCCTAGTTTCCAAGAAGAGAGAACCATGTGGATGTTTGGTTGTATGCACAATTTAAGAGGGAGGAGACGGCAACAACAGCCCAGCTCTAGGTGGCCCTGTTCCAAATCTACAAGTTGGCCGTGACCAACTCTGGGATACCACTCTTTAATAGAAGCATCTGCCTGGACTTGTGGGGTAGAGAAAACTTAAAAGAAAAAGAAAAAGACTGGCTATAGGTCATAGAAACACAATGGGACCATCTTGACATTTCTCAGGCAATTGTGAAGGCAAGTGTCCAGTTGTTATGCACCGTGGAGTTGGTTCTGACTCATAGTGACCCTGTACAGGGTTTCTGAGGCTGTGAATCTTTACAGGAGCAGAAAACCTCATTTTTCTCCCACGTAACAGCTGATAGTTTCAAACTGCTGACCTTGAGGTTCACAGCCCGGTTCATAAACACTACGCTACCAGAGCTCCTAAACGGTCCAGTAGGTGGCAAAAAAGGATTCCTCTTATTCTTCTACTGTAGTTTTCTGGGTTTTGTTTGTTTGTTTGTCTTCCACCCTCTCTTGTGGGAATGTTTTTTCTACTTGCCTCTCACATCAGGAGACAGCAACGGTACCAACCCATCACAACTGTACCTACGTCAGCCCCACCATTTGGGAGAATATTGAAAGTGCCAAAAGAACCAACAGATCTGTGTTGGAAGAAGTGCAGCCAGAGTGCTCCTTGGAGTCCAGGATGGCTAAACTTGATCTCTCATATTTAGAACATATTGTCAAGAGGGACCAGTTGCTGGAGAAGGATATTATGTTTTGTAAGGTGGAAGGTCAGACAAAAAGAGGACGATCCCCAGCGAAATAGACTGGTAGTGGCAGCATCAATAGGCTCAAGCATGGCAACAATTGTGAGGTTGGTCTAGGACCAGGCAGTGTTTTGTTCTGTTGTACATGGGGTCGCTATGAGTTGGTACCAGCTCTATGGAACCCAACAACAACAACAACACTACACCAGATCAATGCTAACCAACATCAGATCAATTCTCCCTGAACTGAATAGCAAATAGAGAATGGTGCACAAGCTCATCTCTTGATCACATCCTAGTTGGTTTGTGCCTGTGAATATACCAACATGCATTCATCAACTTAATACAAATACAACA
The DNA here is from genome assembly GCF_000296735.1 of Chrysochloris asiatica. Lineage (NCBI taxonomy): Eukaryota > Metazoa > Chordata > Mammalia > Afrosoricida > Chrysochloridae > Chrysochloris > Chrysochloris asiatica. The sequence goes on from NW_006408600.1 coordinate 9,989,605, forward strand.
CCGCAAAACCATTAAAGCAACAATATCAGTTTGCATGTAAAAACAAGACAGAGTAGCTCAAACAAACTACAAAGAGACAGAGGTAGAAAATCTATAAAGAGAATGCTAGTCACATGTTTTTGAGGAAAAAGAGATACTGGAACTGCCTGAAAAAGACTTCAGGAGAATGATATTTAGATACCTCCAATCTCAAGGTCAGCAGTTTGAAACTTCCAGAAGGGCTGTGAATGAAAGCCGAGATTTTCTGCTCCATACACTAGGAGTACTGGTGTGGCATTGTGGGCTGATGTGTCATACTACAAAGTAGTTTGAGCTTCAAGGTCAGTGGTTCAAGCTCACCGGCTGCTCCTTGGAAACCCTATACAGGGTCACTATGGGTTGGAACAGACTTGATGGCACTTAACAACAACAACAACAACAACAACAACAAACTAATGGCAGAAAAGTTGAGGAAAACAAGGAAGAATTTATAAAAACTCTACAGGAACAATCAAGCAAATTAGGTAAGAATGGAGAAAATACAAAACCTGCCAACAGAAATCCAGAAGATTAATGCTAAGGTTTCATTCATGGACAATACACTGAAAGGGCAGAGGAGTAGACTGGAATCAAAGGAAGATAGAATTCGTGAGCCAGAAGATAAATCACTTACTAGTAAGCTAGAAAAATAATCAGAAAAAATAATGAAAAATCTGAAGAAAGCCAAATATTCATGTAGGACAACATGAAAGGGAATGACCTTTTTCTTTTTTCTCAAAAAACATGTGAATAGCATTCTCTTTATAGATTTTCTACCTCTGCCTTTTTGTTATTTGTTTGAACTACTCTGTCTTGTTTTTACATGCAAACTGAGATTGTCTGTTGCTTTTATGGTTTTGCAGAAAAAGAATTCCAGAACAGGAAGAGACAATAAAACCACAGAAAATATAGTAGAAGATAAAATATATCAAAGATGAGAAGATAAGCATTCAAGAAGCTCAATGAACCCCAGGTTGGATAGACTCCCAAAGAAAATCACAAAGAAACATCACCGTCAAACTTTCCAAAGTCAAAGACGAGGAAATAATCCTGAAAGCAGCTCAGGTAAAATGAAATGTTACCTAAAATGGAAAACAAATAAAATTAAAAACTATGTAGGCAACAAGGCAATTTATAGCAATAAATACACAAATCCAAAAATAAGAACCAAAATCAACACATTAACAGACAATTTCTAATAATTAAAAAAGATAAGTGAAATAAGCTTACAGTCATTAGAAGAAAATAAATAACAAAGATTAGATGAGAAATAAATGGATTAGAAAACTGTAGAAAGAATCAACAAGACAAGAAGCTGGTTCTTTGAAAGAATTAATACAATTGACAGGCCACTGGCAAACTTACAAAGAAAAAGAGAGGAAAGACACAAATAGTACACATAAGAAACTAGGCAAAATCTACCATCAATTCTTGAAAAACGCACTCAACAGAGTAGGAGTTGAAGAGCAAGTCCTCAATATAATTAGGAACATATATACAAATCCAATAGCCAGAATTATTTTCCATGGAGAGAAACTGAAAACATTCCCTTCATAAACAGGAATCAGACAAGGATACCACTACTATTAAATATTGTGTTGAAAGTCTTAGCCAGAGGTTTGGTAACATAGGGAACTTAAAACCAAATTGTGAAGAAGTAACACTCTCTATTTGGAGATGATATGGTCCTATATAGAGAACAATCTCAAGGACTCAGCAAGAAAATTATTGGAAATCTTGAAAGATTCAGCAAAGTGACATGGTATAAGATCAATATACAAAAATCAGCTGTATTTCTCTATACTAAAAAAGTATAAAGACAGCTATGCAAAGGATATTAGGAAAAGAATGCCATTTTAAAAAGCCTTCCAAAAGATGAAATATTTAGGAATAGATCAAACTAGAGAAACAAAAGACCTATACAAAGAAAGCTACAAGAAAGTACTACAAGAAACCAAAAGAGATTTACAAAAACGGAATAATAAACCATGTAAATGGATCAGAAGACATAACTATGAAAATGTCAATACTGGCCAAATCAATCTATTGTTATAATGCAATTCCAATCCAGATTCCAACATCGCTCTTTAAAGAGGTGGAAAACATGATCATACATTTTATATGTAGATGCAAGTGACCTTGGATAAGCAAAGCACTGCTTAAGAAGAAGAACAAAGCTGGAGGCCTATCACTCCCTTATTTCAAAATTACCACAGAGCCACTGTGGTCAAAACAGCCTGGTACTGGTAACACAAAAGATACATACATCAATGGAACAGAATTGAGAACTCAAAAGTTAATCCATCCACACACAGTCAGCTCATCTTTGACAAAGTATCAAAACACATTAAATGGGGAAGAGATATTCTCTTCAACAAATGGTGCTGGCAAAACTGGAAATCATTTTCAGAAGAATGAAACAAGACCTATATCTCACATCATATACAAAAACAATGATAACATGGATTACAGATACAAATGTAAAACCTAGGACTATAAAGATCTGTGAAAAACTAGGGACAAACTAAGAGGTTGAGTACATGGCATACAAATACTGTTAAACATAACAAAAAATGTACAAAAGTTAGAAGACTAAATAGATCCATTTTCCATTGTTGGGCATTGTTGGGACTTCCTAAAAGTTAGAAACTTGTATGCCCAAGAGATTTCACTAAAAGAGTAAAAAGGGAACCTGCAGACTGGGAAGTTTTTTTTTTTTGCAACTGCATATCAGACAAGAGTCTTATATCGGAAATTTATAGAAAACTACAACTATCGTGGCTTTGAGGCGGGCTCGACCAACTTAGAGACCCACAAGTGCAGCTCAAAGCATCTCATTACAACCTTGTTGCCCCTGCTGCGCTTCTGCCTCTGGACTGATGTGACATCCGAAGACTGAAATCCCACCTTTTAGCCAGACTTAAGGGCCTTAGTGCAAGGAGATTCATGTTTAACAGCGACCACACAACCGCCACTCGTCTGTCTATCTTGCTGTGGTGGTTTGAGTTGCTGTGATTCTGAGGGCTATGCCACCGGTATTTTAAATAACCAGCAGGGTCACCCATGGTGGAAAGGTTTCAGATGAGCTTCCAAACAGACAGACTAGGAAGAAAGAGTGACAAACAACTTCTAAATCGCTAGTCACTGAAAACTTTATGAATAGCAGAGAAACACTGTCAGATACAAGACTGGAAGGTGGGAAGGCACTCAGAATGCGACTGTGGAAAAAAATGCCTCCTCAAAGTAGCGAAAAGCTCACAGAATCTTCATTTGCTAATGGGCCACAAATAAAAATGAAGAGAAACAGCTGTAAACATCCATTGAAAATTGAAACATGGAATGTATGAAGTATGAATCTAGGAAAATTGGAAGTTGTCAAAAATGAAATGGAACGCATCAACATTGATATCTTAGGCATTATGGAGCTGAAATGGACTGGTATTGGCCATTTTGAATCTGACAACGACATGGTTTACTATGCAGGGAATGACAAGTTGAAGAGGAATGGTGTTGCATTCATTGTCAAAAAGAACATATTCAGATCAATCATGAAGTACAATGCTATAAGTGATAGGATAATATCCATGTGCCTACAGGGAAGTCCAGTTAATACCACTATTATTCAAATTTATGCACCAAACACTAAAGTCAGTGAAGTTGAAAAAGAAGAATTCTACCAACTTCTTCAATCTGAAAT
>NW_006408600.1:9995511-9997378 GCF_000296735.1 Chrysochloris asiatica
TGGAGGGTCAGAGAAAAAGAGGAAGACCCCCAACGAGATGGATCAGCCAGGTGGCATCATTGATGGCATCAAGTGTGGCAGCGGTACTGAGGTTGGCCCAGGATCAGACATTATTTCATTCTGTTGTGCATGGGGTAGCTATGAGTCGGTTCCAACTCGATGGCACCTGACAACAACAACAACACCTATACACCACCACATGTCTGTCAGTTTGTCATACCATGGTGGCTACTGAGTTGCTGTGATTCTGGGAGCTATGCCACAGATATTTTAAATACCAGCAGGGTCACCCATGGTGGACAGGTTTCAGATTAGCTTCTAGACAAAGACAGACTAGGAAGAAGGATTGACTAACTACTTCTGATGATTTAGTCACTGAAACCCTCATTAAGAGCAGAGAAACACTGTCAGATATAGTACTGGAAAATGAGCCCCTCAGGTTTGAAGGCACTCAAAATGTGACTGGGGAAGAGCTGCCTCCTCAAAGTACAGTTGACTGTGATGATGCAAATGGAGTAAAGCCTCTGGGAGTAAAGCCCTCACGGACCTTCATTTGCTGATAGGGCTTAACTCAAAATGAAGAGAAATAGCTGTAATCATTCATTAATAATTGGAACATGGATTGTACGAAATATGAATCTGGGAAAATTAGAAATTGTCAAAAATGGAATAGAATGCAAAAACATATATATCTTAGGCTTAAGGAGCTGAAATGGACTGGTATTGGCCATTTTGAATCTGACAACCACATGGTTTACTATGTTGGGAAGTACAAATTGAAGAAGAATGGTATTGCACTCACTGTCAAAAATAACATATCCATATCAGTCATGAAGTACAATGTTGTCTGTGATAGGATACTATCCATGCGCCCACAGGGAAAACTAGTTAATACCACTATTATTGAAATTTATGCACCAACCAATAAAGCCAGTAAGGATGACGTAGAAGAATTCTACCAACTTCTTCAATCTTAAAATTGATCAAACATGCAATCAAGATGTATTGATTATTACTGGTGATTGGAGTGCAAAGGTTGGGTAAAAGAAGGAGGATCAGTAGTTGGAAAATATGGCCTTGGTGATAGAAATGATCCTGGTGATCACATGATAGAATTCTGCAAAACCAATGATTTGATCATTTCAAATACCTTCTTTAGACAGCATTAAGAGATGACTACACACATTGACCTCACAAGATGGAATACACAGAAATCAAATTGACTACATCTGTACAAAGAGACGATGGAAAAACTCCATATCATCAGTCAAAACAAGGTCAGGGGAAGATTGTGGAACAGACCATCAATTACTCATATGCAAATTCAAACTGAAGCTGAAGAAAATGAAAACAAGTCCATGAGAGCCAAAACAATGCCTTGAATATATCCCATATGAATTTAGAGATCATCTGAAGAATAGATTTGATACATTAAACACTAAAGACCGAAGACCAGAAGAGTTGTGGGATGACATCAAGAACATCATACAGGTAGAAAGCAAAAAGTCATTAAGAAAAGAAGAAAGAAGGAAAAGGTCAAAATGGATGTCAGAAGAGACACTGAAACTTGCTCTCCAGTGTAGAGATACTAAAGCAAATGGAAAAAATGAGGAGGTACAAGAGCTGGATAGAAAATTTCAAAGATCAGCTTGATAAGATAAAGCCAAATATTACAAAAAATGTGCAAAGATCTAGAGTCAGAAAACCAAAAAAGGAAGAACACCCTCAGCATTTCTCAAACTGGGGGAACTGAAGAAAAAATTCAAGCCTCAATTTTAATTATTAAAGGATTCTCTGGGCAAATTATTGAATGATGCAGAAAGCATCAAGAGAAGATGAAAGAATACATAGAGTCACTGTACCAAAA
>NW_006408600.1:9997986-10011941 GCF_000296735.1 Chrysochloris asiatica
ATGACAAGCTATGGACAACATTGTGAAGTATGAGTATTCTGGAACACTTAATTGTGCTCATGAGGAATCTGTACATGGACCAAGAGGCAGTTGTTGAAACAGAACATGGAAACACTGAATGACAAGTTTCAGGGTCTCTTCTGACATCGATTTTGACCTTCTGTCTTTCTTGTGCCTTCAAAATGCAGAAATTTACTTCTTCATTTTGTTATGTTATGCACTGTTAAGTGGGTTCCTACTCATAGCACCCTCTTTACGGTTTCTGAGGAGTAACAGGTGGGTTTGAGCTGCTAATCTCCTGGTTAGCAGTGAAATGCATATTCTACAGGATTCCTTTTCACAGTTTAGGAGACTATAAGTCTTAATTATTTTTTTTAAAGTTTTTATTGTGAATTATGTGATAGTTTACATGGGAGAACATTAGCTTCATAGTCATCCTATCGTATATCATTTCATTGCCATGATTACAATACCCTCCATGCATCATCAAACAACCAAAGGGTATACCCTACCCCTCTGTCATCTGCACACAGTCCCTCTCCCTCTCTGGGTCCAGAGACCCCAGCCACTCCATCGCTCTGCGTCATCTTCTCTGCCTCCATCTCTGGCATCACCATTTCTCTGGGTATGGTCTTACATTCCGCTCTTGCCCCTTGATGGTCCCAGGCACATCCGCTTTTGGATTGTAAAGTCAACCAATCCCCTGCTTTTGCTACAAAACTTCTACCTTTACATTTTGAACCCTCATAATCAGTCCTGATAGCAATTAGTCACTATTTTACCACAAGAGTCCTATCCCCGCCTCCTTTCATCAGCCCCACCCAAACAGATTAGATACTGTTCAGTGGAGATTCTACCTTCTTTCTGCACCCTTTTGATCTAGGCTCTCTTGAAAGCTTATAAGTGAGCCATTTCTTGCCTTTGTAGTCACCCTATTTTGGTTAGACAATGTCCAAGTTGCCCATCCCTGTCTCTCTTGTGTTAGTGGTGGCTTACAGCTTCCTTGTTCTTCAAGGTAGGATAATATTCCATTGTGTGTATGTACCACAGTTTATTTATCCATTCTTCAACTGATGGGCACTTAGACAGTCTCCATCTTTTTGCTATTGTAAATAGTGCTGCTATGAACCTTGGTGTGCATATATCTAGTCGTGTTATGGCTTGCATTTCTTGTGGGTAAATATCAAGTAGAGGAATTGCTGGATCATATGGTATTTCTATTTCTAACCTGAGGAAGTGCCATCTTGCTTTTCAGAGGTTGGACCATTTTGCAATCCCACTAGCGATGCAGGAGCCTCCCAGTTTCTCTGCATCCTCTCTAGCATTTATTGTCCTCTACTTTTTTGACCTTTGCTATTATTGCTGGTGTGAGATGATATCTCATTGTTGTTTTGATTTGCATCTCTCTAATGGCTAGTAGTCCTTAACATTTCTTCATATGTTTGTTGATTGCATGGATCTCCTCCTTGGTGAAGTATCTATTCATGTCCTGTGCCCATTATTAATTGTGTTATTTGTCTTTTTCTTGTAGAGATGTTGTAGTTTCCTATATATTTTAGAAATTAATCCCTTGTCAGATGTGTCATTGCAAAAGGTATGTTCTCATTCTGTGGGTTCCCTTTTTACTCTTTTGATGAAGTCTTTTGATGCACAAAAGTTTTTAATTTTTAGTATACCCCAATCATCTATTTTGCCTACTTCTGTTTGTGTAGTTTTCAAAATGTTTGGTAGTCTGTGTATGCCCTGAATTAGAGCCCTCACATTTGTCCCTATGTTTCATTGTTGACCTTCATAATTATGGAATTCACATTTAGGTCTTTAATTCATGCTCAATTGATTTTTGTATAAGGTGTGAGGTAAAGGTCTTGTTTCAATCTTTTGCACATCACTTTTCAGTTCTGCCAGCACCATCTGTTGAAGAGATTATCACCTCCCCATGCGATTTATGTAGGCACTTTGTCGAAAATCAGTTCGCTCTATTTGGATGGGTTATTTTCTGGATTCTCGATTCTTTTCCATTGATCAATGTATCTTTCATTGTACCAGTACCAGCTGTATTACCAGTACCAGCTGTATTACCACTGTAGCCATGTAATAAATTTTGAAATCAGGGAGCGAGAGGTTTCCAGCCTTATTCTTCTCCTCTCTCTGAAGTCTCTGGAAGAATCCTTTCCTCAGCTTCTCTAACCTCTGTAACCCCAGTATATGTTGGTTCCTTGGGATCATCCATATGTCATCTACATTTCCCTAATTTGTGTTCTCTTGTCCCTGTGTCTATGCTGCTCCTTATGACTCACACACCCTATACTGTATGGACTAATTAGCATAACAAAGGAATACTATTCCTAAAGGAATTATATCATTAGGAATATGGGTTAAGCTTCCAACACATATGTTTTAGGAACGCAATTCAATTCCTAACAGACTTCTTTAAAAGAAAAACGTTCCATTTTCTGACAGGCTCATGTGGATTGTACCTAACAATTATAATCCTTTCTAAGAAAAGAAAAATGCAACTTCTTTCATTTCTCAGAAATAAAACCTTTGACTGTTTTCCCTCTTCCATCCTTTCTTGTTCATAAAACTTACCAAGCCATCTATTATTTATCCCTAGCTAAAAATATTTCTAAACAATCTCTATTATAGCAAAGTGCTCATTGGACTATTAGTTAGTCCTTAGTTTTAATGGATTGTAAGCTTCCAAAAGGTATGGACCATGTCTTACACTGAAGACAGTACCAATGCAGCAATAATAGATTACTTACTGCATTTATTGATAATTTCTAATGTGTGAGATACTATTTTAAATATGCTACATACATTTAGTAATTTAATCTTCACAGCAATTCTGTGAGGGGTAATTTTCTTCATAAGTAATGAAAAACATCACAGTTTAATCACATATCCAACAAATAATGAAGCTGAGATTCAAAGACGTGAATATCACAGATACTCATAGCGGGGGTGCATATAGCAGTATAGCAAATATTTGCTGAATGAACAATTTATTTATCTGTTGAATGTGGAGTTTCTGGAGATGAATTAGTGTATCCAGTAAGATCATATGGCTTCCAATGTAATTTTGGAAGCATTCCCAGCCCATCTAATTTGTATTTTCATTGCAAACTAGTCTTAGTTGCCTCCTGAGGCTTCATAGTCTTTGCAACACTGTGAGAAGACTACATGTAATCTAGTTTGGCTGGTTTAAGTTCCTCTAATAATGAAAATGTTATTTTTAGAGTGGCTTTGAGTTATGCTTGGAGTACCTTAGTGTGCCTTCTATGTTCACTCCCCTTACAATTTAGCATGTAATATTTATGAAATCTTATTTGTTTCTATGCCCTGTTATGTTGTTGTTAAGTGCCATCAAGTTAGTTCTGACTCATAGTGACTCTTTATAGGATTTCCTAGGAGCAGCTGGTAGGTTTAAACTTCCAACCTTGTGATTCCTAGTCCATGGTTGATCCTACAGTGCCACACCACGAGTCCAATGCTCTGGTATAGTGTAGTAGAAAAGATATCTTCCTCCAATCCCATCCCACCATTTACTTTTCTGATCTTGGGCTATGACATTTCATACACAGTAAGTACTTTTTCCTGATGTATCTATCTTACCTAAGTTCTCAGTCTTTGTCATTGTTGCTGTTGTTGTTCAGTGCTATGGAGTCAAAACTGGTTCATAGTGACCCTATGTACAACAGAACTAAACACTGCCTGATCCTGGGCCAACCTCACAATTGTTGCTACGCCTGACTCCATCATGACTGCCATGGTGCCATCCATCTCATTGGTGGTCTTGCTCTTTTTCTCCAACTCCACTTTACTAAACATGATATCCTTCTCCAGGGACTGGTCCTTCTTGACAATATGTCCAAAATATGAGTCAATGGCTCATTATCAGTTAAAAGATAGAGATAATTTCCTGTTTCCAACCTTACATTTCAAGGAAAACACCTAATATATAAGGAAAACTGACAGCAACTTCTAAAATATTCTACTATAGTGAGAATTGGCTACAAAGGTTTGCACAGTAAAATGTTTTGAAAATTTGTTGTGAGTTATAAATGCCACTTTTTTGTGTGTGCATGTTGAATATATATAATAACCATCACAGAATCCTTTCAATGGAGCTAATATTTTGCTAATTATTTTGCCTTCCATATTTTACATAAGTGTTTGCATAATCTGGGTTTTCCTCAGATCACAAAAACTACATTTAAGTTGCCCAAAGGAGAGTGTGAAGCTGAATATATTCATTATGTAATGGCAATGAAGCCAAAAACTTCTAATGTTTATTGAATATTTACATTGTGTACAGACACTTTGCATATATTATTACTTCTAATCTCATAATTGGGAGAAAGATGAGGCTTTCTGCTTCTTTAAAGATTTACAGTCTCAGAAACCCTCTACAAGATTGTACATGCCTTTGTACATACAACCTACATGCCATTCCTTGGAAACTCTATACAGGGTTTTGTTGAGTTGGAATTAACTCGATGGCACTTAACAACAAAAAACAACAATCTCATAATAAGGAGCCCTGATAGCATAGTGGGTTACATGTTGAGCACGTAACCACAAGGTCAAGAGTTTGAGTCTATCAGGTGCTCAGAAAGAGAAAGATGAGGCTTTCTATTCTCATAAAGATGTACAGCCTCAGAAAGCCTATACAGGGTTGCTATGAGTAGAAAACAACTTGACTGCATATGTTTAATATTCTCCTCCAACACCATAACTCAAATGAGTCAACTTTTCTGTGGTCTTCCTTATTCACTGTCCATTTTTTACATGCATAGAAAACCTCATGAAATACCATTTCTTAGGTCAGGTATAGTTTAGTCTTCAAACTGACATCTTTACTCTTGAACACTTTAAAGAGGTCCTGTGCAACAGATTTGCCTAATGCAATACATTGTTAGATTTCTTGACTGCTACTACCATGAGTGTTGATGGTTGCTATGAGCAAAATGAACTCTTTGCTAACTTCAATCTTTTCTTCATTTATATTGATGTTATTTATTGGGCCAGCCTGTGTAGCCCATAATGAAGGCTGTGATAATTGATCTCCATCAGTAAGTATTTTAAGTTCACTTAGGCTTTAGCAACCAAGGTTGTATCATCTGCATATCGCAGGTTATTAATGAGTCAGTCTTCCTCCAGTTCTGATGACAGATTTTTCTTCACATAAACCGTTTTCTCTGATTATTTGCTCAGCATACATATTGAACAAGTATGATGACAGAATACAATCCTGACACACACCTTTCCTAACTTTAAACCATTCAGTATTCCTTTGGTATGTTCGAATTACTGCTTGTTGGTCCAAGTACAGGTTCCTTATGAACACAAAGAAGTGTTCCAAAATGACTCATTGTCTGCTATGTTGTCCATAGCTTGTTATGATCCATGTAATCCAAAACCTTTGTCTAGTAAATAAAGGACAGGTAAACATCTTTCTTGCATCAAATCTGTTCTTCAGACGGTCTCTAAATTCAGGTGGGATAAATTCAAGGTCATATTTTGACTCTCGTGAACTTGTTTTCATTTTCTTGAGCTTCAGTTTGAATTTGCATATCAGTAATTGATGGTCTGTTCCACAGTCTGTCCCTGGCCTTGTTTTCACTGATGATATGGAGCTTTTTCATCTTCTCTTTCCACAGATGTAGTCAATTTGAATTCTATGTGTTCCATTTGGCAAGGTCCATGTGTATAGTCGTCTCTTATGCTGTCTAAAGAAGATATTTGAAATAAATCATTTGTCTTGCAGAAATCTATCATTCGTTCTCCAGCATCATTTCTATCACCAAGTCTGAATTTTCCAACTACTGGTCCCTCTTCTTTGCTCCCAACCTTTGCATTCCAATCACCAGTAATGAGCAATACATCTTGATTGCATGTTTGATCAATTTCAGATTGAAGAAGTTGGTAGAATTCTTCTATTTCAACTTCACTGACTTTACTGGTTGGTGCATAAATTTGAATAATAGTGGTATTAGCTGGGCTTCCCTGTAGGTGCATGGATATTATCCTATCGCTTACAGCATTTTACCTCATGACTGATCTGGATATGTTCTTTTTGACGATGAATGCAACACCATTCCTTTTCAATTTGTCATTTCCTGCACAGTAAACCATGTGGTTGTCAGATTCAAAATGGCCAATACCAGTCCATTTCAGCTCACTAATGCCTAAGATATCGATGTTGATGTGTTCCATTTCATTTTTGACAACTTCCGATTTTCCCAGATTAATACTTCGTACATTCTATGTTCAGATTTTCAATGGATGTTTACAGCTGTTTCTTTTCATTTTGAGTTGTGGCCCATCAGCAAATGAAGCCTTTGGTATGGGTTGCATCTTAATGTCAGGAAAACAAAAATCCTCATCAATGGACCAATAAACAACATTCTTATCATTGGAGAAAAGATTGAAGTTGTCAAGGACTTCATTCTTCTTGCATCAACTATCAACACTCATGAAAGCAGCAGTCAAGAGATCAGACGACGTATTGCATTGGACAAATCTGCTGCATAGGAACTTTTTAAAGTGTTGAAGAGCAGAGATGTCAGCTTGAGGACTAAGGTGCTCCTGATCCAAGCCATGGTATTTTCAATAACCTCATATGGATGTGAAAGCTGGACAGTGAATAAGGAAAATCGTAGAATAATTGATGCCTTTGAGTTGTGATGTTGGAGGAGAATATTGAAAGTGCCATGGACTGCCAAAAGAACCAATAGATCTGTTTTGGAAGAAGTGCAGCCAGAGTGTTCCTTGGAGTCCAGGATGGCTAAGCTTCGTCTCTCATACTTTGGACATATTGTCAGGAGGGAACAGTCACTGGAGAGGGATGTCATGCTGGGTAAGATGGAGGGTCTGAGAAGAAGAGGAAGACCCCCAACGAGATGGATCAGCCAGGTGGCATCATTGATGGCGTCAAGTGTGGCAGCAGTAGTGAGGTTCTGCTGTTCATGGGGTCGCTATGAGTTGGTTCTGACTCGATGGCACCTGACAACAACAACAAAATATCTTTCTGATGTTTTCTGCTTTCAGCCAAGATCAATCAGCGATAATAATAGTATCTCTCTTTCCACATCCTCATTTGAATATAGCTTGGACCTCTGACAGGTTCCTGTCAATGTACTGTTGCAGTCATTTTGAATTATCTTTAGCAAAATTTTACTTGAATGTGATCTTAATGATATTATCTGATGATTTCAGCCTTCCATTGGTTCACATTTCTTTGGAATGGGCACGATAATGGATCACTTCCAATCAGATAGTCAGGTATCTGTCTTCCAAATTTCCTGGCATATATTATTAGTGAGTGCCTCTAGTCCTGTAGCAGGTTGTTGAAAGATTTCAATTTGTGTCTTATCCATTCCTGAGGCCTTGTTCTTTGCCAATACTTTCAATGACCCTTGGACATCTTCCTTCAGTATCATTGACTCTTGATCACATGCTACTTCATGAAATGGTGAAACATTGACCTTTTACTTTTTTTTTTATGCATTGAGTCTGTGGATTCATTCCATTTTCTTTTGATGCTTTCTGTATCAATGTTTTGCTCATTGAATCCGTCAATATTGAAAGTTGAGGCTTCAATTTTTTTCCTTAGTTCTTTTAGCTTAATGCTGAGCATGTTTTTTTTTTTTTGTTTTTGTTTTTTTCCTTTTGGTTTTCTAATTCCAGATCTTTGTACATTTCAGTATAGTATTTGACTTTGTCTTCTTGAGCTGCCCTTTGAAATAGTCTGTTCAGCACTTTTACCTCTTAATTTCTTCCATTTGCTTTAGCATCTCTTTGAAGGAGAGCAAGTTTCAGAGTCCTTTTGATAGTGTAAAGGAATTGCTTCTATTTGAGATTTATGTAAGTTTTTTGAGGCATTATTACTAAAATGAATTGTGAAAGCAACTAACTTCAGTGCAATTTCTTTAGTTTTGAATGTTACAGAATAGAAAAGTATGTTTAGACTGATGTAAGACCCACAACTCACTATGGAACTGTCACATTGTTAATACTAGATCCATTTACATGGAAGGTTGACACAAACAGGACAACACCCTGCTTTGTAAAGTGGAAGGATAGTAAAGAAGTGGGTGATCCCCAATGGGATGGTGTGGAACAGTGTGGGGAAAAAATATTCAGTAGATAAATTTTTACTGAGAAGGGAAGAAACAATTGGGATAGGAATAACCCCACTATGCAACAATTTTTTAGATGGTTTCTGAAAAATGGGATGAATACAGCAGACATTGATGGAGCTGATAAAGTTCTAATACAGCACTATAGGCAATTTGGTTTACCAAAGGAAAGTTCTGCTGATCACCCAGTGTTAAAGAGGCCTAAACAAGTCATTGCTTTTCATCTTATCTAGGATGAATTTAATGGTCCAGTTCCCAGAAAGGAATTCATTATATCCACATGTGTGATAAAAATGACCCAGGGATAGGGAAACTCTTCTTGGAGCTCCAGATCATAAGAGTCCAATGTGCTATTATCCCCAAATCAATCAATAAAATATTAAAAGTTCCAGGAGTTCTGGTGTGTCACTGTGGGCTAATGTGCCAGACTGCAAAGCTGTTTGAACTGCAAGTTTGGTGGTTCAAGCTTACCAACTGCTTCTCAGAAACCCTACACAATGTCGCTTTGGGTTGGAACCGACTGGATGGCACTTAACAACAAGAAGATTAAAATGGAGTCCTGGTATGATGCTGTGGGTTAATGCGCCAGACTGTAATGCCATTTGAACTGCAAGGTCGGCAACTGAAGTTCACCAGCTTCTCATCAGAAACCCTATACAGGATTCTTATGCATTGGAACCAACTGGACCTGGACGGGATTTCACAACAACAATAAGATTAAAATTGGGGGATGTGGAGACTGCAGTGAAAGTTTGCATGAGAATAGGAAGATTTAATCAGATCTTACATGAAACAGTTACACCTCCTTTATATAAATGCGTTATTGATAAAGATGTTATGTCTGATTGGGGAACACTTCCTCTATCTGATTTGTACAATGGAAGGTGTGTGAGTCTGCCCTTAGGCCAGTAATGATTGTACATGCTAAATGGGAATCATTAGAATTGCCTGAACCTACTCAGATTGTTAATTTGAAACAGTATAGGATTCCTGGTGTGCTAAAGGAAATAACTACTTAGATTAAAGGTATCCTAAAGACTGAAGTGAGTCCTGGTGCAGTACTGTAGGATAAGCACTGCGCTGCTAACTGTAAGTTTGGTGGTTCAAGCCACCAGCCACTCCTTGGATATCCAATATGAGGTCACTATAAGTTGGAACCCATTTAATGACACTTAACAACAACAACAGCAAAAGATGAAGTGTTAATATTAAAAAATTCTCTGTGCAACTGTCCTCTATATCCTGTGGTAAAAGTAAATGGCTCATGGAGGTTGACAGTAGACTATCAAGGTCTGAATAAAGTAGTGCCACCTGTGGTTGCAGCTGTTTTAGATATGGTGTCAACAAACAATGTAGCAGGCTACAATTGACTGGAACTTAGTAATTAATCTTTGAAATGTCTTTTTATTCATCCTAGAAAAGTCAACACAATTTACTTTCACATGGGAAGGACCCCATACATTTTCAGCATGTTGCCACAGAGTTATTTGAATTCACCAGCTCACAGTTATAGTATAGTTTAGAAGAAACGTGGACATTATGCAGATAACAAGGGCAATTATACATTGCATTGATGATATTATGTTAATATCAAATATGAAAGAACAGGTTATGGTAGATTTTAAAACTAGTGGTTCATATGACCAATAGAGGCTGATTAAGAAATCCAGCAAAAATTCAGGACTTTGTGCAAACACAGAAATGCTTGGGAATAATTTGTGCTAGAACCATCTGTGAATAAATTTTAAAAAGTGGTCTCACCTTGCTTTTAGGCCCTTATGGTTTACATTCAGACATGAATTTGGAGTTGTCTGACACATATGCTTATGCAGATGGGAGCTTATGGCAAAACCTAGAATGCTGCCCTACTATGACCATTGGGATTCTGGACTAGAAAATTTCTAGAAGCTGCAACACAATACATACCATTGAAAGACAATTACTCGCATGTTTCTGGGCTTTGATTAAAACCATGACAAAAGGACATAAAATCATCATGAGAACTGAGATACTCATAATGTCCTGGGTGATGTTGTAGAAACTCTTGAATAAGGAAGGTGGTATGCAAAATAGTTCCATAGCAAAATGGAAATTGTTCATACAGGAACAAGCTATATGGAGAATGCAGTGAGGCACTCACTCCAGCCATCAGCAGGTAGCCTTTTCCCCATAGGTCCTATCCTTGGAATCACCTGAAAAGCTGCCAGAGCCAATTGCCACATGGACAGTGAATGCCCTATAAACAACGTTTTGCTGACAAAGGAGAAGGCTGCTTGGCTAAAAAATATTGATTCAGGGCACTACAACAACAGGTGATATGGAAAATTGCTGCAATAAGACCAGCCGATCGAAAGACCCTGGTTGAATAAAATGAGAACAGGTGAGTTCAATGGGCTGTCTTCCTAAGTGTGTTGGAAGAATTGGACAATGGTGATAGATTTTATGCTTGGGGTTTTATTGATTTCTGGCCATTGGCCAGTGGACCAATTATATGAACAGGCAAAGGGGCAATGGAAAACTTAACTATTAAAGGGACACCTATGTGGGACAAGAATGTATATAAAGCACTCTGGGAAATTAACACATGTATTAGAATCAATGTCCATCAGAAAAAATCGTCTTCCTAGAATAGAATGTAATTGAAATCTGTAAGTGGACATGTTGTATACTCTTTTCAGGGGTCAACTGGGTCCATGTAATGAGTGGGCATGAGGATATTACAGCAATTCAGAGATGGGTTCAATTTAGACACATGTTTCTTGTACCCTCTCAGGCCCTTAACATACCTGGCAAGTGGGTTATATAGGACTAATAACACCAGTAGCACCAGGTAGCTACAAATAGGTCTTCACAGGAATAGATCCTATGAACTGGGGTTTGCCTATCCTGTAACAAATGCAGATGAGAAAAAAAAATATTAAGGGATTAAAGCAAAATATACTGTACCAACTGGGTCACCAGGTTGCATATTTCCTCAAACCAAGAAACATCTTTTGTAACCTATAGGATGTAATATGATGGGCCAATAAATATATTAAATGAACATACCATGTTGCATTCCACCCTCAGAGTGATGATTTGATAGAGAATTAAAATGGATAATTGAAGCATTTGTTATATAAAGTGGATGATGATAAGGGCATGATGGGCTGGCTCACACACCTTCATGAATATATGTTAACATTCAACATGAAAGCTGCAAAGGCAGGATAACCATTGGAAGAGTGCTAAATTTTTCAAAGGGATATGAAGAAAAGGGGTAGGGGGAGAATGGTGGTGTCACTATACAGTTATTCCCCACATCACTTGAATTTTTTTTTTTTTTTTCCCCCTGCTGGACACTGTGGTCCCAGGACCAGGGATGCAGTTGTGAGTACTAGAAGGAGGGGTGATTCCTCAGCAAGGGTCTGTAACTATACCCCAGAAAGTGTATTCCAGAATTCCCATGGGCCTGATTTGATGGATTATACCTTAACTGCATCTGGAAAAACTGGGATTGTCAGAAAATAGTACAGTACTACCTACTGGTTGAGCTATCCCACTAGTTTTGCACTTACGTAATCTTACCAAATATGAATGGGAAGCACTTGCTAGACTGGTCTTGCTACCAGCAATCTGAACTGGAAAAATTCCTGAACCTCTTGTCCCTTTCCAAGGTGGAAAAGTTTAGGAAAAATAAATGACAAATGGAAGGAAGGAGAAACAATAGCTGAAGGTAAGGGCATAAAATTTAACATTATGCTGATGCCTCAACAGAGAGTTAGAGCAAGGGGATAATGTTCCCTCAGTTTAATTTTGCAAGGGCCAAGAAGGGTGAAGACAAGACAAATTTTTGGAGAACCTGATCAGATCAAATGGACACAAACAGTAGACTTGGTCTAAATAGTTGTTGGTGCGTAAAAATCTTAAGACTCTTTGCCATACTAAATGTCTAATTGTTGATAGTTGGACTGGTAAAATGATCAGAGGAAGACAGTTAATCCTTCAAATATGAAAATGTCAATGGCTAGAAAAACCAGAAGATTACCTGTAGAATAGCTAATTATTTATTATGGCCTGTCTAGCCATATTGCTCCATTCCGTGATGTATTGTAAACTCTAATCGCTATGCCTGTGATTATGGACCCATTTTGAAGTGAATTGTTAATGAGGCAGAATTAACTTGGGACTAAGGATTAAAGTGTACTGCTAACTGCAAAGCCAGTGGTTCAATGCCACCAACCGCTCACCAGAAACTCTATACAGGGTTGCTATGAGGATTAAGGTGGAACTAAGGAATACGGATAAAGGTGACAATAAGGAGTATCCTTTCCCTGTGTTTCCTCCCAGGTGCGTTCCTCAAAATGTCTCTTGCACATCTCAATGTCTGCTACTTGAAAGACCTGAATGAAAGAAGAGAGGTGTACTTCTAATTTTGTTTTGATTTGGGGTCTCTCTAAAGAAGTACTGGATTTGACTACTTGGATTTAATTTATTGGGAAGTGATCTCAAGAAGTTAGGGTGTAGGAGGCAGGGAGAGTGAGACAGGGAAAGAGGAAAAACCAGTATTTGGCTGCATCACAGATACTACTAGAAGTCCTGGTGGTGCAGTGGTTTAAGCATTGACTTACTAATCTCAAGATCAGCAGTTTAAACCACCAGTGGCTCCTCAGGAGAAAGATGAGTCTAGCTGCTTCCGTAAAGATTTTTAGTGCCAGAAACCCTAAGGAGCAGTTCTACTGTGTCCTTTAGGGTTGGTGTGAGTTGAATCCATTCAATGACTGTGGTATAAAGATTACTGTAGTAAGAATCAGGGACTCAGTTCTGCCAAGTCATCTGAAAAAGGGAACAGAAAGTTTCACAGAATTATTTTACTGAATGGCAGGAACTAGAGCATTTATCCACATGCTTGAGGAGTGTCCTAGGCTGCAGAGTTGGCACCTGCATATCAGAGAATATATTAGTGCAGAAAATAATAAGATGCATGGTACATGTGAGAGCAGGAAGTTGTCCATTTTGTCTTTTCTTGTGACATTCATGTAGTTATTTCTCAAATAAGTATAGAAAGAATGAATGGATTCATTAATCTTTAAAAGATCATGTAATTTAGTGGTTCCCAAATCCTAGTTTATGGAAGGACAGAATCCGAATTCTGTCTTGGAGTTTGAAAAATAACATATTTCAGGATTATACCTTTGAGTTCTTGTAATTCAGTAAGTTGTGTGTGACCTAATATTTTATATTGATGGAATATTCCCCTGTGATTCAGAGGCAGAAGTTATTTTGGGGAATTATTGATCTGTTCCAACAAGTAAAGCCTGTCTCTGTATGCTTTTAGTGGAAGACATTTTGCTCTATGTTCCACATGAAAGACAATGTGTAGATTTTCACATTTTGTATGTGGACTTTTAACTCGATTTGATGTCTTAAGTGGGATATGTTCAAGGTCATATTTCAGCTCTTGTGGATTTGTTTGAATTTTCTTCAGCTTCAGCCTGAACTTGCACATGAGCAATTGGTGGTCTGTTCTACATGGCCTAATTTTGGCAGAAGATATGGAGCTTTTCCACTGTCTTTTCCACAGGTGCAGTCAATTTGATTTCTATATATTCCATCTGGTGAGGTCCATGTGTATAGTCGTCTGTTATGTTGTTTAAAAAAGGTATATGCAGGACAACAAACAAGATGGCGGATCGGGTGGACTTGTAGCAGAGAGCTCGGCCAACAACAACACAGAATACCTGACCAAGCAGGTTCAGGGGCTGGTCCCAGAACTCTGAACCGCATATAAAGGAATACTTAGAAGGTTGGAAGGCTCACAGCTGGGGGAAT
>NW_006408600.1:10015076-10055739 GCF_000296735.1 Chrysochloris asiatica
TATAATCAATGTAATGAAACAAGTTATATGAATTGTTGAATGTGAAACTGATGATGTGCCCTGTAAACTTTCACTCAATCCACAATAAAAACCTTAAATTTAAAAAAAAAAAAAGGTATATGCAATGTAGTCATTGATCTTGTAAAATTCTATCATGTGATCTCAGTATCATTTCTACCACCAAAGACATTTTCCAGCAACTGATTGTTTTACTTTGTTTCCAATCTTCCTATTCTAATCACCAGTAATTATCAATACATCTTGATAGCATGCTTTATCAATTTCAGACTGAAGACATTTATTGTTGTTGTTAAGTGCCATGGAGTCAGTTCTAACTCATAGTGACCCTGTGTAGGGTTTCTGAAGAG
This sequence comes from Chrysochloris asiatica, assembly GCF_000296735.1. Lineage (NCBI taxonomy): Eukaryota > Metazoa > Chordata > Mammalia > Afrosoricida > Chrysochloridae > Chrysochloris > Chrysochloris asiatica. The sequence goes on from NW_006408600.1 coordinate 10,015,445, forward strand.
CAGCTGGTGTGTTTGAACCACTGACCTTATGGCTCAAACTGACCTTGTGGAATGTTTAAAATTCATCACTGACTTAAGTGATTGGTGTGTAAATTTGAATCATAGTGGTATTAACAGCTCTTCTTTGTAGGCATATGGATATTACCTGTCACCAACACTGTTATATTTCAAGACAGATCTTGAAATGTTCTTTTTGATGATGAATGCGACAACATTCTTCTTCAATGTTTCATTACCGGCATAGTAAGCCATGTGATTGTCAGATTCAAAACGGCCAATGCTAGTTCATTTCAGCTGATGAATGCCTAGGATATGATGTTTATGCATTCCATTTCATTTTTGTCAATTTCTAATTTTCCTACATTCACACTTTGTACATGTCATGTTCTGATCATAAATGGATGTTTACAGCTGTTTCTCTTCATTTTGAGTTGTGCCCCATCAGCAAATGAAGGTTCTGAGGGGTTTACTTCATTCACTTCATTGCAGTCAACTCTACTTAGAGGAGGCAGCTCTTCCCCAGTTGTATATTGAGTGCTTTACAATCTAAGGGGCTCATCTTCCAGCTTTAGATCTCACAATAGTCCAGTACTCTTCATCATGTTTCAATATTCAATACAGACTCAGTGTCACCTAACAACAACAACAACAATTTATCAGTGGTCAAGGACAGTATTGCAGGCAGAAATAAAGTCTGTAATATTATTGCACTTCATACACAGACTCAGTATATTTCCTTCAGTATGGACTGTACCATAATATAAAGAAAACAAAAATGCTCACATCTCTAACAACAAATAACATTGTAATAAATGGAGAAAATATGGAAATTTAAAAAGATTTGTTTTGCTTGGATTCACTGTCAAAACTGAAGGAAGCAGCTGTGAAAAAAATCAGATGATGTTTTACATTAGGCAAATCTGTTGCACAAGACTTCTTTAAATTGTTGAAGAGTTAAGATAGCATTTAAAGACTAAAGTATGCCTAATTCAAGCCATGGTATTTTCAGTTGCCTCATATGCATATGGAAGTTGGACAAGAAAAAGGAAGAATGTAGAAGAATTCATACATTTGAATTGTGGTTTTGGAGGAGAATACAGAAGGCAGCATGGACTGCCGGAAGAATAAACAAATCTGTGTTTGAAGAAGTACAGCCACAGTGGTCCTTAGAAGCCAAGAGGGCAAGACTTTGTCTCTCATACTTCAGAAGTGTTATCAGGAGGGACAAGCACTTGGGAGAAGAATATCATGCTTGATAAAATGGAGTGTCAGCGAAAAATAGGAATAATCAACGAGATGAGATGAACAGATGGTGGCAGCTACAATAGGCTTAAATGTAACAAAGTTGTGAGGAAGGCCTAGGGTCAGGCAATATTTTGTTCTATTGTGCATAAGGTCCCTATGAGTTGGAACCGACTTGCGAGTACCTTACAGCAATGCATAGATTTAAATATTACATCTTTACATTTCCCAATTTGAAATTGTCAGGATTTAATATTTGTAATGTGACCTAAATATCAAATCTAAGCCTCAAAAAAGATCCTTCAGTGTTCATGGACTCTGTATATAGTAATTGGAGATATATTCAAAAAAAGAGAAGAGAAGGTAGACATGATCAGAGAAGCAAGGCTTTCAGCAAAACTTGTTTCCATTTATGATGAATTTTAATTCTCTCTGTTATTTAAAAGGACATAAAAGAAGGGGTGTATAATTTTTGAAAGTAAAATCTTAAAGAGTAAGGGAAATTAAGAGACGAGAGAAAGTGTTTAGGAACGTAAAGTTATAAATGCATGAGTCACATTTGTCCTAGAACCTCCTGGGTATACTTTTATTTTAAACCACATGGTGAGGCAGCTGTGTTGATAGCATCCTTTGGCCTCGCCAGAGACACCCTTCTGCTGGCATTCTTCCTTAGGCACTCCATCTAGACAATCTCATGTGTAAATTAATATGTAAAATCAAGACTTCTATTATCTCTCTGAGGCCACAGCACCTCAGAACACGATGACAGTAATAATGGAGCAAGAAAACGGAGATGACCCATAAATGTCTTGGTATTATGCCAGATTTAAGTGTATTTCCCATTATAAATTAATGTGAACTCCTTACAGAAAATGTGAGATATTTTTAAGTAGAAAATAAATGCATCTATGTTTTCACATGGTGTTGTGCTATAGGATCAGCACTGGATTGTGAACCACAAGGTCCACCGTTCAAATCCATCAACCGCTCCTTAGAAACCCTATATGGGGTCACTTTGAGTTGGAATTGACTCCATGGCAGTGATACAAAATAACAATATTTTCACCAACCAAAAATCATTAAAATATTAGTGTTATTTCTTTGTATTTTCAAGTTTTGTATCTGGTCATTGTTTTGAATAGTCTGATAGATACATAATTGGAAACATAGCAAGATAAATTGTTGTAAAGTGCCGTTGAGTCAGCTCAACTCATAATGACCCTTACAGGGTTTCCAAGGAGTGGCTGGTGAGTTTCAACACCAACCTTGCAGTTCAAACTGACCTTGCAAACCAGTGTATTATCCTACAATACCAGGACTCAAGAAAGATATGAGTGAACATCAAAAAGTTCTTGGAAAATGGAATTTAAAAAGATAACCTTTTTTCTCAACTTAAGCTGTATCAAGGACTTCATTCTTCTTGGATCAACTATCAACACTCGCGGAAGTAGCAGTCAAGAGATCAGAAGACGTATTGCACTGGGCAAATCTGCTGCACAGGAACTTTTTAAAGTATTGAAGAGCAGAGATGTCAGCTTGAGGACTAGGGTGCGCCTGACCCAGGCCATTGTGTTTTCAATAGCCTCATATGGATGCGAAAGCTGGACAGTGAATAAAGAGGATCGTAGAAGAATTGATGCCTTTGAGTTGTGGTGTTGGAGGAGAATACTGAGGGTGCCATGGACTGCCAAAAGAACCAATAGATCTGTTTTGGAAGAAGTGCAGCCAGAGTGCTCCTTGGAGGCCAGGATGGCTAAGCTTCGTCTCTCCTACTTTGGACATGTAGTCCGGAGGAAACAATCGTTGGAGAAGGATGTCATGCTGGGTAGGGTGGAGGATCAGAGAAAAAGAGGGAGACCTCCAACGAGATGGATCGGCCTGGTGGCATCATTGATGGACTCGGGGGTGCGAGATGGATCGGCCAGGTGGCATCATTGATGGACTCGGGGGTGGCAGCGGTGGTGAGGTTGGCCCAGGATCGAACATTGTTTCGTTCTGCTGTGCATGGAGTCGCTATGAGTCGGTTCCGACTCGATGGCACCTGACAACAACAACAACAACAAGCTGTATCAGTTTTGAGGCACTTTGTAAGTGTTGATCCTAGCCATTTGAACCGAGAGTCCTGAGAATTTAACCGTGTCAGTGCAATCAGTCTTTTTTACATTACAAACTGAAGAAAAATGGGCATTTTTTTAAGATTAGGAAACAAAAAGAACTCCCAAGGAGCCAAATCTGGAATGCAAGGGAAAAGCCAATGATTTCTCATCAGAACTCACAAAATTACCCTTATTTGGTGATAGAAATGAGGAGGAATATTATCATGGATGAGAAGACTTCCCTGGTGAAACTTTCTGACATTTCCCCCACTTCAGTTAGTCTTATTAAAACACTCTCATAATAAGCAGCTATTAACATTCTTTGAGCCTCCCAAAATTCAAAAAGCAAAATGCCTTGAACCATGTCAGCCTCAGTCTGAATTTGCATATGAGCAATGGGTGATCTGTTCCACACTCTGTCCCTGGCCTTGTTTTGGCTTTTTCACAGTGTCCTGTCTTTCCACAGATGTAGTAAATTTGATTTTGGTGTATTCCATCTTGTGAGGTCCATGTGTATAGTTGTCTTTCATGCCATTTAAGAAAGATATTTGAAATGAGTAAATAATTGTTCTTGCAGAATTCTATTATGTGATCTCCAGGATTATTTCTATAACCAAAGCTGTGTTTTTCAATTATTGATTGTTCCTCTTTGTTTCCAAATTTTACATTCTAATCACCAGTGATTATCAATAATCTTGAATTTAATTTATATAAGATATAAAAATTTATATTTAAACATGTAATTTAAATTGTAAGTTTGCATATAAGGCCAAACCTTGATTCAATAGACCATATAAGAATTTATAAATCAACTGTCAGAATCCCTGGGTGGTGCTAATGGTTAAATGCTTAGTTTCCAACCAAATGGCTGATGATTTGAGTCTACTTAGAGGTGCCTTCGAAGAAAGACCTAGTGATCTACTTAAAAAATTAGTCAATGCACTACCTATAAAGCACAGTTTTACTGATACACATGGGGTCATCTGGAATCAGAATAAACTTGACAGCAACAGATCCTTTGTTTTAAATCAAATGTTAAAATGCTTAATCGAATTATATATGACTGAAAAAAGTCATTCATGCGTTCCTTTCTCCCTACTCACTTTTTCTTTAAGTGAAAATGGAATACTGACTTAGTAAATCTTGATGTCTTAATTTATAAAGCTTCGTATTATAAATCTTTATTTTTCAAGAGTTTAATTTGTAGAGCTGCTTTACATCTTTAACCTCTACTTGATTCACCCTCCTACCCAGGCCCTTTGCTCATTGTTGTTTCTGCCGAGAATGCTCTTTCTCTAAAATGTGTATGGCTGATTTTTCTTGCCCTTCACATCTTATCTTCAATTTGTCTTCTACAGAAAGTACTTATAAACCACCAAAATCAAATCAGCAACTAATTAACACCCCTATCCATGTTGTTGCTATTAAGTACTGTTGAGTCAGTTCCGACTCATAGTAACTTTGTATAGGGTTTCCAAGGAGCAACTCATGGGTTTGAAAGACCAAATTTGTGGTTTAAACAGACTTTGCAGTCCAGTGTTTATCCTACAGTGCCACACCAGGATTCTGCCCCATACATAGTTCTTTGCCTACAACTTACTCTCTTTATTCCCCAATAGATTTTGTCTTTCCTTACTTCTCTGTATCCTCAGCATCTAGAATTGTTGTTGAGTGCCGTTGAGTAGGTTCTGACCCATAGTGACCTTGTATAGGGTTTCCAAGGAGCAGTTGGTGAGCTTGAACCCTGACCTTGCAGTTTAAAACAACTTTGCAGCCCATCTTATTAACCCACAGCATCACTTTAGGACTCCAACATCTATAATGTTACCTGGAAAACAATAGGTAGTCAATCAGTATTTGTTAAGTGAATGAATGAAAGATACCTTCTCATTTATAGTCAGCTTCCTTGACTTGCTACATAATATCCCAGAAGTCTAATGCAGAGTGGGAGGGAAGAAGGACAAACATCACCCTGCTGCCATCATCTCTTCTGGTGGGAAACACCATTTTAGACATATGTAGGATTCCTAGTGTGGTGCTGTGCAATCAGCACTGGACTGTGAACCAAAAGATCGACAATTCAAACTCAACAGCTGCTCCTTGAAAATCCTACACAGGGTCCCTATGAGTTTGAACCAACTCTATGACATGTAACAGCAACAATTCCCATTCTAAGGAGCTCTACTAATCATGTAGATTACAAGTCATATACTAACATTAAAGTCAGCATTTTGAATCTACCAGCAGATTCTTGGGTGAAAGATACGACTTTCTGTTCTTGTAAAGATTTACAGCCTCAGAAAGCCTATACAGGATTTCTATGAGTTGAACCAGAAGATTCCACGACACACAACCACCACCACCATTCCCACTTTTTGTCCTTTGTGTTGTTGTTATTATATTTAAAAATATTGTCAAGCCAGTTCTGACTCACAGCAACCCTGTATAGGGTTTTCAGAGTGGCTGATAGATTTGAACTGCTGACCTTATAGTTAGCAGTCTAGTGCTTATCATACAGCATCACTTTGCACTTTACTCCAGCATATGTCTTAACATTTAAATACTAAAAATAGAAACACTGTGAAATCCACATATATCTTTGTCTTCTCTTCTTATTTGACTTTATCTTAAGGGTAAGGGCTTTAAATAGCATATCAAGAAATTCCAAAATCTAAATTCTTTGACACCATAATTTTTCTTTTGTGACTCTAAAGAAACAATGCTTAATATAGAAAACACTTCTTATGCCTTGATGATCACAGCAATATGATTGATATTGGGGAGAAAAAATAATATAAATAACAAACATGATGTGGTTCAACAAATAAGTGATATATCCATAATAGTAGACTGCTACTAAAATTTTTCTATTGAATATTTTCAATGAATAAAATTTTCTAATGTTATTTTAATCAGTAAAATATGTACATGTATTTTTATATATAAGAGGATGATTTTATCTATTTAATTACAAAGGGTCTTCAAAAAGTTTATGAATAATACGCATTATGAAAAAACTAAGCATTGATTTTAAAAAGAATTTTCACCAAAGCAGCACACGCTAGCTTGTTATATGCAAATCTACTGCACAAGACCTCTTTAAAGTGTTGATGAGCAAAGATTCCTGTTTGAGGACTAAAGTGCTCCAGACCCAATCCATGGTATTTTCAATAACCTCATATGCATGTGAAAGTTGGACTGTGAATAAGGAAGACCATAGAAGAAGTGAAGCATTTGAGCTATTATGGTGTTGGAGGAGAATATTGAAAGTACCATGAACTGCCAAAAGAACAAACAGATCTGTGTTGGAAGGAGTACAGCTAGAATGCTCCTTGGAATCCAGGATGGCCAGACTTTGTCTCTTGAATTCAGACGTATAATCAGGAGGGATCAGGTTTGGTAAATTGAATGGTCAGAGAAAAAAACGAAGACCCCCAGTGAGATGGATTGGCAAAGTGGCAGCATCAATGGGCTCAGGTGTAGCAACAATTATGAGATTGGCCCAGGACCAGGCAGTGTTTTGTTCTGTTGTGCATAGGGTTGCTTTGAGTTGGTACTGACTCAATGGCACCTAATAACAACAAACAAGCTTGTTGTAACTTATCTGAACAGATTCTGCTTTGAGGCACTTAGAAGAATAAGTCTGCAGTTTGAAAAGAGCTCCTATCATAGCAATATAAATTCTGCTAAAATCTAAGCAATAACAACATCAAATTTATGTTGAAGCTTGGGTGAACAATGGTGAAATCATTGATGTTTTATGAAAAGTTTTTGGAGACAACATCCCAAAGATATCAGCAGTTTACAAATGAATAACTCATTTTAAGAAGGAATGAAATGATGATGAAGTGTGCAGGAGTAGATCAACCAAATCAATTCGTAAGCAAAGTAATAATACTGTTAGTGTCGTAACTGGAGAGGACTGATGACTAACATCAGAAACAATAACCAACACCAAAAACATCTCAATTGGTTCTGCTTACAAAATTCTGACTAAAGAGTAAAAGGTAAGTGACCTTTCTGTTTAACAAGTGTCAAAACTGTTGAACCCAGATCAGTTGTAGTGAAGAGCAGCAATTTCAATAGAACTTTTAAACAAGTAGGGTAAAGATCCCGACATTTTTCTTGGAAGAATTGTCACATGATTTTACCTGATTTACCTGAAGACAGGTAAATGAAAGGTAAAACAAAGATTTACCTGAAGACAAAGCACAAAAACAGCAATGGTTACCAAGAGGTAGAAGTAATCTAATCAAAACAAGCATGGATCAGTTCAGAACAAAGATAATGACAGCAGATTTTTTTGAACCTGGAATTGATGGAATAAAAATTGAAATCTTTCAATAAAATGAGGCGGCACTGGAGGCACTCACACCTCTATGCCAAGAAATTTGGCAGACTGATTTGAAGAGATCCCTATTTGTGCCCATTCAAAGAGAGGTAACCAAATGGAATGCAGAAATCATTGGCAATATCTTTGGTATCCCATGCGAGTAAAGTTTTACCAGAGGTAATACTGAAATGGCTACAACCATACATTGACAAAGAACTTCCAGAGGCACAAGCCAGATTCAAAAGAGGTCATAACATGAAGGATATCATTGCTGACTGCAGATGGATATTGGCTGAAACCAAAGAATACCAGAAAGATGTTTACCTGTACTTCATTGACCTCACAAAGGCTTTCGATTGTGTGGATCTGTACAAGCTACAGACATCATTGTGAAGTCTGAGTATTCGGGAATACTTAATTGTGCTCATGAGGAATCTGTACATAGACCAAGACACAGTTGTTCGAATACAACCAGGGAACAATGAAAGTTTCAAATAAGAAAGGTGTGTGACAGTGTTGCATTCTTATTCAACCTGTATGCTGAGCAAGTGACCTGAGAAACTGCGTTATATGAAGAAAAACATGGCATCAGGATTAAAGGAAAACTCATGAACTAACTGTGATATGCAGATGATACAACTTTACTTGCTGAAAGTTTGAAATACTTACTGATGAATATCAAGACCACAGCCTTCATTATGGATTGAAAACCAAAATCCTCATCACTGGACTAATAAACAATATTCTTATTAATGGAGAAAAGACTGAAGTTGTCAAAGACTTCATTTTTCTCATATCAACCATCAACACACATGAAAGTATTGGCTACTGATGTCAATAAATCAAATTACGTATTGCATTAGGCATATCTGCTGCACAAGAACTTTTTAAAGTGTTAAAGAGCAAAGACTAATGTGTGCCTGACTCAAGCCATGGTATTTTCAAGAACCTCATGTTGTTGTTATTAGGTGCCATCAAGTCGGCACCAACTCATAGCAACCCTATGCACAGCAGACTGAAACACTGCCCTATCCTGGGCCAACCTCGCTACTGTTGCCACACTTGAGTCCACCAATGCTGCCACCTGGCCAATCCATCTCATTGGGGTCTTGCTCTTTTTCTCTGACCCTCCACTTTACCAAACATGATGTTCTTCTCTAACAACTGGTCCCTCCTGACAATGTGTCCGAAGTATGAGAGACGAAGTTTGGCCATCTTGGCCTTCAAGGAGCACTCTGGCTGCAACAGATCTATTGGTTCTTTGGCAGCCCATGGCACTTTCAATATTCTCTTCCAACACCATAACTCAAAAGCATGGATTCTTCTACGGTCTTCCTTATTCACTGTCCAGCTTTCGCATACATATGGCTTGGGTCAGGAGCACCTTAGTCCTCAAGCTGACATTTTTGCTCTTCAACACATTAAAAAGATCTCGTGCAGCAGATTTGCATAACGCATTACAGTGTTTGATTTCATGACTGCTAAGTCTGTGAGTGTTGATAATTGATCCAAGAAGAATGAAGTCCTTGTCAACTTCAATCGTTTCTCCATTGATAAGAATGTTGTTTATTGGTCCAGGGGTGAAAATTTTTGTTTTCTTGACATTGAGACATAATCAATACCGAAGGCTGTGTTCTTTGATCTTCATCAGTAAATATTTTAAGTCCTCTTCACTTTCAGCAAGCAAGGTTGTATCATCTACATATCACAGGTTGTTTATGAGTCTTCCTCCAGTCCTGATGCCACATTTTTCTTCATATAAACCAGCTTCTCGGATGATTTGCTCAGCATACAAGTTGAATAAGTATGGTGAAAGAACACAACCTTGTCGCACACCTTTCTTAATTTTAAACCACTCAGTGTTCCCATGTTCTATTCGAACAACTGCTTCTTGGTCCAGGTACAGTTTCCTTATGAGCACAATTAAGTGTTCAGGAATACTCACACTTCTCAATGTTGTCCATAGCTTGTCATGATCCACACAATTGAAAGTTTTTGCATAGTCAATAAAGAACAGGTAAGTATCTTTCTGATATTCTCTGCTTTCAGCCAAGATCCATAGGATATCAGTAATGATATCCCTTGTTCCATGGTTCAATCCTGATTCAGGCTTGAACCTCTGGAAATTCTGTCAATGCATGCTTGTAGCCATTTCTGTATTACCTTTAGTAAAACTTCACTCGCATGGGATATCAAAGAGATTGATGATTTCTGCATTCTGTTGGGTCACCTCTCTTTGGAATGGCACAAATTCGGATCTTTTCCAATTATTCATCTCTTGGCAGAGATGAGTGAGTCATTTCTTGGCAGAGAAGAGTGAGTGCCTCCTGTGCTGCCTCACTTTCTTGAAAGATTTCAATTTTTATTCCATCAATTCCTGGTGCCTTGTTATTTGTCAATTCCTTCAATGCACCTTGGACTTCCTCCTTTAGTATCATTGGCTCTTGATTATATGCTACCTCTTGAAATGGTTGAATAGGTGCCATTTCCTTTTGGTGCAGTGATTCTGTGTATTCCTTCCATCTTCTCTTGATGTTTTCTGCATCAGTCAATAATTTTGCCAGAGAATCTTTCAATAACAAAAGTAGAAGCTTGAATTTTTACTTCAATTTCCCCAGCTTGAGAAATGTTGAGTGTGTTCTTCCTTTTTGGTTTTCTGATTCCAGATCTTTGTATATTTTGTTGTAGTGTTTGCCTTTATCTTCTCGAGCTGATCTTTAAAATTTTCTGTTCACCTCTTGCACCTCCTCATTTCTTCCATTTGCTTTAGCATCTCTTTGCTGGAGAAGGACAATCAGAGTGCTCCTTGGAAGCCAGGATGGCCAAATTTCATCTCATATACTTCAGACATATTTTTATCAGAAACTAGTCACTGGAGAAGGATATCATGTTTGGTAAGGTGTAGGGTCAGAGAAAAAGAGATGGATTGCCCCCAACGAGATGGATTGCCAAAGTGGCAGCATCAGTGAGCTCAACTGTAGCAACATTTGTGAGGCTGGCCTAGGACTGGTCAGTGTTTCATTCTGTTGTGTATAGGTTCGCTATGAGTCAGTAGTGAGTCAATGGCATCTAATAACAACAACAACATATAAATTACATAGGGAATTCCTGCGTGGCCTTGGAGGATAAGTACTGGAGAATAACTTCATGGTTGGCAGTTCAAATCCACCAGCCACTTTTCAGGAATCCTATACAAGTTTAGTATGGTTTTAAATCAACTTGGCAGCCCTTAACAACAAATTAACAACAGCAAGTACTTAAATGGACAAAGTAAATTATTGATTTTGCTTGCCTGTAAGTGAATTCTACCATAATATTCAATTATTATTATAGTAAAAAAAGATACTACTAGAATTATCTGTATGGCGGTGGTGGTTATGTGCCGTGGAATCCGTTCTGACTCATAGCGATAAATCTTTATGAGAGCAGAAAACCTCATCTTTCTCCTGCGGAACAGTTGGTAGTTTTGAACTGCTGACCTTGGGGTTAGCAGCTCGATTTGTAACCACTATGTTACTAGAATTCCTGGAATTATCTGTATAGTATTTCTCTATTAGAAATCAGATAAAATTCATACTAAATTTCGGGTTGTTTTAGATATATTAGAATAATATTTATGATCATCACTACTTCAGTTATACTAACCTTTAAGTCACTTACTAAGTATTGTTTAGCAAACTAATAAAAAGCATACACATTTGCTATCACTATTGCCAAATTTTAAAATATTTTGATGAGTATATCAATGTAACTGAATTTCTTATATAGAATTGTTCTTAGAAAGAGTCTAATGTTTTATCAGAAGGTTAAAAGTATCAATGATACAAAAAAATTCATGAATCCCTATCTAAATAAAGGGAAAGAGTTAGGGGATTTCGATAAACATATTGTAGAATGAGTATTATTAGTTCCTCAAATAGCATGTCAGTGCTTCAAATAGCAACAGCATCTATTTCTGTAATGTGCTCTACTGGCTCCTTAATTCATAAAAGTGAGAATGTTTACCTAGAAAAGTAATTTAATTAGAAGGTGGTTAGTAAATGTGCCCTTAGGTCATTAAATTTGACTGCATGGAACAAATAAATCATCTCATAGGGCACTTCTAGATTCAGAAGTTAATTGCAGTTTACTGAAGATCAGTATTAAATATTTAAATGAAATAAATCTTTTTGTTTAGAAATAAATGAAAGGAATAGATTTATATAGGCTATCTCTAGTAAACATACTTTAAGAGAGGCCCGTAAAACATGCGATTAATTGAAAATAATGATTTCTCAGCTTTCTCATTGTTGTTTTGCAGTTGCTCTAAAATCTTTGAGAGGACTTCACCCTTCATAAAATAAAACCCCAGCTGGACCATTGTGGTATGACAAGTAATTTGAACTCTTTAACCCTGCCAATGTATCTTGAAAATCGAATTATTGAATATCAACCTCTATGTCTCAGTTATTTTTCTTGGGTAAAAGACAAATAAGCATTTTCCATCTGTCTTTCAGTGAAAAAATGCTCCTTGGAGTTCATCATAGGAGTCTTTATTAACTAAGTGCTTCCTGGTGTCACTACTTTAAATATCTAAAAGCTATTTCAACACAACATTTTTAACACTTCCCCCAAAATGAAATTCAATTATTTGATAACTGAAGAGCTAGTATTGTATATACTTGAATCAGAAATTCCTGACATTTACATATAATTTTATTCTCACAGGTAGGAATGATCTTGAATATATATGATTAGAAATGTGAAAATATCATTATTAATTTAGTAAAGCTGAAAAAATGTTATGATTACTTGTGGATGTTACAGTACATTCTATTGTCTTATGTGTGGCAGGTTGATTTTTAAATAACAAATCTATTCTCAAAAATTCCTATATAATTACTGAAAGCATATAGGATTGAAAATGCTAACATCATACAGTTTCATGTATGTTGTCAACAGATTTTTTTTTTTTAAATCTCTTTCAATCAACTCTCTAAGAGCACACACCAAAATAGGGGGAAACCAAACCATGTAGAAATTCTATACTGTATTTGTTCCTTTTAAATAGCTTCATGCATTCTGAAATGTCTTTCATTTTGTAAAATATACTGTCTACCATTGAGACTAGATAAACTGCTTATCATGAAAGTGAACAAAAATAACAAGAAGTTAATTCCATCTAATAGTGACCCTGTAAAATGTAAAGCCCAAGAATGCGATTTCAAGACCTTCTGTTTTTCGTTTTCTTTCTATCTGAAGGATGTAAGTAAGAAAGAAGTAAAATGGACATACTTATACGTTAGTGTCATCATCAAAGTCTAATTTATTATTTGAGACATGGAAAAATGATGTATTCAATAAAATTGATGCATGTAGACACACACACACACACACACACACACGGTGAGAAAATGCATATGTACATCACAGACTTAAAAAAGTACTTAGAAAGGTTCTGGTTTTCTTAGTTATCTGCTTTTGAGTTAAGTAAATCAAAGCAGAACAATAGTACTTTCTCTTAGTTTGTTGTTGTTGCTAGGTGTCATTGAGTTGATACTGACTTATAATGACCATGTGCAGCAACAGAACAAAACACGGCCCAATCCTGGGCCAATCGCACAATCATTGCCATGTCAGATCCCATCGATTCCACCATTGTGACAATCCATCATGTTTGGGATCTTCCTCTTTTTCTCTGACCCTCCACTTTACCAAACATGCTATCCTTCTCCAGTTTTGGTCCCTCCTGACAACATGTCTGAAGTATGAAGATGAAGTCTGATCATCCTAGCTTCTAAGGCGCACACCGGCTGTATTTCTTCCAATACAGATCTGTTTGTTCTTTTGGCAGTCTATGGTTTCAATAATCTCCTCCAACACCCTATTCAAATGCATCAGTTCTACCACAATCTTCATTATTCACTATCCAACTCTCACATGCATATGAGGTTATTGAAAACACCATGGCTTGGGTCAGGTGCACCTTAGTCCTCAAACTGACATCTTTGTTCTTCAACACTTTAAAGAGGTCTTGTGCAGCAGATTTGCCTAATGCAATATGTCATTTAATTTCTTGACTGCAGCTTCCATGAGTGTTAATGGTTGAACCAAGTAAATTGAAGTCTTTGAAAAGTTCAGTCTTTTCTCCGTTGAGGAGAAGCTGCTTATTAGTCCAGTGGGGAGGATTTTTATTTTCATTACATTGAGATGCAACCAATACAAAAGGCTTGGTCTTTGATAGTCATCAGTAAGTATCCTTTGTTAGTTTGTCATATTGTGGTGGCTTATGTGTTGCTGTGATTCTGGAACTATGCCACAGATTTTTTTTTTTTTTTTTTTTTTTTAAATACAGGTAGGATCACCCACTGTGGACAGGGTTCAATTGAGCTTCCAGATGAAGATAAACTAAGAAGATGAGAGGTGACTACTTCTGAATATTTAGTCACTGAAAGCCTTATGAATATCAGTGGAACACTATCAGCACCAGATTATTGAATATTGAAACATGATGAAGATCACCAGAATATTGTGAGATATAGAGCTGAAAGATGAGCTCCTCAGATTGGAAGGCGCTCATTATATGACTAGGGAAGAACTGCATCCTCAAAGAAGAATTGACTGTGTTGAAGTGAATGTAGTAAAGATTTTTTGAGCTTCATTGCCGATGAGGCACAACTTAAAATGAAGAGAAACAGCTGTAAGCATCCATTAATGATTGGAAAATGAAATGTACGAAATATGAGTCTAGGAAAATTGGAAATGGTCAAAATGAAATGGAACACATAAAAATCAAAATCCTAGGCATTACTGGGCTGAAATGGACTGGTACTGGCCTTTTTTAATCTCACAGCCACATGGTGTACTATGCCAGGAATAAGGAATTGAAGAAGAATGGCATCACATTCATCATTAAAAAGAGCGTATCAAGATCAATTATGAAGTACAATGCTGTCTGTGATAATGTAATATCTGGTAGCGTAGTGGTTACGAATCAGGCTGCTAACCCAAGGTCAGAAGTTTGAAGCCACCAGCTGTTCTTCGGGAGAAAGATGGGGCTTTCTGCTCCTGTAAAGAATTACAGCCTCAGAAACTTTGTGCAGGGTCACTATGAGTCAGAACCAACTCCATGGTACCTAAAAACAACAACAAGGAAGACCAGTTAATACTATGATTCAAATTTATGCACCGACCACTAAAGCCAGTGATGATGAAACTGAAGAATTCTACCCATCTTCTTCAACCTGAAATTGATCAAACATGCAATCAAGATGTATTGATAATTAATGTTAATTGGAATGCAAAGGTTGGAAACAAAGAGGAAGGTTCAGGAGTTGGAAAATAGGTTCTTAGTGATAGAAAAGATGCCAGAGATTGCATGATAGAATTTTGCAAGACCAATGACTTCTTCATTGAAATACCCTTTTTGAACAACATAAAAGACATGGACCTTTCTAATTTATATTATGTCAAAAGACTAAAGATCATTTCCTTCAAAGAGGATGACTAAAAGTATCATGAGAAGCTATTTATGGCTACAATAAATTTTCCAATTGAAATTTGGGATTAATCCATTTTAGAAAATAACGTAATATTGAATATTTATAATTGTCCCTTTTACTTGTGTTTATAATTAATAAAGGAAACAATATGGAAAAAGTTTAATAGTAGAGGTAAGAATTCAATCTCAAACAAAAGCAAATATTAGTGGAATTCTAGGGCAGGTGGAAGCACTGCTGACATTTATCTAACAGAATAACCCACAGGTAGTACAGCACATACTTACAATTATATGATGAAAGTCATTGTATAGTGGTGGTGGTGGTTGTGTCCGATGGAGTTGGTTCCAACTCATAGGGACCCTGCATAGGGTTTCTGAGGCTGTAAATCTTGATGGGAGCAGAAAGCCTCATTTTTCTCCCATGGAATAGCTGGTAGTTTCAAACTGCTAACCTTGAGGTTAGCCATCTGACTTGTAACCACTATGCTCCAAGAGCTCCTTTTTAGATTGTATATTGATCTTTAAAATACCCAACTGTTGAATAATTCAGAAAATAAGAGAGTTGTCATTATATGACCTTAACATGAGGAAAAAATTTACAAATGTACATGAGACAAAGAAAGTTTTGTTTAAATTCAAACAAACTAAAATGAATATTTAAAAAAAGTATTTTAAAATAAGAATACAAATTGAAGTATAGATGAAAATCATCTTGTAGCAATTGGAGCCAGTAAAGATTTCTAACAAATTATGTAAAAATTATTCCTAACAATGGATCTAAATGGTTAAATTAGATTTTAAATCCTTAAAAAATAATAATGGTATCTCTTTTCAAAATAATTATTTACAGTCCCTGGGTTAAAAACAAGATATTCAAGAATTAAATAAGTGTGACTTTAAGTCAAGTTTGTAGGTTATACAGACCAGGAGCATATGGTTTTTGCTTAGTCTTGCCCCCCAAAATCCAAACATGCTTGCCCTGAGTGGTATCTGATTCATTTCGACCAAGAGTATGGTTTTTGAGGCTATAAATCTTTATGGGAGTATAAAATATCATTTTACATTGCAGAGCACTTGGTTGGTTCAGGTACATAGCAGAGAGTTAGCAGTACAGTACTTTCCCTATGTTATCAACAGGGTTTCTTTACAACCTATTTTGTTGTTGTTGTTACATACCATCTAGTTAATTACAACTCATAGACACCCTGCATAGGGTTTCCAAAGAGCAGCTGGTGTGTTTAAACTGCTGACCTTGTGGTTCACAGTCCAGTGTTGATCCTAAAACCCCACACCAATAGCCTACTTTGGTATACACATACATAGAAGTCTTGCAGTCTTTTCAATGATTTAAAATCTACACATGCAGCAAGTGATGGTTATTGTAATGAAGAATTTGATGTTAGTAGGGGTGTTCAGTTGCTTCAAAGTGAAAGCAAATTTATATAATATTAAAGGGTAAGTACAAGTGATCATACTTATTCAACCTGTATGCTGAGCAAATAATCTTAGAAGCTGGGTTCTATGAAGAAAAACATGGCGTCAGGATTGGAGGAAGACTCATTAACAACTTGCGATATGCAGTTGATACAACCTTGCTTTCTGAAAGTGAAGAGGACTTGAAACATTTACAGATGAAGATCAAAGAGCACAGCCTTCAATATGGATTACATCTCAATGTCAAGAAAACAAAAATCCTCACCACTGGACCAATAAACAACATTCTTATCAATGGAGAAAAGATAGAAGTTGTCAAGGACTTCATTCTTCTTGGATTAACTATCAACACTCGTGGAAGCAGCAGTCAAGAGATCAGACGACGTATTGCATTGGGCAAATCTGCTGCACAGGAACTTTTTAAAGTGTTGAAGAGCAGAGATGTCAGCTTGACGACTAAGGTGCGCCTGACCCAGGCCATGGTGTTTTCAGTAGCCTCATATGGATGTGAAAGCTGGACAGTGAATAAGGAAGATCGTTGAAGAATTGATGCCTTTGAGTTGTGGTGTTGGAGGAGAATACTGAAAGTGCATGGACTGCCAAAAGAACCAATAGATCTGTTTTGGAAGAAGTGCAGCCAGAATGCTCCTTGGAGGCCAGGATGGCTAAGCTTCATCTCTCCTACTTTGGACATATTGTCCGGAGGAAACAGTCGCTGGAGAAGGATGTCACGCTGGGTAAGGTGGAGGGTCAGAGAAAAAGAGGAAGACCCCTAACGAGATGGATTGGCCAGGTGGCATCATTGATGGACTCAAGTGTGGCAGCGGTAGTGAGATTGGCCCAGGATCGGACATTGTTTCGTTCTGTTGTGCATGGGGTCGCTATAAATCGGTTCCGACTCGATGGCACCTGACAAAAACAACAAGTGATCATTAAGGTAGATATTCATAATCCAGGGACTGCCTGTTTTGCAATATATCATTTTTAATGATGACAGACATATTACGACCCCTCTCATGGGATTATAGAGTTCATATACGTTCAATAAACATTTTTTATTTGACTTCTGGCATAAGTAATACTGAGTTATATGTAGCAGACCAGCACGACACACTTATTAGGGGGTCCTAGAGGGGTGTGTGGCATTTGGCGAAGAAATGAAGCTCACAGAATCAATGGGTCTCGATGAATGGGCAATCTACTCCTCTCACGTTTATTTCAGATTCTCAAACAGCTTTTATACTACTCTATACCATCAATCTATTAATCATTCTTTTCAAAGTAGTGGTCTAAATCATACATATTAATCATTTCAATATAGAGCATCAAGAATATCAAAATCTTCTTTGTTCCCCTTTATGTAGTTAGATAATATCTGATTTCTGTAAGCAAATCTTATTGTTCTTAAAATGTCAGGTTAACCTTAAAACATAATTCTGAACCTTAACTCCTATTTCTACCTTCACCTATTATTTTCTATAGATTCATTAATCACAACATGTACCTAAACATTATTTGCTATGGTAACTGACAACACAGTTGTTTCTCATGATTGATTAAACAAGAAAAACAAGAAGCACTTAAAGTTTTATAGTTAAGAAGAAGCGGAACAACTTTCTTATACTAAAAACTTCTCTATATATTATATCTAGTTAAATTTCTGCTTGTGATCTATTACTATTCCCTTAGCTCTCAATTGCATTTTAGCTTATTTTCTAGAGGTCTTAATGTCCCTGACCGAAACTACACAGAATGTTGAAATGTAATCTTAAACTTGAACTGACAAAAACTTTAGCTGGTTTTTCCTAGTGGTGCAACTTATTGTTAGTGTGAAAAGCATTCTTTAGGACTACGCATGATTGAATATGGTGTGAAGGTGTCCAAATGTAATTTTTTACCTTTAATATGATCATTGAAGAGTCCTACTAAAAACTTCTATAATAAAATCAAGAAAAATAAAAATGAACTATTCATAAAAGGAAAAGACAGAGACTGCAAGTCCCCCGCATGAGGTTCTCCTTGGAGTTTTGCCAACCAAGGAGACACTTGACTGTTGCTTTACTAAACAATGAGCTTTTCATGTGCAGGATTTCTTGCCGTTCTGTTCCTTTATGTCATGACATCCGCCAGGTATACTAGTTGGACATTGTAGTCCTAGTATGTCTGATAAAAACTGGACTGCTAACCACAAGGTCAGCAATTCAAACCTATCCATAGCCCCTTGGGAACACAATACAAGAGTCACTATGAGTCGGGACTGACTGGATGCCACTTGACAACTACAACAAAAGCAGTCAGATATATAAATATATAAATAATTCTATCTCATGTCACTGAAATTCTAATTGTTGTTAGGTGCTGTTGAACGAGTTCTTACTCAGCAGCACTATGAACAACAGAACGAAACACTGTACATCCTACGATATCATGTTATGTTTGAATCCACTGCTGCTGTCACTGTAACTATCCATCTTGTTGGGGTGGTCTTTCTCTTTTTTGCTCACCCTTCACTTTACCAAGTATAATGTCCTTCTTCAAGGACTGGTTTCTCCTGATAATATATCCTAAGAATGAAGATGAAGTCTTGCCATCCTGGCTTTAAAAGAGTATTCTGGTGGTATTTCTTCCAACACAGATTTGTTTGTTCTTCTGACAGTTCATGGTAATTTTGATAGTCTTTCCCAACATCATAACTTAAATGCATCAATACTTCTATTCTAAAGTCTCCATTATTCATTGTACAACATTCACATGTTTGGGTCAGGTGAACCTTAGTCCTTAAACTTACATCTTTGCTCTTGAATGCTTTAAAGATGTCTTGTGCAGATGACTTGTCTAATGAAATTTTTCTTGCTGTTGTTAAGTGCTGTCAAGTTGGTTCTAACTCACAGTGACTACATATAGGGTTTCTGAGGAGCAGCTAGTGGGGTTGAACCAGTGACCTTGTGATTAGCAATCCAATGTTTAGGCTACAGTGCCACACCAGGACTCCTTACATAATGTAATATATAGTTTGATTTCATGAATGCTGCTTCCATGAGAATTGATTGCATATCCAAGCAAAACAAGACTTTGACAACTGCAATCTTTTCTCCATTTATCATGATGTTGTTTATTGGTCCACTTGTGAGAATTTTTGTTTTCTTGACATTGAGATGCAATCCATACTGTAGGCTGTGGTCTTTGATCTTTATCAGCAAGTATTTTAAGTCTTCTTCACTTCCAGTAATCAATGTTGTATCATCTGCACAACAATTGAAGAAGCTGTATTATATAAAAAGAAAGTTGCATCAGGATTGGAGGAAAACTCATTAACAACCTACAATACACAGATGACACAACCTTGCTTGCTGTACATCAAGAGGATATGAAATACTTACTGAAGAAGATCAAAGTCTACAGCTTTCAGTATGGATTGTGTCTCAACATTTGGAATCCTAAAATCCTTAAATCTTGACCAAATAATAGAATCATGATAAATGGAGAAAAGATTGAATTTGTCAAATATTTCATTTTTGTTGTGGAACCACAATAAACATTCATGAAATCAGCAGTCAAAAAAATCAAAGGATATATTCTATTACTCAAATCTTCTACAAAAGACCTCTTTAAAGTGTTAAAGAGCAAGCATGTCATTTAGAGGACTAAGGTGCACCTGACCCAAGCCATAGTATTTGCTATAGCCTCAATGGTGTGCAAAAACTGGACAATGAGTAAGGAAGACCCTAGAAAAATGTGATTCAGTTGAATTATGGTGATGGTGGAGAATATTGAAAGTACCATGTATTACCAGAAGAACAAATCTGTGTTGGAAGAAGTATTGGGAGAGAACTCCTTGGGTGTAAAGACTTTGTATTTCATATTTTGGACATGTTGTCAGGAGGGACTAGTCCTGGATAAGGCAATTTTGCTTGGTAAATTAAAGTATCATTACAAAGGTGGAAGATCCCTCAGTGCCATGGATGGATATAGCAACAATGGTGAGCTCACATATAACTAAGTTGTGAGGATGGTGTAGGATTACACGGTGTTTTGTTCAGTTGGTCATAGGGTCACTATGAGTCAGAACCAATTAGAAAATACCTAATAACTACAACAACAAAAAACAATTAACCTGGAACAACAGAGGAATTAGCCAAGTTAGGAATAAAATAAGGAAATGGGATGTTTGGCTAATTACCTCCATGAACCATATCTCCCTGGCCATGAGACCAGAAGAACTGTAATCCTGTTAAGGTACCACTACTGAACACTTTTATCAAAGATTCTATAGAAGAATCCTGATCAAAAGGGTAAAGATATGAAACAGAATTTTACATTTTTATGAGACATCAATTTTATGGAGCCATAGAGCCTAAAAGAATGCCTGAAATCATTGTCCTGAGATGACTTAAGAACTTTTGTTGTTAAGTGCTGTCTAGTAAGTTCTGACTCATAATGATCCTTTATAGGATTTTCTAAGAGCAGATAGTGGGTTTGAACTATCGACCTTTTGGTTTACAGTCCAGTACTGATCCTACAGAACCACAATAGAAGTCATATTAAATGTTAAGCCATAATTATTTCCTAAAGTTTACCTAAAAACAAACAATGTTTTACCTTAGCTATAAAGCTTGAGTACTCAGCTTGTTTAATACCTAGGTCAACAAATTGACAATTGCAACTTGAAAGATTTAATAGGTAGTGAGTTTATGTGAATGGGGGAAAAACTATTTAAGAAAGGGGTGAATGGTTTCACAACTCAAGGAATATAATCAATGTCATTAAATTGGTCATTGGAAATTGGTGAATTGGTGCATGTTCTACAGTGTATGAGATCTCAGCAACAGTAAAAATTAAATACTTTAAAAACATATTTGAAATTTCTTTGTGAGAATATTTTTTTTCTAAATGTTTTATTGTGAATTATGTGATAGTTTACATGGGAGAACATTAGCTTTACATTCATCCTATCATATATCATTTCTTTGCCATGGTTACAATCCCTTCCATGCATTATCAACCAACCACAGGGTACACCTGCAAGCCTGCCCCAGCCCCACCCTCATCCCCCAGTCGTCAGCACACAGACCCTTTCCCTTTCTGGGTCTAAAGTTCCCAGCCGCTCCATCTCTCCACATCATTGTCTCTGCCTCCATCTCTGGCATCACTCTTTCTCTGGGTAGGGCCCTGCACTCTGCTCTTTCTCCCTTGATGGTCCCAGGGAACTCTGCTTCTTTTGCTACAAAACACCTACCTTTACATTTCCAACCCTCACAGTCAGTCCTGGTAACAATTATTCATTATTGTACCACAAGAGACCTATCCCCATGTCCTTTCATCAGCCCCGCCCAAACAGACTGGATACTATTCAGTGAGATTCTACCTTCCTCTGGATCAAGGTTCCCTCTTGAAACCTTGTAAGCCAGTCACTTCTTGCCTTTTTAGGTTGCCCACCTCCGGCATTTTGGGTAGCCAATGTCCATGTTGCCCATCCCTGTCTACTCTGTGTACTGAGGGGATGGGAATGATCCTCGCTCTAAGAATTTGTTCTCTTTTGAGCTACTGCATCCATAGGTGTAGGTCAAATTCTTCAAATTGTATCAGATTACTCTCTTTTTCCTCTTCTTTCTTCTTCTAGTTTATCTTTGATCATCCAGTCATTGAAGCCAGGTCAAGTGAGTACTACCTACAAGTGTGGGTGTTCTTGTGCATATGCCCTCTCTTCTTATCAGCTGGATGCTTCACTCTCCACTCTAGTCCTCTGTGGTTATGTCATTGACTCTGGGGCCAAGCATCCCCAGAGTCAGTGCTGGCCAACCAGGTCTCCACCCAGGTTCACAATAGTCTATTGAATGTTGTAGGGCTTAGCTTTCAGCTTCATTACTGTTTTCCCACACATCCCCTTATCAGTGATGAATGTGGTCACCAATTACAGCATGAATTACCATTGAGTCTTAGTCTTGGAAGGGGGTTTGCCCTGTGGGGACCCAATCACTTGCCTTGATGTCTCCTGGGAGAGCAACTTGCTTGTTCTTGTAGTAATCAGTCAGTCTGTCTATATTGTTTTGTATTTTTCCTATTAGTCTTTCTTTCAAGAAGTATCTTCTGTTTTCTAGCCGTTCCAGCATGGTGTACTTGTCCTTTCAAGTGGAAATTTCCCACCTCAGAAGATTTTGGATTCAGTTCAGGATTCCACCTATGGTCTTATGTAATGCAGAGGCTCCACAGGAAGCCTCCTTCACTGTAGCACGTTGTAGCTCATTTTAGGTATTCCAATCAGTTATAGACAGAAGATGGACTTAAAGCTTTCTATGGTGATATTTCTGGCTATTACTTTCGTTCTCCCTCCATTGTCTGTTTTACAATGGTATGCAAGGGAAACCAAGATTCAAAAGACAGCCAAGCATCTTAACATTATGTCCCCCCTTTTCCCCATTCCAACCATGTCTCAATCCCTGTATACCAAAACCTTGTTGTTCCAAGGTTGTGCATACATCATGCTTTACCTCTGTTCCTCTTAGCCCATGCAAACCCGCCTAATTGTTCTCCCATCCATTTTGTTCTTCCATTCCCCTCTCCCTTCTTGTGTATTGCCCCCGTCCCTAGCACTCAACCTATTCTGTGTCTATTCCTTACCCTGTACTTCACCTTCCCCTCCCTCCACTTCATCCCACACCTCACATCCCGGTAACCAGCAAAGGATCTCCCCTTCCTTTAGTATAGGTTCTTTTTTGTAGTCTTTTATGGTAGAGGTGTTATGCAGTATTTCTCCTTTTGTGACTGACTAATTTCACTCAATATAATGTCCTCAAGGTTCATCCATGTTATGCGGTGTCTTGCAGCTTCCTTCTTACACTTCAAGATAGCATAATATTCCATTGTGTGTGTGTACCACTGTTTGTTATCTATTTTTCAGTTGATAGGCACTTAGGCTGTCTCTATCTTTTTGCTATTGTAAATAGTGCTGATATGAACATTGGTGTGCATGTATCTATTCGTGTTATGGCTCATATTTCTTGTGGGTAAATACCAAGTAAAGGAATTGTTGCATCAAAATGTATTTCTATTTCAAACCTTCTGAGGAAGTGCCATATTGCTTTCCAGAGAAGTTGGACCATTTTGCAATCCCACCAGCAATGCAGGAGTGTCTCAGTATCTCCTAATTCTCACCAGCATTTATTGTCCTCTACTTTTTTGATCTTTGCTGTTATTGCTGGTGTGAGATGATATCATTCTTGGTGAGAATATTTTTAAATGGAAGTTCATTTCTTTAATGGTTATGTTGTTGTTGTAGGTGCCATTGATTCGGTACTGACTCATAGTGACTCTAT
The DNA here is from genome assembly GCF_000296735.1 of Chrysochloris asiatica. Classification (NCBI taxonomy): domain Eukaryota; kingdom Metazoa; phylum Chordata; class Mammalia; order Afrosoricida; family Chrysochloridae; genus Chrysochloris; species Chrysochloris asiatica. The sequence goes on from NW_006408600.1 coordinate 10,039,343, forward strand.
GCACAACAGAATGAAACACTGCCCAACCCTGGGCCAATTTAACAATTGTTGTCATGCTTGAGCCCATTGATGCTGCAACTTTGCCAACCCATCTTACTAGGGGTCTTGCTCTTTTTCTTTGACCCTCTACCTTACCAAACATGATGTATTCTCCAGTGAATGGTCCCTCTTTACAATATGTTCGAAGTATGAGAGATGAAGTTTGGCCATCTTGGCCTCCAAGGAGCACTCTGGCTGTACTTGTTCCAATACAGATCTGTTTGGTTTTTTCTTGGACTGCTCCTTCTATGAGTGTTGACCAAGAAGAATGAAGACCTTGACAACTTCAATCTTTTATCTATTGATAAGAATGTTGTTTACTGGTCCAGTGGTGAGGATTTTTGTTTTCTTTACATTGAGATGCAATCCATACCAAAGGCTGTGGTCTTTGATATTCATCAGTAAGCAATATATTTGATTTGGGTTATCAGATTTGAAAACTTGTGTTTTACTTAGAAAGTGTTCATGTTATCTAAAATTTGAAATTAAATTGTTTATTAAACTCTGGTCATATCTTTTCATGATTTGTGATATTTTAATTTCTTAATCCTTACATTGTTTGCCTGTGCATCTTGCAGTTTCTTACCATGAGTTTATACATTTATTACACTTTCCAAATAAGCAAGTTTTGCCTCACAGATTACTTATACTCTTTTTTGTGTGTTATTTTATCCATTAATATCTTTGTGTCCTCAATATATTACCTAGAAATAACTAAGTTCATTACTTCTCTCTCCTGCTATATCATTAAAAAAGTTCTTCATCTTTTAGTTACATATTTCCATATATCCATTTATATTTTTAGTACCCTAACAGAAATAATTGAAATAACAAATTGAAGAGGAATGGTGTTGCATTCATTGTCAAAAATAACATATCCAGATCAGTCATGAGGTACAACACTGTCTGTGATAAGATAATATCCATGCACCTATAGGGAAGCCCAGTTAATACCACTATTATTCAAATTTATGCACCAACCAACAAAGCCAGTGAGGATGAAATAGAAGAATTCTACCAACTTCTTCAATCTGAAATTGATCAAGCATGCAATTAAGATGTCTTGATCATTACTGGTAATTGGGATGCAAAGGTTGGGAGCAAAGAGGAAAGATCAGTAGTTGGAAAATATGGCCGTGGTGATAGAAATGATGCTGGAGAATGCATGATAGAATTTGCAAAATCAATAATTTGTTCATTTCAAATACCTTCTTTAGACAGCATAATAGGTGACTATACACATGGACCTCACCAGATGGAATACATAGAAATCAAATTGACTATATCTGCAGAAAGACACGATGGAAAATCTCCATATCATCAGTGAAAACATGGCCAGGAGCAGACTGTGGAACAGACCATCAATTGTTGTTGTTGTTGTTATGTGCTGTGAAGTCAGTTATGACTCATAACTCCCTGTACAGGGTTTCTGAGCTTGTAAATATTTATGGGAGCAGAAAGCCTCATCTTTCTCCCGTGGAATAGCTGGTAGTTTCAAACTGCTGATGGTGTGATTAGCAGCCTGATTCATAACCACTACACTACCAGACCTTCTCGACGATCAATTACTCATATGCAAATTCAAACTGAAGCTGAAGGAAATGAAAATAAATCCACAAGAGCAAAAACATGACCTTGAATATATCCCAACTGAATTTAGAGACCAGATGAAGACAGATTTGATACATTAAATATTAAAGACCGAACACTAAAAGAGTTGTAGGATGGCATCAAAAACATTATACATGAAGAAAGTAAAAGTCATTAAGAAGACAAGAAAGAAGGAAAAGATCAAAATGGATGTCAGAAGAGATGCTGAAACTTTCTATCCAGTGTAGAGATGCTAATGTAAATGAAAGAAATGATGAGGTACAAGAGATGAACAGAAAATTTCAGATGTCAGCTCAAGAAGATAAAGTCCAATACTACAACAAAATGTGCAAAAATCTGGAGTCAGAAAACCACCTAGGAGGAACACATTCAACATTTCTCAAGGTGGGGGAATGGAAGAAAAAAATCAAGCCTTGACTTTCATTATTGAAATATTATCCGGGCAAATTATTGAATGATGCAGAAAGCATCAAGTGACTGTACCAAAAGGAAATGGTTCATGTTCAACAGTTTCAAGAGGCAACATATGAACAAGAGCAGATGATACTGAAGGAGGAAGTCCAAGATGCATTGAAGGAATTGGCAAAGAACAAGACACCAGGAATTACTGGAATAAAAATGGAAAAGAGGTGGCATAGGAGGCACTCATTCATCTCTGCCAAGAAATTTGGAAGACAATTATCTGGCCAACTGATTGGAAGAGATCCTATTTGTGCCCATTCCAAAGAGAGATGACCCACCCAGAATGTGGAAATCATTGAACAATCTCTTTGATATCCTATGAGAGTAAAATTTTGCTAAAGGTAATACAGAAATGGCTATAATCATACATTGACAGAAACCTTCCAGAGGTTCAAGCCAGATTCAGAAGATGCTGTGGAATGAGGGATATCATTGTTGATGTCCGATGGGTCTTGGCTGAAAACAGAGAATATTAGAAAGATGTTTACCTGTGCTTTATTGACTATGCAAAGTCTTTTGGTTGTGTGGATCATGACAAGCTATGGACAACATTGAGAAGTATGAGTATTCCAGAACACTTAATTGTGCTCATGAGGAATCTGTACCTGGACCAAGAGGTAGTTGTTCAAAAAGAACATGGGAACATTGAACAGTTTAAAATTAAGAGACATGTGCAACAAGGTTGTATTCTTTCACCACACTTATTCAACCTTCATGCTGAGCAAATAATCAGAGAAGCTGGCTTATATGAAGAAAAATGTGGCATCAAGATTGGAGGAAGACTCATTAACAACCTGCCATATGCAGATGATATAACCTTGCTTGTTGAAAGTGAAGAGGACTTAAAACATTTACTGACGAAGATCAAAGAGCATAGCCTTCGGTATGGATTACATCTCAATGTAAAGAAAACAAAAATCCTCACCACTGGACCAATAAATAACATTCTTATCAATGGAGAAAAGATTGAAGTTGTCAAGGACTTCTTCTTGGATCAAGTATCAACACTGATGGAAGCAGCAGTCAAGAGATCAAATGAAGTATTTCATTAGGCAAATCTGTTGTACAGACCTTTTTAAAGTTTTGAAGAGCAAAGATGTTAGCTTGAGGACTACGGTGTGCCTGACCCAAGCCATGGTATTTTCAGTTACCTCATATGCATGTGAAAGCTGGACAGTGAATAAGGAAGACCATAGAAGAATTGATGCTTTTGAGTTATGGTTTTGGAGGAGAATATTGAAAGTGCCATGGGCTGCCAAAAGAACTAATAAATTTGCTTTGGAAGAAGTACAGCCAGAGTGCTCCTGGGAAGCCAAGATGGCCAAATTTTGTCTCTCATACTTTGGACGCATTGTCAGAAGGGAGCAGTCACTGGAGAATGACAGCATGTTTGGTAAGATGGAGGGTTAGAGAAAAAGAGGAAGAACCCCAATGAGATCAATTGGCCAAGTAGCAGCATCGATGGACTCAAGCATGGCAACAGTAATGATTTAACCCAGGATCAGGCAGTGTTTCGTTCTGCTGTGCGTAAGGTCACTATGAGTTGGTACCAACTCGACTGTACCTAATAACAACAACAATGGAAATTATAATGTAAGCTCCATCTTGTTTCAATGTGCATCTAATAAGTTCAATATTTAGACCTCCTTTAGACTGGCGTTATTATCTGAATTTTGTAATCATTTTTCTTCATGTATCTGAATATTTTTCATGCTCTCATTATTCTTGAATATGAAAAACAAATGAGAGACAATTTGAAGTCTGTTGATAGTGAAGTGCCATAAAATGAGTTGCAATTCTTAGCAACTTTGGGCAAACAGAATGAAACATTGCCTGGTCTTTTGCCACCCTCACTTTTATTACACTTGAGTGCATTGCTGCTGTCACTATTTCAATCCTTCAGGATCTTCCTTTTTTTCACTGACCCTCCTCTTCTCCAAGAATGATGTCCTTCAGATAGTGATTCCTTCTGATATGTTAAAACATATGAGAGGCAAACTCTCACCATACTGTCTTCCAAGGAACATTCTGGCTGTTTTTTGTGACAGTCCACTATACTCAATATTATTCTCTAATGCTGTATCGCCAATGAATCAATTCTTCTACAGTATTCTTTATTTTTTGTGAAACTTTTCCATGCATATGAGACTATTGAAAATACCAGAGCTTGGAGTACATGCACCTTAGTCCTCAAACTGACTTCTTTGTTTTTGAACACTTTAAAGAGTTCTTGTCCAGCAGACCTAATGCATTTACATAATGGGATATGTTGTTTGATTTCTTGACTTCTGCTTCCATAAGTGTTGATAGTGGATCCAAGCAAAATGAAGTTTCTAACAACTTCAATCATTTTTCATGATGCTATTTACTTGTCCAGTTGTGAGGATTTTACTTTCTTCACATTGAGTTGCATCCCATATTGAAGGCTGTGGTCTTTGAACTTCATCAGTAAGAATCGACTTTCAGTAAGATAGGTTGTGTCGACTGCATGTTGTAGGTAGTTAATAATTCTTTCTCCAATCCTAATCTCACGTTCTTCTTCAAATAAGCCAGTTTCTCAGATTATTTGCTCAGCATATATATTGAATAAGCATGGTGAAAGAATACTACACTGACACACACCTTTCCTGATTAAACTATTCATTACACCCTCATTCTGTCCAGAGAACAGTCTTATAGTCTATGTACATGTTCCTCATGGACACACTTATGTGTACTCGAATAACCATTCTTTGCAATGTTATCTATAGAATGCTAATAAAGCACAGATACACACATTTCTGGTGTTCTCTGGGTTCAGTCAAGATTTATCTGACATTGGCAATGATATCCCTCATTTCATACCCTCATATGAATCTGAGTTGAATTTCTGGCAGTTATCTACTGAGGTACTATTGCAGGTATTTTTTAATGATCTCCAGCAAAGCTTTACTTGAATGTGATGTTAATGATATTGTTTGATGACTTACACATTTCATTGGGTTGCCTCTCTTTAGAATGGTTACAAATATGGTTCTCTTCCAATCAGTTGGCCAGGAAGGTGTCTTCCAAATTTCGTGGCATAGATGTGTGAGCACAGCAGTTCTTAATAAGTCTGTTGAAACATTTAAATTTGTATTCATCAATTCCTGGAACTGTGTTATTTTGTCAGTGCCTTCAGTACATCTTGGACTTCTTCCTACAGTATCATTGGATTTTTATCATATACTATCTCTTGAAATGGTTGAACATTGACTATTTCTTTCTGGTACTGTGACTCTGTGTATTTCCTCCATCCTCTTTTGATACTTTCTGTGTCATTCAATACTTTGTAAATAGTGTTCATCAATATTGCAAGTTGAGGTTTGATATATATATTTTTTTTCCTTCAGTTCTTTCAGCTTGAGAAATGCTGAGCAGGTTCTTCCCTTTTGGCTTTCTAATTCTTGTCTTTGCTCATTTCATTATAATACTTCACTTGTCTTCTTGAGCTGCCCTTTGAAATTTTCTGTTCAGTTGTTTGCCTCTTCATTTCTCCCATTTTCTTTTTCATCTCTACAATGAAGATCAAGTTTCAGAGTCTCTTCTGACGTCTATCTTTATGTTTTCTTTCTTTCTTGTATTCTCAATGACCTTTTGCTTTCTTCCTGTATGATGTTCTGGATGCCATGATCTTCTGATCTCCAGTCGTTAGTGAGTAATGCACCAAATTTATTTTTGATGTGGTCGGTACATTCAGGTGGTGTATATTCAAGGTTATATTTTGGCTCTTGTGAATTTGTTTTCCTATTCAGCTTAAACCTGAACCTTCATATGAAGAATTGATGATCTGTTTCTCAGTCTGCCCCTGGCTTTGTTTTGGCTGTTGATATTGAGTTTTCTACCATCTCTTCACAAAGATATCAGTCTTATTTCTGTGTGCTCCATCTGGTGAATTCCATGTGTGTAGTATTTGTTTATGTTTTTTAAAAAGGTATTTGAAATGAATAAATCATTTGATCTTACAAACTTCTATCATGTGATCTCCAGCATCATTTCTATCGCCAAGGTCATATTTTTCAAATAGCAGTACAACTTCTTTGTTTCCAACTTTTGCATTCCAATCACCAGTTTTTATCAATGCATATGACTGAAAGTTTGATCAGCTTCACACTGAAGAAGCTGGTTGTTGTTGTTAAGTGCCATCAAGTTGGTTCAAATTCATAGCGGCCCTGTATAGGGTTTCTGAAGACTGGATGGTGCGTTTGAACCACTGACTTTGTGGTTAAAACTGACCTTGCAGTCCAGTGCTCATCCTATAGTGCCACATCAGGACTCTGAAAAAGCTGGTAGAGTTCTTCAATATCATCATCACTGGCTTTAGTGATTTGTGTATAAAATTGAGTAATAGTGGTATTAACTGATCTTCCTTGTAGGCGTATGCACACTATCTTATCATAGAACACAAGTGAACCTCAAGAAAGATCTTGAAATGTTCTTTTTGATGATGAATGTAATACCATTCCTAGTCAATTTGTCTTTCTCAGCATTGTGCATCATATGATTGTCAGACCTAAAATGACCAATTCCAGTTTATTTCTTCTCACTAATATCTAGGATATTGATCTTTATGTGTTACATATTATTTTTATCAAGTATGAATTTTCCTAGATTCATACCTCATACAAGGATACTATGGTTTTGGTGATAGAAATTATGTTGGACCTCACATTATTGAATTTTGCATGATTTTTTATTGCAAATACCTTTTTAAAACAACATTAAAAAAAAGACTATTATGGACTTTGCCAGATGTGATATACAGAAATCCAATTGATTACATCTGTGGAAAGACACTGTGGAAAAGTTCCATATCCTCAGCCAAAACAAGGCCATGGCAGACTCTGGAACAGACCATCAGTTACTCATATGTAAGTTCAAGCTGAACCCGAAGAAAATTAAAAGAAGTCCATAAGAGTCAAAATAAGACCTTGAGCATATCCTGAATTTCGAGACCATTTCAAGAATAGATTTGATGCATTAGACACTAAAGACTAAAGACCAGGAGAGTAGTGGGGTGGCATCAAGAACATGATACAGGAAATAAGAAAAAGGTCATTAAGTTGACAAGAAAGAAGGAAAAGACCAAAATGGATGTCAAACAAGACTCTGAAACTTGATCTCCAGTGTAGAGATGCTAAATCAAATGGAAGAAATGAGGAGGAAAAAGAACTGAATAGAAAATTTCAAAAGGCAGCTCAAGAAGCTAAGTCAAACATTATAAGGAAATGTGTGAAGGCCTGGAATTAAAAAAAAACAAAAGGAAAGCACACAGTTGGCATTCATCAAGCTGAGGGAACTGAAGAAAAAACAAAACAACAACAACAAAAAAACAAGCCTTGACTTGAAACATTGAAGGATTCTCTGGGAAAAATATTGAATGATACAGAAAGCATCAAAAAAAGATGGTAGAAATACACAGTCTACCAAAAAGAAATGGTCAATGTTCAACCATTTCAAGATGTAACATAAAATCAAGAGCCAATGTTACAGAAGGAAGAAGTCCAAGGTACGTTGAAGGCATTGACAAAGAGAAAGGCTCTTGGAATTGATGGAATACAACTTGAAATCTTTTAACAAACTGATGCAACATAAGAGACATTCACTCATCTATGCCAATAAAACTGGAAGACAAATATCTGGCCAACTGACTGGAAAAGATCCATTTTTGTGCCCATTTCAAAGAAAGGTGACCCACCAGAATGTGGAAATCATTAGATAATATAATTAATATGCCATGAAAGCAAAATTTTGCTAAAGACAATTTAAAAATGACTCCAATCGATATTGACAGTGAATTTCCACTAGGAACTAGTGATATCATTGCTGATGTCAGATGGAACTGGGCTGAAAACAGAGAATACCAGAAAGATGCTTACCTTTGATTTATTGACTACACAAAGGCTTTTGATTGTGTAGATCATGACATGCTATGGACAGCATTGTAAAGAATGAGTATTCTGAAACACTTAATTTTGTTCATGAGGAACCTGTACATATTGAATGGTTTAAAATTAAGAAAGGCGTGTGCCAGGGTTTTGCTCTTTCACCATCCTTATTCAATATGTACATTAAACAAATAATCTGGGAAACTGGATTATATGAAGGAAAATGTGGTATCAAGATTGGAGGAAGACTTATTAACAACCTGAGATATGCAGACGATACAACCTTGCTTGAGGAATGCAAAGAGGATTTAAAATATTTACTGATGAGGATCAAGGACCACAGCCTTTGATATGGGTTGTACCTCAATGTAAAGAAAACAAAAATCCTCACCACTGGACCAATAAAGAGCATTCTTATCAATGGAGAAAAGATTGAAGTTGTCAAGGACTTCATTCTTCTTGGATCAACTATCAACACTCATGGAAGCAGAAATCAAACGATATATTACAGTAGGCAAATCTGCTGCACAAGACCTTTTTAAAGTGTTGAAGAGCAAGGTGTCAGCTTGAGGACTAAGGTGCGCCTGAACCAAGCCATGGTATTTTCAATAATTTCATATGCACGCAAAAGCTGGACAGTAAATAAGGAAGACCATAGAAGAATTGATGCATTTGAGTTATGGTGTTGGAGGAGAATATTGAAAGTGCCATGGTCTGCCAAAAGAACCAATAGATCTATTTTGGAAGAAGTGCAGCCAGAGTGCTCCTTGGAGGTCAAGATGGCCAAACTTCGTCGCTCATATTTCGGACATATTGTCAGGAGGGCCTAGTCACTGGAGAAGGATACCATGTTTGGTAAGGTGGAGGGTCAGAGAAAAAGAGGAAGACCCCCAATGAGATGGATTGGCCAAGTGGCAGAATCAATGGACTCAAGCGTGGCAACATAGTGATGTTGGCACAGGATCGAGCAGTGTTTCATTCTGCTGCGCATATGGTCTCTATGGGTTGGTATTGACTCGATGGCACCTAACAACAACAGCTACGAGTCGGAATTGACTTGGTGGCGCTTAACAGCAAGAGTGTTTTAAAACTGAACTGATTTTTCTTTCTATGTGATACCATTCCCTTAGAAGCCCCAACATCAAGCAAAGAAGATTCACTAGATGTAATTTTGAAAGTTCTCAACTCCTCTTAACACAAGACACTCAAACTACCTTTCAAACTTTCTGTTCTATTAGCCCTTGAGCTTTAACTATGTTGCTGTTAAGTGTCATTGAATTGGTTTTAATTCAGCTACTCTGTATTTTGAGTTATGGTGTTGGAGGAGAATATTGAAAGTACCATGCCCTGTCAATGTTCTAAACCAATCTGTGTTGGAAGAAGTGCAGCCAGAGCGCTCCTTGGAGGCCAGGATGGCTAAACTTCATCTCTCATACTTTGGACGTATTGTCAGGAGGGATGAGTTGCTAGAGAAGGATGTTATGTTTGATAAGGTGGAGGGTCAGGGAAAAAGAGGAAGACCCCCAGAGAGATGGATTGGCAAAGTGGCAGCATCAATGGACTGAAGCGTGGCAACAATTGTGAGGCTGACCCAGGGCCTGTTGTGCATAGGGTCGCTATGAATCAGTACTGACTCAATAACACCTAACAATAACAAACCCTGTATAGGGTTTCAGGAGTACCAATCCAAAGCTTTTCTTACAGTGCCACACCAAACTCCTGCCTTAGCACTAGAATCAGGGAATTTAAAATCAAGTTCAACTTCATGGGCTGCCTTCCATCTTAGCCTGGAAATTCTTTACCATCTTATTAACTCTATAATGACTTCAAGCATATTTTTGAATACCTTTTTGAGTTTTTATATTTTTTTCTTATTGCAAGGAGTTGTTCTAAACTGCCTTGCACCTCATAACAGAAGCAAAAATGTTCCCAAAGAGTTAGAAGCCAAATGTTTCTTTGTTTTGTGAGAGAGTGGGGATTCAATGTACTATTGAGAATACTTGAGAGCATTAGCAAGATTATGTAAGTAATGACCTCTGGTTCCTGTAAAATCTCACTATCTATAAATCAGTAAAGACCCATATTTCATTGTCTTTGCTAGAATATTGTGAAAATACATGTCTAAATTTCTGTGCTAGTGAACTATCTGTTATTTTAGTTACTTTAATATTGAGATGCCTCGTGTGACTAATGCTTAATCTTTATATCTGAAATTTATGTAGCAGCGGATCCTCTTAGACATTAAGTTCCTCTATGCCTAGTTCTCTTGCAAGTAGTTAATGATGTGTAAATCCATTTTAAATACAATAGAGAACATACCATTTAAAGAATTCTTGTAGTTATAAATGACTGCTTTTTAACACAATAAAATAGTCAATGTTTAATATTTTCAAATCAATTGTTTTAAATAATGCATTTGGAATTTTTATGATAGATTACCTTACTTCTTTTAGTCGAGCTTTCTCTCCTTAATTTGAGAAGAGGTTGACATTTTTATTTACTGCTGGGAAAAGGGAATTGTAGGACAAGAGCTCAACAATTCCATTTTTTTGGTATAATGTTTCATGGAGGTTATTAATTTTTCATAAGAATGAATCATTGAATTATTTACATTTCCTTCTTCAGATAAAATCTTCCAACTACTTTGGGAAATTAAAAAGTCCCACTTATTCTCAACAACTTATAAGGGTGAATATTTCTATTTTATGATCTTCAGATAATGGCAAATATGATAGTCTTGACAATTACATGGTGCATCCTTGAATTGAGAGTATGCTATTTTTGAAGACTTTTGTTAAAATTGATCAAAGTAAAATATTATTTTTTCTTTTGTTTTGAAATCATGTAAATGGACTTTTTTTTTTTTTTTTTTTTTAACCAATATACATGTTTCTATTTACTGCTTTGCCTGTCTTACTATTCCTTTTTAAAAAGTTACCTTCTTTCTCTACATCATAAACTTTAGTTTTCCCTTTTACCAAGAGTAAGAATATAAAAAGGTACATTTAAAATTTATTCCTCTCAAGAAATAGATTTCAAATTATTTATTGATTTCAAGTTGATTTATTTTCTGTGAATAAAATAGTGAGGAGAAAAATGTTGATTTTGTTTTCCCCACTCTCATTTATTATGCAAAAGGAAGATTCAAACTATAGGAAAGCTTAGTTATTTAAGGCAATAACTTAACATATTGCTTTAAAAATATTCTGCACTAGATATTGCATATTATCTCTATTAATTTTCTTTTTAATATTTTACAGAAACTAATTCAATTATGATACAGCAATAAAACATAGATGCATGTTTCCTTAAATAGTAGTTATTCTTCAATAATCAGTAACACAATACTTATAATGTGGAAAACAAAATTTTATGTCCCACAATCCTACCAATGCAAATATGGCAGGCCTATTTATTTCAAATCTAATTGATAATAATTGCAATGCAATGACAGCCTTTTTGAGGCTAATAAAAATGAATCTGAAATTTAGGTTAAGAAATAGCATCATTTTGATGTCTCTTGGATCTGTAATTTTGGCCATTCCTTGTTTGGATGTTATGGATAGGAAACTAGAGTGTTAAGACACAAATATTAAAAAAAAAAAAAAAAAAAAAAAGGCAATTAAGGCAAAGGCGATTATTTAAGTTTTTATCTTATCCAATATCATTTTTTAACAAGCCCAGATCAGGTTATCTTACTTTTCAGTTGTTATTAGCTGCTGTTCAGTCAACCACACACTCAGTGTTGACACCACACACAGTGGAAGGAAAAGCTGTCCATTCCTGAGGGGCCTTCATGATTGGTTTTGGGCCAGGCCAAATTTATATTCATAGGGAACTGTAACTTTATTTAAAGTGTAATTTACGGTCGATTATGTGTAGACAATCTTAACTCTGCAAAATTTTGCTGTCCTTAAGTGCTGTTGGGTCAGTTCCGACTCATAGCCACCCTATAAAGTGTTTCTGAGTTTGAACCACCAACCGCGTGATTGAAATCTACCTCTCAATCCAGTGCTTACCCTACAGCACCATACCAGAGCTCCTCTTTAAAAATAGACTAGTTTACAGAAAATTGATACAATGTAGGGATTTTCTTTTCTGTTCAGTAATGTTTTTAGTGAAAACAAAACAAAAGAAAAAACAGTCATTCAAATGAGTTTTAGACAATTTGCTCAGCAAAGAAAAGGGAAGGAGAAAAGTATATTCTAATGCAGGGAGATACCAGCCCACATAAATGAAAACTGATGACTTCAATGAATAAACTTCTAACAGAGACAGATATAGTACAAGGAACAAAGAAATTAGAATAGTCATTTTATTGGTTATTCTTTAAGGTCACAAGGAGAATGGATTAGAAATAGGGATTGGATTTTTATTGTATAATTTAGTACAAACCTTACTGTGATTGATTCCAGGAACTGATTACAGAGGTTTTCGATCATAGTTACATATCCCTCAGTTTTAATTACATGTCTCACGAATTTTGCAATAACAATCTTGGTACCAGAACTTTGTTACCCAGAAAGAGCTGGCTAAAACAAAAATCCTTTCAAGTTCTCTTGAGAAACTTTAAAAAAGGATGACCTCAAGACCCTTTCAGAACAATTCTCTTTGTTGTATCCATTTCATGAAGTAATATTTCTTGAATTCATGTTACACAAAAAAGCAGCTGTGTCAGAAATACCTTTCATATAGTATATTTATCTCACATCCTCACTCGACTTTAGAGAGAGAGACATTATTTCTTAATTTTTATGGTGTCTAGCAGTTAATAAGGCTGTATGTTAAGAGCTTGTGAAAACGTTGAATTAATATGGTTGAATGCATCTGAACAAACATGAAATTCCAGACAGGCAGACAATTAGAAAGACCAGTTTAATTTAGCAAGAACTGAGTTTAATTCAATCAGTCAGTTTTGCTTAAAAAAATTTCATGAATTAACTTCTCTATTATAGTATATAAGATAGAATTAATATTATGATTTTTTTGTCCTGTAGGTAATTTTGGAAAAAAATTAACATTGCGTTTCAGATTTTCTTTTCTGTTTTTATATATACTATATATTACTCTTTTGAAATAGCTTTGTCATCATTTTGGTTCTCTACATAATTCATATATATATATGAAATGCTGTGCTTTCACAAGTGAATTAGAAAATACCTGCATATTTGTTTAATTTGGGAATATAATAAGAATTCTTTTTTTTTATATATGGTTTCTTTTTTGCTCCTTTTTAAAAGATTCTCTTTTTCAATACTGAAGATGACTTCTGAGTGCCACTTCTCAATCACCTTCTGTCCTGGAAATGATCATGATTGAAACTAAAGTGAAATAATAGTGATAGGAAAGAGGTGAACTACCATTAACCATTGGAAAAGCGCTAGGTTATAGTTGGTCAATGACCAGAACAATTTTAAAGGATTAAGAGATAATTATGGAGCATGTGAAAGGTTTTTTTTTTTTTCCCTATCAGCTATAATTATCACTAAACAGTGAAGTAGTTTGGCACTGTGAATTAATGCAATGGACTGCAAGGTGGATTTAATTTGCAAGATCAGCAGTTCAAGCTCACCAGCTGCTCCTCAGAAGCCCTACACAGGGTCGCTCTGAATCAGAACCAACTAGACAGCATTTCAAAACAATGAAGTAATTTAATTATTGAAATGAAAAGACGACTGATACTTTGGTTAGATGACCAAAGTCAGCACAATATACCTATTAACCTTTTGTTGTTGTTGTTAAGTGTCATAGAGTTAATTCTTACTCATAGCTCCCCTGTATTTAGTTTCTGAGAAGTGGTTGGTGTGTTTGAATTGTCAACCATATGGTTAGCAGTCCAGTGCTTATCCTAAACTACACCAGGAATCCTAACCTTACTTTAATGCAAAAAAAAACAACAACTGATTTTCCATTACAGCATGTGTAGCTGATTATAAAATTTATTTTGAGTATGAGTTGGGTCAATCATTTAAAAGTGAAGGCAAGTTTGCATAATGTTAAAGTGCAAGGTGAAGCAGCAAGAGCTGATGTGTTCTTAAGTGTTTTATATATATAGGAAGGAAAAGCATATATTATATACTAAGGCAAATTTTCTACCACTCGTCTGTAACGTTTGTCATATTGAGGTTACTTGTGTGTTGCTGAAGTTATACCACTGATATTTTGGAATACCAGCTGGGTCAAAAACAGTGGAAAGGTGTCAGTGGAGCTTCCAGACTAAGACAAACAAGGGAGAAGGAAAGACAAAATACTTCTGAATGTTTGTTTTAGTTGTCATTGTTAGGTGCGATCAAGTCAGTACTGATGCAAGCAACCCCATGCATAACGAAATGAAACACTGCCTGGTCCTATGCCAATCTCATGGTGGTTGCTACATTTGAAACAATTGCTGCTACTATTTTGCCAATCCATTAGTTGGGGTCTTCTTCTTTTTCTCTGACCCTCACAAGATCTCCTTCTCCAGGAACTAGTCCCTCATGAGAGTATGTCCGAAGTATGTGAGACGAGGTCAGACCTTCCTGGCTTCTAAGGAGCATTTGGGCTGTACTTCTTCCAGTGCAAATCTGTTTGTTCTTTTGGCAATTCATGGTACTTTGAATATTCTCCCCCAACAAGATAACTCAAATGCATCAATTCTCCTATGGTCTTCCTTATTCACTGTCCACCTTTCACATGCATATGAGGTTATTGAAAATACCATGGCTTGGGTCAGGTACACCTTAGTCCTCAAGCTGACATATTTACTATTGAACTTTAATGAAGTCTTGCATAGCACATTTGACTAATGCAATACCTTGTTTAATTTCTTGGCTGCTGCTTCCATAAGTGTTGGTAGTTGATCCAAGCAAAAGGTAGTGTTTCATAACTTCCATCTTTTTTCCCATTTACATGGATGTTGTTTATTGGTCCAGTGGTAAGGAGTTTTATTTTCTTTACATTGAGATGAAATCCATACCGAAGGCTGGGGTCTTCGATATTCATCAGTAAGTATTTTAAGTTCTGTTTACTTTCAGCAAGCAAGGTTGTATCAGCTGCATATCACAGGTTATTAATGAGTCTTCCTTCAATCCTGATGCCACATTTTTCTTCATAAAACCCAGCTTTTTGGATTATTTGTTTAGCATACAGGTTGAATAAGTATGGTGAAAGAATACAACCTTGTCACACACCTTTCTTAACTTTAAACCATTCAGTACTTTCTTGTTCCGTTTGAACAACTGCCTCTTGGATTATGTACAGGTTCCTCATGAGCACAATTAAGTGTTCTGGAATACTCATGCTCCTCAATGTTGCCAGAGCTTATCAGGAGCCACACAAACAAAAGCCTTATATCGTCAATAAAGCACAGACTAACGTATTTCTGATAGTCCTTGCTTAAAGTCAAGATCCATATGGCATCAGCAATGATATTCCTTATTCCACATGTTCATCTGAATCTGATTTGAACCACTGACAATTCTCTGTCAATGTACACTTGCATCCATTTTGGATTATCATTAGCAAAATTGCACTTGTATGAGATATTAATGATATTATCAGAAGACTTACACATTCTGCAAAGGGTAATCTCTTTTTGGAATGGGCACAAATATGAATCTCTTCAATTTGTTGGCCAGTTAGTTGTCTTCCAAGTTTCTTGACATAGATGAGTGTGTGCCTCCAGTGCTTCATCAGATTGTTGAAAGATTTCAGTTTGTATCCCATTAATTCCCAGAGCCTTATTCTTTACCAATGCCTTCAATGCAGCTTGGACTGCTTTCTTCAGTATCATTGGCTCTAGATTATATGCTACATCTTGAATGCTTTAACATTGACCATTTGTTTTTAGTACAGTGACTCTATACATCCCTTCCATCTTCTTCTTTTTTTTTTTTTTAATGTTTTATTGTGAATTATGTGATAGTTTCTATGGGAGAACATTAGTTTTACATTCATCCTATCCTACATAGTTTCATTGTCATGGTTATAATCCCCTCCATGCATCATCAACCAACCACAGGGTATACCCTGCAAGCCTGCTTTCCCCCTGCCCCTGGCTATGAGCACAGAGCCCCTCTCTCCCTCTCTGGGTCTAAAGTCCCCAGCCGCTCCATCTCTCTACGTCATCATCTCTGCCTCCATCTCTGGCATCACTACTTCTCTGGGTAGGGTCCCACTCTCTGCTCTTCTCCCTTGATGGTCCCAGGGACATCCGCTCCTAGACTGAAAATTTAATCACTCCCCTCCTTGCTACAAAACATCTACCTTTGCATTTCTAACCCTCACAATAAGTCCTGATAACAATTATTCACTATTGTATCACAAGAGACCTGTCTGCATTTCATTGCATCAACCCCGCTTGTTGTTGTTGTTGTTGTTAAGTACCGTCGAGTCGGTTCC
>NW_006408600.1:10056850-10062300 GCF_000296735.1 Chrysochloris asiatica
ATTTCCCTCCTGTGAAGATTCTGGATGCTGTTCAGGATTCTATCTATGGTTTTATGTAATGCAGAGGCCCTTCAGGAAGCCTCCTTCACTGGGTATGTTGTAGCCCCACTTTAGGTATTTCAATCAGTTATAGGCAGAAGATGGATTTACAAGCTTTCTATGGTGATATTTCTGGCTATTCCTTTTTCTAACTCCCCCCCCCCCACCAGTGTCTATTTTATAATGGTATGCCAGGAAAACCAAGATTCATAACACAGCCAAGCATCTTAACATTATTTCCCCCTTTTAGCCCATTCCAACCATGTCTCAATCCCTGTATTCCAGAGCCTTGTTTTTCCAAGGTTGTGCATACATCATTATTTACTTCTGTTCCACTTAGCCCATGCAAACCTGCCTACTTGTTCTCCCATCTAATTGTCCTTCCATTCCCCTCACGCTTCTTGTATATTGCCCCCCTCCCTAGCACCCAAATTATCCTGTGTCTATTCCCTACTCTGTGCTCTACCTTCCCCTCCCTCCCCTCACCCTACCACCCACATCCCAGGAGCCAGCAAAGAATCCCTCCCACCCTTTAGTATGGATTCTTTTTCTAAGTTTTTTAGAGTATTGGTCTTGTACAGTATTTCTCTTTTTGTGACTAACTTCACTCAACATAATGTCTTCAAGGTTCATCCATGTTAAGCAGTGGCTTGCAGCCTCCTTGTTATTCTTCAAGGTAGCATAATATTCCATTGTGTGTATGTATCACAGTTTGGTTTCCCATTCTTCAGTTGATGGGCACTTTGCCTTTTTCCATCTTTTTGCTATTATAAATTGTGCTGCTATGAACGTTGGTGTGCATATATCTACTCATGTTATGGCTTGTATTTCTTGTGGGAAATACCAAGTAGAGGAATTGCTAGTATTTGTATTTCCAACTTTCTAAGGAAGCACCATATTGCTTTCCAGAGATGTTGGACCATTTTGTCATCCCACCAGCAATGCAGGAGTGTCCCAGTCTCTCCACATCCCCACCAGCATTTATTGTCCTCTACTTCTTTGATCTTTACTGTTTTTGCTGGTTTGAGATGATAGCTCATTGTTGTTTTGATTTTCATCTCTCTAATGGCTAGTAATCATGAACATTTCTTCATACGTTTGTTGACTGCCTGGATCTCCTCCTTGGTGAAGTGTCTGTTCATGTCCTGTGCCCATTTTTAAATTTGGTTATTTGCCTTTTTCTTGTAGAGGTGTTATAGTTTCCTATATGTTTTAAAAATAAGTCCGTTGTCTGATGTGTCATTGCAAAAGATTTTTTCCCATTCTGTGGGTTCCCTTTTTACTCTTCTGGTGAAATCTGTTGATGCTTATAAGTTTTTAATTTTTAGTATGCCCCACTCATCTATTTTGTCTACTTTTGTTTTTGTAGTTTTCAAAATGTTTTGTAATCTGTGTATTCCCTTAATTAGTGCCCTCATATTTGTCCCTATTCTTTCATTGATGGCCTTCGTAATTCTGGGATTCACATTTAGGTCTTTAATCCATGTTGAGTTGGTTTTTGTATAAGGCGTGAGGTGAAGGTCTTGTTTCAATCTTTTGCATATCGTTTTCCAGTTCTGCCAACATCATCTGTTAAAGAGACTATCATCTCCCCATGTGATATATTTAGGTATTTTGTCAAAAATCAGTTGAGTAGGCTGTATGTAGATGCATTAATTTCTGGATTCTCAATTCTGTTCCATTGATCTATATATCTTTCATTGTACTAGTACCAAACTGTTTTGACCACTGTGGCCATGTAGTAAATTTTGAAGTCGGGGAGTGAGAGGCCTCCAAATGTATTCTTTTTCTTAAGCAGTGCTTTGCTTATCCTGGATCTCTTTCATTTCCATATAAAATTTGTAATCGTTTTTTCCATCTCTTTGAAGAATGCTGTTGGAATCAGGATTGGGCTTGCATTATATGTGTAAATTGCTTTGTGCAGTACTGACATTTTCACAATGTTAAGTCTTCCTATCCAGGAGCATGGTACATTCTTCCATTTTTGTAAGTCTCTTTTGATTTCTTGTAGTAGTGTTTTGTAGTTTTCTTTGTATAAGTCCTTTGTTTCTCTGGTTACATTTATTCCTAGATATTTCATCCTTTGGGTGGCTATTGTAAATGGTATTGCTTTCCTAATGTCCTTTTCAATGCTGTTATTTTGGTATGGAGGAATCCAACAGATTTTTGTGTGTTGATCTTATATCCTGCCACTTTGCTGAATCTTCCAATGAAGTCTAGTAGCTTTTTTTACTGAGTCTTTGGGGCTCTCTATGTATAGGATCATACCGTCTGCAAATAGAGTTTTACTTCCTCTTTGCCAATTTGGATGCCTTTATTGGCATCTTGCTGTATAGCTCTTGCTAGGACTTCCAGCACAATATTGAAGAGGAGTGGTGACAAAGGGCATCCTTGTCTGGTTACTGTACACAGTTTCTCGCCATTTAGAGTAATGTAGGCTGTTGGTTTTGCATATATGCTCTTTATTATGTTGAGGAATTTTCCTTCACTTCCATTTTGTTAAGTGTTTTTATAAGGAATGGATGTTGGATTTTGTCAAATGCCTTTTCTGCATCAATCGATATGATCATGTGGTTCTTTTCTTTTTCTTATTTAAATGGTGGATAACATTGATCATTTTTCTAATGTTGAACCATCCTTGCATCCCTGATATGAATCCCAATTGATCACAATGTATTATCTTTTTGATGTGTTGCTGGATTCTGTTGGCTAAGATTTTGTTGAGAATTTTTGCATCTATGTTCATGAGGGATATTGGTCTATAATTTTATTTCTTAGTGACTTACTTCCCTTGTTTTGGTATGAGGGTTATGCTTGCTTCATAAAATGTATTAGAAAGTTTTCCATTCTCCTCTATCTTCTGGAATAATTTGAGTAGAATTGATAACAGCTCTTCCCTGAATATTTGATAGAATTCACCCATGAAGCCATCTGGGCCTGGACTTTTTTTTGTTGGGAGTTCTTTAATGCCATGATCAATTTCTTCTTTATATGGGTCTGTTCAGGTTTTCTACTTCACTGTGTGTAAGTTTAGGTAGGTAGTGTTTATCTAAAAATGTATCCATCTCTTGTAAATTTTCCAATTTTTGGGAATACAACTCTTCACAGTATACTGTTATTATCCTTTGATTTCCTTTGGTTCTGTTGTGACATCGCCCATCTGGTTTCTAATGCCTGATATTTGTTTCTTCTCCCTCTTTTCTTTTGTTAGGTTTGCCAATTGTGTGTCAATTTTGTTAATCTTTTCAAAGGACCGGCTTCTTGTCCTATTGATTCTTTCTATAGTTTCTCTGCTTTCTATCTCATTTATTTCTGCTCTAATCTTTATTATTTCTTTTCTTTTGGTGGCTGTAATTTCCCTCTGTTAGTCTGTTTCTAATTGTTGTAGATGCTGTGTTAATGTGTTAATTTTGATTCTTTTTTCTTTTTGGATGTGTGCAGTTATTACAATAAATTGTTCTCTCTGCACTGCTTTTGCCATGTCACAAAGATTTTGGTATTTTGTGTATTCATTCTCATTTGTTTCTAGGAACTTTGTGAATTTGTGTTTAATTTATTTTACTACCCAGTCATTTTTCAGCATGGTGGTATTCATTTTCCATGTATTTGACTTTATTTCCTTGGTATTCCTATTGTTGATTTCTAATTTGATAGCATTGTGGTCTGAGAAGATGCTTTGAGGTATTTTGATATTTGCGATTTTTGAAGATTTGTTTTATGGCTTAAGACATGGTCTATTCTAGAGAATGTTCCATGTGCACTGGACAAAATATGTATTGTGCTCTTTTGGGGTTGAATGCTCAGTATACATCTATGAAGTTCAATTGACTGATTGAGTTATTTAGTTCTTCTGTGTCTTTGTCAAGTTTCTTTCTGGTTATTGTATCCATGTTTGAAGTGGTGTATTCAAATCACCCACTATTATTGTAGATTTATCTATTTCTTTCTTTAAATCTATTAGAGTTTGCTTTACATATTTTCGAGCTCTTTCATTGGGAGCATATATATTTATTATGGCTATTTCATCTAGTTCAATTGCCCCTTTAATCATAAGATGTCAATCTTTATCTATTATGCTGGTTTTGCCTTAAAGTTTATTTTATCAGAGATTGGTATTGCCACTCCTTTTTGTTTTTTATTGCAATTAGCTTGTGGGTTGAATGAAATTTTTTCCCATCCTTTGACTTTTAATCTTTTTTTTTTAATTTTTAAATTTTATTTTATTATGAATTATGTGATAGTTTACATGGAGAACATTAGTTTTACATCCATCCTGTAGTATATCATTTCATTGCTATGGTTACAATCCCCTCCATGCATCATCAACCAACCAAAGGATATACACTGCAAGCCTGCCCCCCGGTCATCAGCACACAGCCCTCTCCCTCTCTGCGTCTAAAGGCCCCAACACTTCCATTACTCCACGTCATCGTCTCTGCCTCCATCTCAGGCCTCACTGCTTCTCTGGGAAGGGTCCTGCTCTCCTTAATCTGTTTTTGTCTCTCTGTGTGAGATGTGTCTCCTGCAGACAGCATATTGAAGAATCTTGTTTTCTTTTCCATTCTGTCACTCTCTTTCAATTAGTAGGTGCATTAAATCCGTTTACATTCAGTGTAATTATCGATAGGTATGAATTAATTGCTGCCATTATGTATTTGTTTTGTTTTGTAGTTTTGCTGCTTTCTTTGTTCTGTGTGCCTTCCTTTGTTGAATACATGGTTTTTGGGTTCTTTCTTGTGAGTTTCCTCATAGTTTTAATGTTTCCATGTTCTTCTTGGATTTTCATTTTCTTGATATTTTATGAAGTGTTAATTTTCTTTGAGGTTGCCTTATAGTCTATTAACTTTTCCCTCCATTTAGTGCAGTCTATTTTATTCTGTAATCTGCCTGAACTTCTCACCATCTTGATCTCTATTCCTAAGTGTTTACCTTCTTTTACATTGTAATTGTTTTGATCATAGACTGACCTCCCAGATTTGTTCTTAGAGCTTTGTTCTTTTCTAGTTTCCCTTCTGTCAATTAAATTTTGGGAGGTGGTGCCACAAATGTCAATCTCTGGTTGTTGTCTGTTCTTGTTGGTTCTCAGTCCACAGAACTCCCTTTAGGATGTTTTATAGCACAGAGTTGGCTTTGGTTAAATCCCTTAGTTTCTCTTTATCCTGGAATGTTTTGATTACACTGTCATATTTTATTGATAGTTTTGCTGGATAAAGGATTCTTGGTTGGCAGTTTTTATCTTTCAAATTTTTATATATTCCTCCCCTTTGCCTTCTTGCTTGCATGGTTTCTGTTGAGAGATCTGAGCTTAATCTGACTTGTTTGCCTTTGTATGTAACACTTCTGTTTTCCCTAGCTGCTTTCAGGAGTGTCTCCTTATCTTTGATTTTGGAGAGTTTGATTATGATATGCCT
>NW_006408600.1:10064065-10064733 GCF_000296735.1 Chrysochloris asiatica
CATCCTTCTCCAGCAACTGTTTCCTCCGGACAATATGTCCAAAGTAGGAGAGACGAAGCTTAGCCATCCTGGCCTCCAAGGAGCACTCTGGCTGCTTCAAAAGGGTACTGTATGCAAATTTGGGTGTTCTTGTGCATATCCCCTCACTTCATATCAGCTGGATGCTTCACTCTCAGCTCTAGCCCTCTGTGGCTAAGTCCTTGTCAATGGGCTCAAGTGTCCTCGAGTCTCACCACACTTTGGACCAACCAGTACTTCATCTTCTCTCTCTCATCTCCAGATCAATGGGATTCAATGGGCTGAGGTTGAACTCAGCCCATTTCTTCATTGCTGCCTTTCCATCTCTTCCACTCACCAGTAGACCAATGTGGTCACCAGCAAGCTTACATGCTTGTTTGTGTATTCCTTTTGCCTTTCAGTCTTAGAGGGGAGTTTGTCCTGAATGCACTTGATTGCTAGCCTTGATGTCTTCCTGGAGAACAGCTAGCTTATTCTTGTAATATCCAGTCATGCTGATATTTTTGTTTTGTTTTTTTTTTCCTGATGATCTTTCTTTGAAGATGTATCTTCTGCCACTGTAGCTGTTCCAGTCTGCTTGTCCTTTCTAGTGGGAATGTCCTACCTCATAAGTTTCTGGATGGGACTCAGGATTCCACCTAAGGTCCTAT
>NW_006408600.1:10065378-10071966 GCF_000296735.1 Chrysochloris asiatica
GTAGAGGATTCTTGGGTGGCAGTTTTTTCTTTCAGGGTTTTATCTATGTCTCCTCATTGCCTTCTTGCCCGCATGGTTTCCGTTGAGAAATCCGAGCTTACTCTGATTTGCTTGCCTTTGTATATTACACTTCTCTTCCCTAGTTGCTTTCAGGATCTTGTCCTTATCTTTGATTTTTGAAGAGCTTGATTATTATATGTTTTGGTGATTGTCTTTTAGTGGCTATCCTTCCTGGGGTTCGTTGAGCTTCTTGAATGCTTATATTTTCACTTTTACGGATGTTAGGAAAATTTTCTTCCAGAAACTCTTCAACTATCTCCTCTGTGGACTTGTGTGATTATTCCTGCTCCGAAATGCCAATAATTTTTAAGTTATTCCTCTTCCTGTTGTCCAACATGAATCTTAAGCCTTCTTCAGATTTTTTTATCCTTTTTCTGTGTGCTTTCTCTACTATCTTTGTAGTATTGAGAGATTGAGCTTCCAACTCACTAGTTCTGGCTTCTATCTCTTCAATTCTACTCCTTTGCCCTTTCAGTGTATTGTCCATTTCTGATATTCTATTATTAATCATCTGGACCTCTTTCTGTAGGTTTTGAATTGTTTCCAATGCTGTATCTATCTTATTTGGTTGTTCCTGTAGCACTTTCCTGACTTCTTCCCTATTTTTCTCATCTCTATTATATAGTGTTTTGATACATTTTATAATCATTTTTCTGAATTCCTTCTCAGGCATTTCCAAAGCCTGCCCATCTACCAGTATGGAGTGTAGGTCTACTTCCAGCTCATTTGCCTCAGTCACTTTATCTCATTTCTGGACATGTGCAGATATGGTCATCTGCTTTTTTGGGGTGCATCTTCAGGGGTTATCTGTGGCCTTAATACTTGGATGGGTGTGTATTTTGGTATATTTTATGCTTTCTGACTGCCTCTAGGTAGATGTGATCAGGAAATGGGCTTCCATTTTCACTTTTCTTCTTGACAAATTTCAAGATGCCATTGTTGGTCGTTTTGATGTAACTTAAGATTTAATTTTCTTCCTGTTTCCTTTTTAGTCTGCCTGTCCTGCTTCACGATCCCTGTTCAGGCCTTTTTTCTAGTTATTAAAAGCTAATGCCTGGCTGTGGCCATTTGGTTTTAATTGGAAACTGTCTCTTTAAATTTCGAGGAGATCTTTGTGCATGCATAGTAGAACCCTCTGAGGGTGAGTCTGGGGTGTCGACTAGCTCAGGCACCTCTATAATCACCAGAATGGAGGTTCGCAGATAGCAAGGGATCAATGAACAGATATCAAAAGAAAAGAATGTCCACAACTTTATGTCCGTGGTTCTGTCAGGTGTCCGTGGGTGCTCTGATCCTTCCCCCACATGGTCTCACCCAAGATGGAAGCTCCTGGAGTAGCTGAGCATCTTGAATTAGAAAGCACTGAATTTCTTGCTTCTACTGCAAATTCCCCTAGCTGTAAGCCTTCATATTCCTTGATATGTGGTTCAGAGTTCTGGGAACAACCACTGATCCTGCTTGGTCCTGTATTCTGTGTTGTGCTGATGGAGCTCCTTACTGCACTTCTACCTGATCCACCATCTTGTTTGTTCTCTTGAAACATTTTATAATCATTTCTCTGAATTCCTTCTCAGGCATTTCCAAGGCTTGCCCTCCTTCCAGAATGATTCCAGGGCTACCTCTAGGTCATTTGTCTCAGATGTTTTATCTTTTTTTCTGGACATGTGCTGATATGGTCATCTGCTTTTGCTTCTTGAACATGTTTATTGATCATCTGTGGCCTTAATACTTAATTGAGTATGTGTTTTGCTATTTTTTATGTTGATTGCTTCCACGTAGATGTGATCAGGATGTGAACTTCCCTTTTCACTCTCCTTATTGCTTAACTCAGAGTAACTTTCACAGGTATTTTCTACTTCCCTGGTATATGGCAGTTGGTATTGGTTCTTGCGGGGTTATGGTGTTTTATAGAGTGTGATTGTAGCTTGACTATGTGGCAGCAGTTTCTTTCTCTTCTTGGGTAATACTGGGACAGAAAGAGCCCCCCAAAGTTATAAGGGGGATCATACAACAGAAAAACAGCACCATCGAAAAAATTTAAAAAAATAATAAAAACAAGAAAAAAAAATCAACAACAACATCAAAAAAAGAAAACTAGACTGAATACTGTAGTCTATAATCACAGAAAATGGAGAGGAGAGAGAGAAAATAAAAAATCTGTAGCCTAATATGAGTATGACTTTAAAGTCCTGTCTTCAGCTTCTTGCTTTCAAAGCTGACTAAAAGATTTCAAGATGCCACTGTTGGCTGTTATGCTGTACCTCTGAATTTAATTTAATTTTTGGCCTGTTTTATTTTTAAACTCTCTTTCCCTCACTACACTCCTGTCCTGGTCTTTCCCATATTTAAAAAAAAAAAAAAAAAAAAAAAACAGTTCAGGGCCATCTCTTATGCTGAGAGTATCTGTGTCCATGTGTGGCAGTAGAACCCACCAGTGGTGAGTGTGGGGTTTGTCCATTCACTTGGGCAACCCCTCTAGTCACCAGAATGGAGGTGCACAAACAGTGGGGGAGGGGGGCAATGAACAGATACCAAAACGAAAAAGAAAATCAGAACAAAGAAAAACTGACAAAGTATATTGTCCACTTTTGCTCTGAGGTTCTTGTGGCATTTTTCTGTGGTGCATCAGCTCCCCCTCTTGGTCTTGCCATTTGGTTTTGCCCAAGTTGTCATCTCGGGCCTGCTGGGCCAGACAGATTCAAAAGTACATGATTCCTTACTTTTGCTACAAGTTCCACTAGATAAGCCTTCAAACCTTTTCAATATTCCTATCTCTGCCCTGAATCTGCTTTGCCTGGTATTCTGTGGTTTTGCTGACGGCGAACTTCACTGCACTTCCACCCTAACTTCCATCAAACCCCTTCCATCTTCTTTTGATGCTTTCTATTTAGCCCTTTACCTCCTCATTTCTACCATCTGATTTAGCATCTCTATGCTGGAGAGCAAGTTTGAGAATTTCTTCTGACATTCATTTTAGTCTTTTCCTTCTTTCTTAATCCTGTATGCTGCTCTTGATGTCATCCCACAACTTGTCATTCTTTAGTGCCTAATGCATCAAATCTGTTCTTGAAATCATCTCTCAATTCAGGTGGGATATATTCATGGTCATATTTTGGGTTTTTTGGACTTGTTTTAATTTTCTTCAGCCTGGACTTTCATATGAGTAATCGATGGTCTGTTCTACAGTCTGTCCCTGGCCTTGTTATGGCTGATGCTATGGAGCTTTCTCACTGTCTCTTTTCACAGATATACTCAATTTGATTGTAAAAAGTGGGGGTTCAGTGAAAAAGAAGAATACCCCCCCCAAGGAGATGGATTGATATAGTGGCAGCAGCAGTGGTTTGAAGCATTACAGTTTTCAGGATGATGTAGGACTGGGCAGTGTTTCATTCCGTTGTGCATAGGGTCGCTATGAATAATAATAGACATGATGGTAACTAACAACAAAAAAGAGAAACATCTGACTAACTGATGATAAATAAGAACCATATTATCTATTCTGCATTACCAACAAATTATACTTAAAGACAGATTTGTTGCTATTTGCCATCAGGTTGGTTCCAACCCATAGTCAGCCTGTATAGGGTTCCTGAGGAGTGGCTGGTGATCTTGAACCACTGACCTTGGTGACTTGACAGTCCAATGCATTAGCTCACAATGCCATACCAGGACTCCTAGGATTGGTGAACTGAAATAGAGTACCAGAATGCCCAAGAATATTGTAGTAGTGACATTATAAAAACACCAATGTGTCAGTTGTTTTGATAGGCAGGTGGTAGAGGAAGGGAAGACACTAATGGAGAAGAGGAGTTGCGTTGATTTGAAAGGCAGAGATCTTTGATTACTTCAATGAAGGGAAATGATAACCTTCAGTCAGGAAGAATTGATCACTTTTAAAGGCTTTGTAAGTTTTTTAGAATCTAGGGACTTATTATTTTTTAATATAATGACCTATAAATCTCCTTTCCCAGTTTCAGGTCCCTACTACATTTTAATGTTTTGTTGGTGTTGATACTTTACCTTTTTTGGAGTTTCAGTACCTTTATAACTAAATATTTGGTCCAATAGTCAGATTTTTATACTTTCAGTTGCAGGAACCCAAACTCACTGATATCAAATAAATTCCAACTCATAGTAATTCTATGGGACAGAGTATAACTGCTCCACAGGGTTTCCAATACTATGTATCTATACAAAAACAGACTGCCTCGTCATTTTCCTGTAAAATGGCTGGTGCACTCAAACCTACCAGTTAGCAGTGCAACATTTAACCCACTGTGTCACCAAGACTCCCTAGCAAAAACAAAAGGACAAGCAAAAGGAATCGAAACACAGAGAGTTTTAGAGAAGATTAATGAACACAATGTACTTTAGGAGCAATGTATTTGGTCAGTAGCAAGATTACTAGTTTAGTTATGCAATCAAAGGAAATCAAGTATAGATGAGAAGGAGATTGAGGAAAGCCACCTAAAAGTCATACTCTTTTGCCTGTTTTCTAGTTCTTAGACTTAGAACTTACTGATTTAAGAAGATGGCACCTGACAACAACAACAACGACTTAAGAAGATTAATTCCCAATGAAACCCCATGAGAAATACAAACCACGACAAGCATATTTGCTATGAGTCTTACAGACCATCTCAAAAGCAACCCATAATCATTTACTCACTAACTTTTGAGTACAAATTCTAAGATGACACTAATACCTAGGTATCTGAAGCATTCTCATTACATCCCTTTTAAAGTAGGAGCTAGATTGTTGCTGTTGTTAGTTGCCTTCGACTAGATAGTAAATGGAATTTTCTCAGGTCCAGCTCGTCTTAGTTCCACTGGGTGTTCAAACCACCCACTTTGCATTTTTCTAGTCACTGTATATATTATTATGTGGGGGTTGGCAAAAACAAAAAACAAAAAACAAAAAAACCTCAAGTATTTTAAAACAACAGTTCTAGTAATGGTGACAAACAACTGGAAACCTGTAAAACTGCCTGCATTCAATGCCACCTCCTCCTTCAGTCAAGAGAAAAAAATAAAAGCAGTATTTTATCCTTTAAAGATACGTAAAGATCTAAAATATTTATGGCGATGAAAAATTTGGCAATAGATTCTGGAGAATGTTGCATAACATGATTGATATAGCTGGTGTCACTGAATGATACACATGAAAGATGCAGAATAGGCAAATATTTTAGCTCTTCTTTTACAATTGTTGTTGTTGTTAAGTGCCTTTGAGTCGGTTCCGACCCATAGCGACCCTGTACAGGGTTTCCGAGGGCGTAAATCCTTACAGGAGTAGAAAGCCTCATCTTTCTCCCACGGAGCGACTGGTAGTTTCGAACCGCTGACCTTACGGTTCGCAGCCCGATTCGTAACCACTACGCTACCAGAGCTCCTACAATAGTTTAAAAAAAAAAAAAAATGCAGAGGTGTGGGTCCATCAAATCTCTATTTCATTCACCATTCTGACCTCAATAATTTTGAAAATAAAGTAATTAAAATAAAAAATAAATTACCTTAAACTATCTTGACTATTTTTAGTCCCGATTTTCTTTCAAATAAACTTATGCATTGCAAATGCAATATACCAATTTTAATTGCTGATATAGTGTAGTCTGAAATTGGGTTAGATGAATGTGGTGAAATTAATCTTAGAATAGTTCCCTTTTTCACTTAGTTTGGGGTAAAAATTTTTTAAAGAGGCACTGACTGTACTTGTGTCCAACAGTAGCTTGAACACAATGTCATATTTTTGAAGTTTTTTCCCCCCTTTTACTCTCATATTTTTTAAATTGCAACGTTTGCTTACACTCTTAGCATCTTTTTCCTATTCAGCCTAGATGTAAACTAATTTTTATCATTCCCTCTCTCTTTTATTTTTGTTTCTATGCATTAAAAAAAAAAAGAGTTCTGGTAGCGTAGTGGTTGTTAATCGGGCTGCTAACCCCAAGGTCGGAACTTTGAAACTACCAGATGTTCCGTGGGAGAAATATGAAGCTTTCTGCTCCCGTAAAAATTTACAGCCTCGGAAACCCTGTACAGGGTCGCTAAGAGATGGAACCCGACTCCACGGTACTTAAGAGCAACAAAAACATGCATTAAAAACTAAAGATGAATAAGGATCAGTAATTTCACTAAGAACTTCCTTCTTTTCTTTTTACAGGAATAACTAAAATTTTGACCAGATAAAACTTCAGAAGAACAAAAGTAGTATAGACAGCATATGAAAATTGGTAGATTATTTTAAACATTTAAAAAATATATTATGGGTTCCGGTTTGCCAGAGTGGCCAGACGTGCTCGTGAGTAGGGGCTCTGGGATCGGGAAAGAGAAGCTCGAGAGTTGAGCCTACCAAGTGGGAATTCACAGTCACACGGCCCTCGTAAAGCTTAGTGCGCCAGAGGCTTAGACCCGTTTCATTGAGAAATCACTGTGCAAGGAATTACAGGCTTTTTGAAAGGGCGCCGCGGCATCCCCAGCTCCTTTGGGCTTGTGGGGGCGGGGCGGGAACCAGCCCGCGAGGAGCCTCCA
>NW_006408600.1:10080808-10084361 GCF_000296735.1 Chrysochloris asiatica
AGAAAGTGATAATGCACTAGTTCATATCCCTTGTAGATGCTTGTTAAAATGCCGAGTTTACCCTTATCTGGTGCTGATGTCTATAGCTAAGGCATTTAGTTCACTATTAATGGACATATTTACATTGTAAGAAGCCAGTAATTCCTTATACTTCAACTTGAGCCTTCACATCTGATATGCTATAAAATGACTTTTTGCTTCTGCAACTTTCTCTAAATTAGGAAGAAACACTTAGTAATGTTTTCTTTGTTAAAGTGGTTGCTTTTGTTATATTTCTTTTGTCTATACTTTTTTATTTTGAAATAGTTCATAAGTATAAAAACATTAACTGAGCTATTCAATTAAGTCATCTTTTGAATGTGAAAATTATAAACACATAAAGAATAGGTACGTCAATGACTATGTCACATGAAAAATTATCAAACCAGTATACTCGTATATGTTGTAATAATTATGAATCTAGATTATTCTAATATTAAATAATTAAGGAGAATAAGATGAGACTATATGTGTGTCCTAGTGTGGCACAGTGGGCTAATGAGTCAGACTGCAAAGTCATTTGAACTGCAAGGTCAGTGGTTCAAGTTCACCAGCTGTTCCTTGGAAACCCTATACAGGGTCGCTATGGGTTGGAATGGACTCGATGGCACTTAACAACAACATGAGTGTCTGATAGAAAAAATGGAATTCTTCTAGGTCTCAAGTACTGATTCTATTTTCGCTGCTTGAACCATAAGCACACTAGTGAATAAAACTGAAGTTTTTTTTGTGATTACTAAGGAGCAATGAAAACAATGAAACAATGGCCAATCCTGGGCCAACCTCACTACCGCTGCCACACTTGAGTCCATCAATGTTGCCACCTGGCCAATCCATCTCGTTGGGGGTCTTCCTCTTTTTTTCTGACCCTCTATCTTACCAAGCATGATATCCTTCTCCAGAGACTGTTCCCTCATGATAATATGTCCAAAGTATGAGAGAGAAAGTTTAGCCATCCTGGTCTCAAAGGAGCACTCTGGCTGCACTTCTTCCTAAACAGATCTATCGATTCTTTTGGCAGCCCATGGCACTTTTAGTATTCTCTTCCAACACCACAATTCAAAGGCATCAATTCTTCTACGATCTTCGATATTCACTGTCCAGCTTTCGCATGCATATGAGGTTACTGAAAACACCATGGCTTGGGTCAGGCACACCTTATTCTTCAAGCTGATGTCTTTGCTCTTCAACACTTTAAAAAGTTCCTGTGCAGCAGATTTGCCTAATGCAATATGTCATCTGATCTCTTGACTGCTGCTTCTGTTGATAGTTGATCCAAGAAGAATGAAGTCCTTGACAACTTCAATATTTTCTCTGTTGATAAGAATGTTGTTTATTGGTCCAGTGGTGAGGATTTTTGTTTTCTTTATATTGAGATGTAATCCATACTGAAGGCTGTGCTCTTTGATCTTCATCAGTAAATATTTCAAGTCCTCTTCACTTTCAGCAAAAAGTTGTATCATCTGCATATTGCAGGTTGTTAATGAGTCTTCCTCCAATCCTGATGACACGTTTTTCTTCATATAACCTAGCTTCTCGGATTATTTGCTCAGCATACAGGTTGAATAAGTATGGTGAAAGAATACAACCTTGTTGCACACCTTTCTTAATCTTAAAACATTCAGTTTCCCATGTTCGGTTCGAACAACTGCCTCTTGGTTCAGGTACAGATTCCTCATGAGCACAATTAAGTGTTCCAGAATACTCATACTTCGCAATGTTGTCCATACTTGTCAGGATCCACACAATCGAAAGCTTTTGCATAGTCAATTAAGCACAGGTAAACATCTTTCTGATATTCCATGCTTTCAGCCAAGATCCATTAGACATCAGCAATGATATCCCTTATTCCACAGCCTCTTCTGAATCTGGCTTGAACCTTTGGAACTTGTTTAGTCACTGCAACCCTGATGAATATTAAAATATATATATTATTAATTCAACCATGAATTGTCACAGTACTTCTTTAATTTTTGTTCTCTGTTCTAAATCACAAAACTGCATGACCATAGTCAGCCCATATAGCTTCACCACAAATGTAGATTTGCCCAAGTAATTTCCAAGGTTGTTGTTGTTGTTAAGTGCCATCAAGTTGATTATGACCCATAGAGATCCTGTGTAGGGTTTCTGAGAAGCAGCTGGTGAGCTTGAACCACCGACTTTGCAGTTCAAACAGCTTTGCAGTCTGGTGAATGATCCCACATCACCACTCCAGAACTCCAAGGTAGTTCTATCACTTACTAATGATCTGACACTTTTAGTGTCTGCTATCCCATATTTACCTATTTAAAGTCATATTTACCTTTCAGAAAATTGTGTACCAAGAAATCAGTTGGGATTTTTATTTTCACAAGACTTTCTTAGAATTTTTATCTTGAATCACAATGTGGGGGTGGCACATAAAAAGAACACATATCTCTAGTTCAGCTGTTGCAGTTATCCAAATGTATTGTTATATTCCTCTCCATGATAGCTGAAGTTTAGCAGAATTAACAACACAAAAGACAAAGCATAAACGTGTCTTTTGGTTTCCTATCAGAAAAAGTATTCTTATTGCCCATACCATCTTTACGTCTTCAGCCATCTCCAACTTTAAAGTCAGGACCAGAGTTCCCATCAAGGTAGAGGAATGCTCCCAAGAACTCTACATGTTAAAGTGACTCACTGAGAAATTTGTTATTTTTGCTGTAGAAAGAAGCTACTTGACAATCAAAGAAATTTAAAAATACAGCTTATAAGATCTGATATTCCAAATATTACTTTATATTCTCCAAGAAAATGAAGACATTAACAACATCACATTAAGGTGAAGATCAATTTTATTCACTGTATTTATGAATTAAATATAGTCTCAATTTCTTTGCCTGCACAACCTGACAATTAGCATATAGATTTGGATACACAGTGATTCTATATGAAAGAGTAGAACTGTCCCATAGGATTTATAACACTGCAAATATGAAATTAAATAGGTTTTGTGGCTAAGCTGACTGCTACCAGTTATCCCATGAAGAAGCTGGTGGGTTCCAACCACTGATCTTTTGGTTAGAAGTTGAGTGCTTTCAATCACTGTGAAATCAGGTCTCCTTTTTCCTCCACAAGACAGATTTAAAAATTAATGTAGTATTATCACCACACTTCTCAAGTTGTTTTTGTTTCTCAGTGCTGCTATAACAGAAATTCCACAAGTGGGTAGTTTTAAGGAGCAAAAGATTATTTTCTCACAGATTAGAAGCCTACAAGTTCAAATTCAGTGCAGAGGTTCTAGAGGAAGGTTTTCTCTGTTCGCAATTAGAAAAGATCTTAGTCTCTCTCAGTTTCTCTTTCTTTCAGAAAATTTCTTTCAGATATTTGGAAGTCATCAGTCTTCCTTTATTTGTTCTTGCTTGTTTCTGTAGCTAATATTTATGCTGTTTTATTTCTCAAATTAATTGACTTATTGTTGCAGACCGTGTAAGACTAGTCAGAGGTTCAAGGCCCTCTAGGGCCAAGTGTAACAAATGAGGCCACTGGC
>NW_006408600.1:10085681-10088078 GCF_000296735.1 Chrysochloris asiatica
CATAGCGACCCTGTACAGGGTTTCCGAGGCTGTAAATCTTTACGGGAGCAGAACGCCTCATCTTTCTCCCGCGGAGCGGCTGGTAGTTTCGAACTTCTGGCTTTAAGGTTCGCAGCCCGATTCGTAACCACTACGCTACCAGAGCTCCTTTTTTATTGTAATCAGCTTCATAATAAGAACTGTTTTTATGTACTAAATAGAAAATATAATATTTTAAAGTATCTCTCTCTCTTTTTTTTTTTCTTAAGATTTAGAGCCCTACTTCCAATGGACTTCAAAGTATGCAGAATAACTAGAAATTAAGGATACAAATTATTCCAAAATTGTGTTTTTTAGACTTTGTGTCAATTGTTTTCTTAAGGAATCCATGGGAGTTTTATGAAAATGTAAGTACATTTGTTTATGTATACTTTTCTGTAGAGAGAGTCCAAGACCTTCCTTACTTTTTCAAATGCATTTAGACCCATTTAGAACTGTATTTAGTTAGTGGTTGCATGCTGGAAACTGGCTTCATATTTTAGAGACTGCAAAAAACATGTAGGGGTTATGTTTGACTTCCTTTGGCTTCATAAGAGGGCAATAGAAAGAAAATAAAAATTAACCCACGGACGATTCCTATGAAGTGTTGATCAGACATGCCTCCACCCTCCAATCTTCTTTACCCTATTCTGACACCAACCATCCTTCCCACAGCACTCTCTGCTTCACATCTAGGTTGGATAATCCATTCCAATGGCCACACAGAACTTATAACAACACTCATGATTTGGAGTTTATTGTTGTTGTTAGGTGCCATCGAGTTGGTACCAACCCATCATCACCTTATGCACAACAGATTGAAACACTGCCCAATCCTGGGCCAACCTTACTACTGTTGCCACATTTGAGTCCATCAATGCTGCCATGTGGCCAATCCATCTTGTTGGGGGGAGGGTCTTCCTCTTTATCTCTGACCCCCCACCTTACCAAACATGATATCCTTCTCCAGTGACTGGTCCCTCCTGACAATGTTTCCAAAGTATGAGACACGAACTTGGGCCTTCTTGGCCTCCAAGAGCACTCTGGCTGCACTTCTTCTAAAATGAATCTATTGGTTCTTTTGGCAGCCCTTGGCACTTTCAATATTCTTCTTCAACACCATAACTCAAAAGCATCAATTCTTCTACAGCCTTACTTATTCACTGTCCATCAGTGAATAGATTACACTTTAGGTTCAAAAATTTACTAAATATGCAGCAGTTTCCCTATCAGAAACTCTTCTCAGCAACACTGTAGACACATCTTATTCTTATCCCCAGTCTTTCAGCCATGTGGCTCCTTAACTTATAACCTACTAGGACAAGTGTTACAAAACTCTTTTAACCAGTCTGTGAATGTCAAAATGGCACATTCTGCAAGCCAGCCTCTGTAGGTACTCAGCTTTACTTGGTCCATGGGTCTAGAATCCTTAGTTGCTCTGTGTTTCCATGCCACCTCTTCTGCTGTTACTGCATTTCTAGGTAAGGTTCTCATGCTCTTGTTTCTTGATGTCCTTGGGATCATTCCGACTTCTGAGATGGTTCCTTTTAAACTGAGCTGGATAGAAAACTAATCAATCACAACTTTAGAGTCCTGCACTTCTGATTTGCTTGGTCCCACTCAATCTCTCTGCTATTCATAAGATTTTCAGTGACTAAATATTGGCAAGTAGTTCATCACTCCTTCTTCCTATTCTGTCTTTGTCTGGAAGCTCATCTGAAATCTGTACACCCTGGGTGAACCTGCTGATATTTAAAATATCCATGGTATAGTTTCTAAAATTACAGAAACTCACAAGCCACCACAGTATGAAAAACTGACAGAGAAGGAAGGTCAGCTTGAGAAGACAAAGTAATATTACAACAAAATGTGCAAAGACCTGGAGTCAGAAAACCAAAAAGGAAGAACAGCATTTCTCAAGCTGGGGGAACCAAAGAAAAAATTTCATTATTGAAGGATTCTGTAGGCAAATTATTGAATGATGCAGAATGAGGGAGTCCAGCTCTCCACGGGGGTCATAAGACACGAGAGGAGACGTGGAGTCGGCGAAAATGAAAGCAATCAAAAGGCTCTCTTTCTCTGTCTGCCTGTTGTTCCATTGTTCTTCTTCTGGCCCAGCTCAGCAAGTCTTTATTTTTATACTTAAAACTACACAGTACATAATAAATTGACACTTTGATCTTTTCTTGAATTATTACACAAGTTAATCACAACATTCTTGCACCTGGTCATTAGACAACTTTGACAAAAATATTTCTGTGATGTTCAAACTGACTTGCATCTCTTTCCCAGTATGTGATAAATTGTTTCTTCTTGCTTCCACTAAAAGATTAAGTCAAACCTTACACAAATCATTTCTACTTATCAGACTGCTGATTA
>NW_006408600.1:10088453-10090288 GCF_000296735.1 Chrysochloris asiatica
CTTTAATTTGCTATCTGCAATGGTCTCACAAATGCAGTTATTTTGTACTTAGGTTTTCTGTGAAAGGGAATAATTTATACAATTTTCTTTGAACTCAGGCTACTGAAGTTGAGATAATTGTCTCTTCCCAAGGTTTGTAGGGCTCACAGTAAAAAGCTGTGAATATAGCAATATTATATATTTTTACAAGTGAATTCAGAGTTAACTTGAAGGGAAGATAAGGACCAGAATTTTGAGAGTCATTTGCTGTGTAAAATGCCTCTCCCCCCACTGCAACCATGTCAAACAACGGGAGTTAAGCACTCCCTTCAGCAGAAAGCATCAAAAAATGATGGAAGGAATACACAGACTTCCTGAATCAAAAGGAAATTGTTGCTGTTCAACAGTTTCAAGAGGTAGGACATGATCAAAAGGCAATGATACTGAAAGGAGGAAGTCCAAGGTGCATTGAAGGAATTGGCAAAGAAGAAGACACTAGGAACTGATGGAATAAAAATTGAAATCTTTCAACAAAGTGAGGCAGCACTGGAGGCACTCACTTATCTATGCCAATAAATTTGGAAGACAATTATTTGACCAACTGATTAGAATAGATCTGTATTTGTACCCATTCCAGAGAGGTGACCCAACAGAATGTGGAAATCATAGGACAATCTCTTTGATATTCCATGTGAGTAAAGTTTTGCTAAAGGTAATACAGAAACGGCTACAATCATACATTGACAGAGAACTCCCAGAGGTTCAAGTTGGATTCAGAAGAGGCCATGGAATGAGGCATATCATTGTTTATATTCGATGAATCTTGGCTGAAAGCAGAGAATATCAGAAAGATGTTTACCTGTGTCTTACTGACTATGCAAAAGCTTTAGATTGTGTGGCTCATGACAAGCTATGGACAACATTGCAAAGTATGAGTATTCCAGAACACTTAATTGTGCTTATGAGGAATCTGTACCTAGACCAAGAGGTAGTTGTTCAAACAAAACATGGGAACACTGAATGTTTTAAAATTAAGAAAGGTGTGGGACAAGGTTGTATTCTTTCAGCATACTTATTCAACCTGTATGCTGAGCAAATACTATGAGAAGCTGTGTTGTATGAAGAAAAACGTGGCATCAGGATTAGAGTAAGACTCATTAACAACCTGTGATGTGCAGATGATACAACCTTGCTTGCTGAAAGTGAAGAGGACTTAAAGTATTTGCTGATGAAGGTCAAAGACCATAGCCTTTGGTATGGATTGAATCTTAATGTAAAGAAAACAAAAATCCTCACCACTGGACCAATAAACAACATTCTTATCAATGGGAAAAGATTGATGTCGGGGACCCGCCTCGACATAGGGGTTCGGTTCACGAGGAGAGGATACTTGACGGCGATTCGTATATATCAAGAATACACAAAAAGACAGAAAGGAGACAAAGAGAGAGACAATGAGGCACCCCAAAGCCAGGGTGGATACATCACTGGTGGGCAGGCTTGGGAGTACAGGCATCGTGGCCTCTGCAGGCAGCAATCACTGCCCTGCAATCTTTACCGCATGCCCTCCAGCCCGTAATGTACTGCAATCTTTATTCCATGCCTTCCAACCAGTAATGCACTGCGATCTTTACTCCATGCCTGCCAACCAGCAGTGCACTGCCATCTTTACTCCATGCTTTCCAACCAGTAATGCATACCTGGGGAGGCCCGGGCCTCTGCTTTATTCAGGCGAGGAGCTTCACATCAAGCTGGGAGGGACTTAGGCAAGGTACAGCTAACATCAGTACTTTTCCAGACATTCAGGTAACTTTACATCGTACTTCGCTAGTTCTAATCCCAGGCCAGCAACTTGG
>NW_006408600.1:10090729-10112245 GCF_000296735.1 Chrysochloris asiatica
AAAACAATTTGCCATTAACTGCCAGTGGCCTCATTTGTTACACTCGGCCCTAGAGGGCCTCGAACCTCTGACTAGTCTTACACGGTCTGCAACAGATTGAAGTTGTCAAGGACTTCATTGTTGGATCAACTATCAACACTCATGGAAGCAGCAGTCAAAAAATCAAATGATGTATTACATTAGACAAATCTGCTGTATAATACGTTTTAAAAATATTGAAAAGCAAAGATATAAAAACTCATGATAAGAAACTGCTGGAAAAACATAATGCACAAGCAACCAATGTCAGGATTAAGAAAGTAGAATATCTCAAATCATGAAAAGATATGAACAAAGTTTAATAAACTATTTAATTTCAAAATATTTCAAATATTAAATAACATGAACACTTTGCATTTAAAACATGTCTTCAAATCTGATGACCAAATAAAATATAATATTCAGTGATGAAGATAAAAGACCACAGCCTTCAGTATGGATTAGTTTCCAATGTAAAGAAAAGAAGCTGTGTTATATAAAGAAAATCCTCACCGTTGGACATAAACAACATTTTTATCAATGGAGAAAAGATTGAAGTTGTCAAGGATTTCATTCTTATTGGATCAATTATCAACAGTCATGGAAGCAGCACTAAAGAAATCAAATGATGTATTGCATTAGACAAATCTGCTGCACAAGACCTTTTTTAAGTGTTGAAGAGCAAAGATGTCAGCTTGAGGACTAAGGTGAGCTTGACCCAAGCCACAGTGTTTTCAGTAACCTCATATGCATGCGAAAGCTGGACAGTGAATAAGGAAGACCATAGAAGAATTGATGCCTTTGAGTTATGGTGTTGGAGGAGAATATTGATAGGGCCATGGACTGCCAAAAGAACCAATAGATCTATTTTGTAAGAAGTGCTGCCAGAGTGCTCCTTGGAGGCCAAGATGGCCAAACTTCGTCTCTCATGTTTTGGGCATATTGTCAGGAGGGACCAGTCACTAGAGAAGGATATCATCTTTGGTAAGGTTGAGGGTCAGAGAAAAAGAGGAAGACCTCCAATGAGATGGATTGGCCAAGTGGCAGCATCGATGGACTCAAGTGTGGCAACAGTAGTGAGGTTGGCCCAGGATTGGGCAGTGTTTCGTTCTGCTGTGCATAAGGTCACTATGGGTCATTACCAACTCAATGGCACATAATAACAACAACAATAGAAACTGTTTGTATGAGAAAATCTTGGCCCTCATCATCTTGTTCTACTTCCTGATTTTGGTGGCTTCTTGATAGATCCCATGACTCTTGCTCGGAAACATACATCGTTTTATCTTCCAACACCAATGCCTCTTTGTTTCTCTGGAAATTAGTATTAGACTTTAATAAATTTAATAAATTGGGCTTTTGATCAATGCCTAATTTTGCAGAAATATTTTAATTACCTTCACATGACCAAAAAATGCACTTTCCTTTATGAGAAGGACTTGCAAGTTAATACCAGAATGTAATGCATATTGTTTATAATCACTTAAAAGTTTAATAGGGAAAAACATATGAAAGTAAAAGTGTCTAGAATTCTTCTCAACTCTTGCAAAAACAAGGTTCCTAGGCACTTAGCTTTTTACCTTTGAAGCAGAGATAGATGGAATTGCAAATGACTAAAGCAAATAGATGTGCAGGAGAAAGTGGCCAGGTTTCTAGAAAATTTTCAGAGACAGCAAATAAAGGAGAAAATTAAAGAAGTAATGACTGATTTGAAAAGTAATCAAGACTAGTAGAAGATAACTCCAAATCACTTTTACAAGGTTTTTTAAACTCCAGTCAGTATCCGAAAGAGACCTTCATGGAAGATCTTCAGTACTATTTAAATTGTTAGTGTTTCAGTTTATTATGATATGTGGAATCTGGGAGAAGACCAAGATGGCTCAATTTTATTAAATTGCATATAGGTATATAAGGGTTCTAGTTTGGTTATTATTGTCTTAATGACCCTGTATAGGATTTCCAAGGACCAGCTAGTGTGTTTGAACTGCAGGCCTTGTGGTTAGTAATCCAGTGCTTATCCTACAGTACCACACCAGGTGCCATCAAGTCAAATTTTGATTCATAGTAACCCTAAGTGATGGAGTAGAACTGGACCATTAGGTCTTCTTGGCCAGAATATTTACAGAAGATCACTAGGTCTTTCATCCATAGAACCACAGGGTGGCTTTAAACCACCAACTTTTAGATGAGTAGTCAACTACTTAATTGTTATGCCACCAGAGTTCCTTCCAGATTGCTTAACAGTTTAGAATCTTAGTGTTGTTAATTTCATAGTATAGGCAGTATGGGTGCAGTTATTCTCTGCCATTGATCTAAAATCCTTAAAGGACTATGTCTGGATATACTGAAACCCTGAAAGTTAAAATTTATACTCATCGCTAATTTGACAGCAGCTTGCAAAGCCAAACTAACATAGATTTAATATAGCCCAGAAAATTAAGTGAGCAGAGCTATCTCCCTAGTCCTGAGTCACTCTGTGTACTCTTTGCAACACATCTCAAGTTTGTGCCAGTTTACCACATTGTGTGGTAAATTTATGTAAGTTGTAGCCCTTTTTCTGCATGCACAACTTACATAAATTCAAATGTTGGCAGTTAAAGTGTTCTATGTCAACTGTATTTCTGATCTTTCTCCCTGAAAAACAGAGTTCTGTCTAGCATTCCTCTGAGGTCAGTGGACTGGTGCTCAGCATGGCCTCATTATCATGGCCCTTTACTTTGTCCTTTGATGTTAAAGGTAACAGAGTCCTGACTGTGGAAACACATCTAAAAGTCGATGTGGAAACTCTAGCAGGTTCAATTATCATATTTTCCCATGTGGATTAAGAACCAGTTGACTAGAAAGCACAGAGTGCCTATTTCTGCTTAGAGTATTATGTCCCTATAAATACAGAGACAAGGATCAGCCATGTGTCTGACAAACTGTGGTCAAACACAAGAGAAACACTGATAGTCTGCTTTACGCACACCTGTTTCCTCTTAGACCTATCCCTACCTACCCAACTCTACTCTGTACCATAAAGGATTCCCCTGACTACCTTGTCTTCTGGCACCCAGTTACATTTGGGGATGGGAAGCACTGGTGGCAGACTAGAGAATGGGATGAGGGGTGTTTCGTTCCCTCTCTATCTTAGACAGAGTTTCCTGGAGGCCCCTTGTATGACTCTAGCTCTTTCTTTGCTATTAGGTGGTTTCAACTTTTACCAGGCAGGCTAGCTCCCCTTGTCACTCAGCTCGAGGGGTGTAGCAGTTATTTAATGTTGCCAGGATCTGGGTTGTTTCACTATCTTCTGTTTAGCTCTTCAGCTTTGTCATCATCTGTGTTTAAAGTTATTTGTATTAAATAAAATTCTCAATGCTTTTGTCTAGATCCTAGCTAATGTAAACCTAGAACATTGATGGTAGTGGATATGAGCCATGAAGTAGGATCCTATTCATAGCAAACCTTTATAGGGTCTTAGAGGTTGTCAATATTTATGCGAGCGGAAATCTTCATTTTTTCTGCTGGGGAGCAGCTGATATGTTAATAGTTCAACATGTAACCCATTATGCTGCCAGAGCTCCTTTCTAGAACTTTGTTGTTGTTGCTAAGTGACGTTGAGTTGGTTCCAACCCATAGCGACCCTGTATAGAGTTTCTGAGGAGCACATAGTGAGCTTGCAGTTCAAACCGACTTTTCAGTCCAGCGCATTAAGCCGCAGCACCACACGAGAACTACTACAACATCAGGGAGGTGAAAATAAGAGTCCAACAGTATTAATCCACCACAGTAGGACAAGCTGATAGATGAGCAGCAATATTTACACTTCAGTAAACAATTTTCATTTTTATTCTTATTCTTCCCATAAGTAAAGAGATACAACGTTTAACCTGTTAACTTTATGCTGCAATCCCAATGCACAAACATTTTGTGAAATGGTCTTAGGCTCTTTCTTAACAAGAATAACTGTGGACGATTGGAATGCAACCCTGGAGCTAAATTGCATTGCACACATTGCACAAAGTGGGAGTGTGCAAGTGTTGAATCATGCATTTTTCCATTAAATGAAAATAAAGTGATGAGTTAACCTGTGTGGTATTTAATAAAGATGCATGTGTATCTTAGTACTCAGGAGCACAATTTTTGGCATTTAGACATTAAAATAGTAGAGCCTCTGAGTTACAAAAACTTTTTGAAGTTTATTTTGATGAAGACTTTTCAAATAATACCTGAGCTGAGGTTTCTAGTTAGAATTTCTTTTTTTTTTTTTCCAAAAGGGAACAAGTACAGTCAAGGCATAGTGATTATTCATTGTATATGTTGTTGTTAAGTGTCATCATGTTGTTTCCAATTCATAGCGACCTTGTAATGGTTTCCAAGGAGAAGTTGGTGTTTTGAACAGCCAATCTTGTGGTTCATAGTCTTGACAAATAAATCAGACATCAAAGGAGAGAGGAGTAGTTTGGGGCAATCTGAGATAGTGATAAAAATTGAGACCTGGAATAGATATTCTGAAAACATCTTACCTTATCCCCATGTTTATTTATGAAGAAATTTAGCCCAAAGAATGTTCAGTGACATTTTTATGAAATAAAAATGAGTTAATGGCAGACAAGGGACTAAAAATTATGTCTTCAGATTCTGAGACCAGAGCACTTTCCAGTATATCATGATGTCCAATTAAAGAGAAATATAGAGATACAGCCTTAAAAACAATGCCCATAAATGAAAATGTCACCCTTTAGTTCTTCTACTTCAGTGGGAGGGAGAAAAAGAAAATCTCATGCTTCCTCTTTCTTCATTCACAGCAAAGAGTGGACACAATATCATTGAGAGTTTCAATGGAATCTTAAATATAAAATGAGCCTGCCTCCCCAACGAGTCATCAAGAATGAAAGAAGAACAGGATGGGTGAGAATCAGCCATGATCACTAAAACAAATACCAGAGCACTTATCCTTGAGTTTTTCCTGATTCATGGTACCATGTCAGATGCAGTAGATCTGTTTTCCATAAGTTTGCTTGTTTGTTTTTAAGTGTTTTTGTTGTTGTTGTTGTTGTTTTTAAATTGTGAATTCAGCGATAGTTTATATAGAAGAACATCTATGTTATACTCATTCTATCATATTTCATTTCATTGCAATGATTACAATCCCCTCCTTGTATCATCATTTTAGGTAGCCAATGTCTAAGTTGCCTGTCCCTATCAACTCTGTGTACAGAAGGGATAGGATTGATCCTTGATGTGAAGATTCCTTCCTTATCAGTTGGTATTTTGAGCTACTACATCCATAAGTATATGTCAAGTTCTTCAAATTGTAGCAATTTACACTTGTTTCTTTTATCAAAAAAATTTTATCTTCCTCTAGTAGAGTTCTGATCATCAAGCCCGACTCTTAAAGGTGTGGCTGGTGGATTTGAACCGCTGACCTTGTGGCTCAAAATGACCTTCCCTTCCAGTGCTTTATCCCACAGTACCACCAGGACTTCAGCAATTTCTGGGCACTCTGTATGACAAGCACTGTCAGCGTCCCTCATATGCCTCGATTCCATTTGATCTTCTCAATCATCTATTGTACGGACTGGAAAACTGAGGCAGAGGGAGCTAAGTGATTTTCCTATTGTTATTTCTGTTAGGTGACATCGAGTCAGTTATAACTCATAGCAATCCTGTATAGGGTTTCCATAGAGTGGCTTGTTGCTTTCAATTGCTGGCCATTAGGTTAGCAGTCCAGTGCTTATTCTGCAGTGACATACCAGGACTATAAATTGTCAGATAAGCTTTCAAATTGTGCCAACTAAAAACCTCAGACTTTTATCCTACTAAACTTCAATGTTCTGACACAAGCAACTCAAAAGAATGATCCAAATATATGAATGTAGACATTTGTATACATTTATATGTGCAGTCTTCTGAAATACAGACTTATTGTTTTATAATTAGAAATATTGCTTCCAACTGCTTTGCCTCTTGAAGAACAGGACAATCAACACTAAACTACTAAGATAACTGCTTAGTGTGGGTAATATTATTATGGTGTTTTTGATTGTATGACAACTAACTTTTATAACTTATTCAAGAATTTTATTGCAGTTGAAATGTTACTTTATAAACAACTCATCATAAAAATTTTATAGACATAATTTTAAAAATTTGCATTTCAAGTTTTTCATTTCTCCTGGGAATAGTTCAGATTAATGAGTTACTCCTTTGTTTCTTTTTATGGAGAAGGAAAATAAAACAATATTAACTAAACTTGGACTGACACGATATTCTCTTAATTTTGTGAAAGCACTAAACATTTTGCTCATGGATCAAATGGCTTTCTGTAATGGTAATGTTTTCATAAGTAGCTATACACAGTTACTGAATTTAGGTACAACATGGTTTCTGCTTACAAAAGTAGTTTTGACTTCTGTATAGGAGCCACTTTAATCAAATTAATTCATGTTCAGGAAAAGTGGATTGCCCATTGCATCAAAGTGATTCATACATATAGGGTAGAATGGAGCTGCTTCATAGGGTTTCCAGGGCAGTAAATCTTTAAGCAAGCAGACACTTTCTCCTATAAAGAAGCTCATGTGTTCAAACTGCCAAACTTTTGTTTTAGCAGCTCAACATTTAACCCACTGAGTCATCAGGAAAAGCAGCAGATCAGTCAAAATTCTATAGAAGAGGTACTAGTCATGACTCCTGACATGGCACTGTAGGATAAGTACTGGATTGTGAGCCACAAAATCAGTACCTCAAACTCATCAGCTGCTCCTCAAAACCCCT
Organism: Chrysochloris asiatica; assembly: GCF_000296735.1. Classification (NCBI taxonomy): domain Eukaryota; kingdom Metazoa; phylum Chordata; class Mammalia; order Afrosoricida; family Chrysochloridae; genus Chrysochloris; species Chrysochloris asiatica. The sequence continues at coordinate 10,097,504 of NW_006408600.1, forward strand.
GTATACAGTCACTCTGAGTTGGAACCTATTCTATCGCACTTAACCACAACACCTGTGATTGCAATCACAGTGAACTCATATTTTCCAATGCCATGTGTTATTTATTTAAACTTACTGGGTTTTCTGGGTTATGTTAGTGTTAGCTGCTGTGGATTTCCGCCCCCCCCCCCTTTCCCCCCTCAACACACACACACACACACACACACACACACTTACTCATAGCGACTTAATTGGCTGATTTTCAGATGTGGATCACCAGTCATTTTCTTCTTGTTCACCTTACTTTGGAGGCTCTGCTGGCACTTGTTTAGCATCATGTTGTTGTAGTTAAGTACCATTGAGTTGGTTCCAACTCACAGTGACCCTGTACAGCATTTCTGAGGAGTGGCTGGTGAACTCGAACTGCCAATCTTGTGGTTCAAACTGACCTTGCAGTCCATCACATTAACCCATAGTGCAACACCAGGAACCTCCACTACCAGACAAGCAGTGACTGTCTTTATGTGCATTTGCTGAGAATAGAATATGGATCTCTGTTTCTGTGTCTTCAAGAGGGCTATAATTAGTTCCTATGCCATACACTTGGGTGCCATTTTATGTTCTCATGCCCTACATTGTTGAGCAATAGACAAATGCAGCAACTTCAGCCTGAAAAAGCTTGAAAACAATAGGTATCTAGTTCTGTGTCAAGTCATCTGATAAACCACGAAACCAGAAGCGGTGATAGCTGAGGGTGACTGTGATCTTAAATAGCTGGTGAAAATCAATGTTGGTACTTAGACTAGCTTCAGAGGCTGGAAGAAGGTGCTATATAATTCATTCTAAGAAGAAAGACCCATGGAATCCTGGAGGATTTGATTCCAGAATGTATATGAAAAATATGATGGAAAAAGCCCAGAAAGAGATGTACACTGCTTAGATTCTAGACTGTGAGAGTCAGTCAACAAAGCTTCAGTCATAATCTTTATCTGGGACTTCCTCAGTTGTCTAACTGCCCTACCAAAGTCCATGTCCATTCCTGGGGCAGCCCATATTCAAGACAGATTCATATGGGTCCTACATTAGATGCATAATAGTTTCTTAGAGTGCAGTTGCATCATTTATAAGTGAAATCTTCAATATGATCAATCTCATTTCCTACTTTGTGTGCTTAGAGGCTCAGGAAAACTTTTTATTACTCCCTGCTCATCCCATTGATTTTTGCCTTTGTTTTTGTCACTAAATTATTTGTGCCACCTTCCCTAACCATCTCCCACCTGTTTAAATATATATTTCTTCATATACTTTTATTTAATCATCTCAGTGACAAAATGACCTTTTCTTCCATTTCCTACCCTCAACCACATTCTCCGTGTCTCTTTTTATGGCCCCACTTAGATTCTATCTTAAACTAGTCACTAAGATGCATACTTTATCTTCCCTTGATTTTAAGCTCTTGAAAAAGTAACAAGAGTCTTTTTATTGTGGAGATGCCTGTTATGTTTTCTGAGCATTTGGGATGCAAACATTCTGCAAGTATTTGTTAAATATATTGTTCAATAAGTTTTACAAGTATTAAGAAATAAAATGAAGCAGAGTGGCCACTAATGGGGCAGCAATAAAATCTGTTAAAAAAGTAGGGTGACCACAAATCCTGTGAGTTAAACAGGATCAGAGAAGCATTCCAGCTTCCCTTTGTAGCAATTCTTGCTGTTTCTCCCTTCTAAAAGTGAGGTTTCTTGCTCTATATATGCATGGATGAGGTAGGCTTTCTTCATTTGTCTCTAAAGTTACTTCTCGAATAGGTTTGGAGGAAATTAAATCTCAGCAGCTGGATTTTTAAAAAATATAATATAATTTGAAAATAAAGAAAGACTACATGGTAAATGTATTCTAGGAGGAAAGAACCTGATGAAGCATAAATGAAAATCATCATAAATTGAAAATTATCTCTTTTGTTGTGCAATTCAAATGATATCTGTGGTAGAGATGATTCTCCTTCAAACTCAGAAAAATAATGGCTTATTCCCAAAAGTGTTACATCAGATAACCCAAGTAACCTTTGACTTTTCAAAGTTTGCTATTTGGGCCATAAAGCAAATCCTCAAGTGAATAGTTAGTATTGGTATACAGAGAAAAAGTCAGGCCATTTGTGAAACTTGCTAGAGTTAAATATTTCATAAATTCTAACTGTTATGTTCTTCCAGACTGTAACATTTCCCCAATAATAAATTAAAAGCAAGATGCTATTTTCATCTTTAGATATTATTTATAAGTTTATTCTTCTCCAAAATTGATTCTTTCTAAATAATGTGCACTGTCTCAGAATAAACCTACACCTTATGTATGAGTATTTGACACACTAGGAACCTCATAATTCTGTTACTTCCTTTCCTTAAAGAGTTTAATGGCATTCTCTCTCCTACTATCTACACCCCAAATACATTATCTAATTAACTCTTATAAAGATATTGACTATTAGCAACAAAAACAAAAACTAGCACACAGTCAGTTCCGACTCATAGAGACCCTGTACAGGGTTTCCGAGGGTGTATATCTTTATGGGAGTAGAAAACCTCATCTTTCTCCCGCGGAACAGCTGGTATTTTAGAACTGCTGACCTTGTGGTTCGCAGCCCAATTCGTAACCACTACGCTACCAGATCCTCAGAAATACACTCTCATTACTGTCAGCACATTTTAGTTCCCAGCACAGATCTAACATTTAGGCCCTTTCTAATGTGAAGCAATAGTTAATGGCAAAGTCATAACAAATCTTCTGGAAGAGTTCATAATTAAAGAAATGTTTTTACCACCCTTTTTTGTTTTGCTTTGTTTTTAAAACTGGTGTTGTTGTTGTTAAGTGCCGTTGAGTCAGTTCCGACTCACAGCAACCCTATAAAGGGTTTTTGAGAAACAACTGGTGAGTTTGAACCTCTGACCTTGTAGCTCACAGTCCAGAGCTTCTCCTATAGCACCACAATACTATTCTGTAAATGATCAAGCCTGTATTGTTTTTTGCAAATACTAAGGAGATATTGTTTAATTCATTTTTGAGAAGAGTAGGTTTTTCTAGGCATGCTGACCTATTTGCTGATGGATTGAGAGTGTAGAAATGAAAGCTCCTTTATGATTGTATCCAAAAAGAAACTGATTGAATTCAAAGAGTGGAGAAAGATTGCCATAATAAAGATGACAGGATTTTCTTACAGATGGAAGAAATCTGAAGGCACACCTTTCCCATTTTTAGCAGAGTTGACCTTAGTCAATGTGCTTGACCTCTCAGTCATGAGTTGCCTTGTCTTTATGTATTTGATATATTCAAATAAATGTGCTTTCACATTTCTTGAGTTTGTATTTAAAAAAACAACAACAACAACAAAAAAAAAAAACCCTAGCAAATGATTACTTCAGGAATTTAGTTTCTAGAGTGCTTTGAAAAGTGTCTCAAGGTCTGTCTAAGGAAGTCCACTGTTTATTGGTGCTGTTGTTGTTAGGTGCCATGAGTTCATTTTGACCCTTAGTGATCCTATGCACTGTCCAGTCCTGTGCTATGTTCACAATCCTTCCTATATTTGAGCTCATTGTACAGACCCTGTGTCGATCCATCTTCTTGAGGATCTTTTAATGTTTACTTTGTCATTCTGCAAGAGGCCAGTATTGACATGAAAGCATTTCAAGAATTTGCTTCATCTGTTCTGCTTTAAAACACTGAACAGGTAGGAATAGTCCCATTTTCCTATCAAGATATAAAGCTTTTCTTGACTTCTGCACTGGGGAATATCCTTAGAGTAACGAATGGAAGATATCTCATATCAGACAAATTCATAGACTTAGGTAGCTGTCCTCTAAAGCTCCCACTTCAGGAAATATATAATTAAACCATTTTAATTGAAGTTTTCTGGTGTGACATTTTTATTTTCAAATGCTATCTAATAAGCATTTGTTAATATCCATTGTCCTTGATTTTGCAAGAATTGAAGTGAAATTGAGTGTTTTGGGAATTAACTCCCTAGATGATCATTTTAGTTCTCCATTTTACATGGTCAATTAAAGGCCAACATAGCAGAGCACACCCCCATGGGGCCATGTTTCCAGCATCCGTAAAGGCATTGGGCTTATTGTCCCATTTTTAATCCCTACTAAAAAAGACCTGGAAAGAAAAGGGAAAGAGGATTAACATTATTGAATGTAATACATGCCAGGCAATGGAATGTGTATATTCTATATTATTATTACACTTTATTATCAGATTAAATCCAATTTAGGTTGGTCTGATTAGAGTTTTCATTTTAACAATAAAGGAACTATTTCAATTTATCTCAATATACAATCACAGGAACATAAAGGATTGCTATTTTGTTGTTAAGGGCTGTCATGAAAGTTCTGACCCATTGCAACACTGTATAGGGATTCCAAGAAGTAACTGGTTGGTTGGGAATAATTTATGTGCTTGTTGTTTTCAGGTGCCATCAAATCGGAACCGACTCATAGCAACCCCATGCACAGCAGAACGAAACAATGTCTGATCCTGGGCCAACCTCATTACTGCCACCACACTTGATGCTATCAGTGATGACATCTGGCCGATCCATCTTGTTGGGGGTCTTCCTCTTTTTCTCTGACCCTCCATCTTACCCAGCATGACATCCTTCTCCAGCGACTGTTCCCTCCTGACAATATGTCCAAAGTTTGAGAGACGAAGTTTAGCCATCTTGGCCTCCAAGGAGCACTCTGGCTGTACTTCTTCCAAAACAGATCTATTGGTTCTTTTGGCAGTTCATGACACTTTTAGTATTCTCCTCCAACACCACAACTCAAAGGCATCAATTCTTCTACGATCTTCCTTATTCACTGTCCAGCTAAATTCAGGTGGGATGTATTCAAGGTCATATTTTGGCTCTTGTGGACTTGTTTTCATTTTCTTCAGCTTCAGTTTGAATTTGCATATGAGTAATTGATGGTCTGTTCCACAGTCTGCCCCTGGTCTTGTTTTTACTGATGATATGGAGCTTTTCCATCATCTCTTTCCTCACATGTAGTCAATTTGATTTCTATATTCCATCTGGTGAGGTCCATGTGTATAGTCATCTGTTATGCTGTCTAAAGAAGGTATTTGAAATGAACAAATCATTGGTTTTGCAGAATTCTATCATGCGTTCTCCAGCATCATTTCCATCACCAAGGCCATATTTTCCAACTGCTGGTCCTTCCTCATTGCTCCCAACCTTTGTATTCCAATCACCAGTAATGATCAATACATCTTGATTGCATGTTTGATAGATTTCAGATTGAAGAAGTTGGTAGAATTCTTCTATGTCATCCTCACTGGTTTTAGTGGGTGGTGCATAAATTTGAATAATAGTGGTATTAACTGGGCTTCCCTGTAGGCACATGGATATTATCCTATCACATACAGCATTGTACCTCATGACTGATCTGGATATGTTCTTTTTGACGATGAATGCAACACCATTCCTTTTCAATTTGTCATTCCCTGCATAGTAAACCATGTGGTTATCAGATTCAAAATGGCCAATACCAGTCCATTTTAACTCACTAATGCCTAAGATATTGATGTTTATACGTTCCCTTTCATTTTTGACAACTTCCAATTTTCCCAGATTCATACTTCGTACCTTCCATGTTCCAATTTTCAGTGGATGTTTACAGCTCGTTTTCTTCATTGTGAGTTGTGCCCCATCAGCAAATGAAGGTTCTGTTGGTTTTTCTCCCATGAGCTTAACTCCATTCGTGTCATCATGGTCAACTCTACTTTGAAGCCGCATCTGTTCCCCAGTCACATTTTGAGTGCCTTCCAACCTAAGGGGCTCATTTTCTGGCACTGTATCTAACAGTGTTTCTCTGCTCTTTAGAAGATTTTCAGTGACTAAAGATTCGGAAGTAGTTCGTCACTCTTTCTTCCTAGTCTGTCTTTGTCTGGAAGCTCATCTGAAACCTGTCCACCATGGGTGACCCTGCTGGTCATTTTAAATACTGGTGGCATAGCCCTCAGAATCTCAGCAACTGTCAAGCCACCACAATACCACAGACAGACAGACAGATAAGTGGTGGCCCTTTAAATTTTGAGGAGATCTGTGTGCATGTGTAGTAGAACCCTCCAGGGGTGGGGGTGGGGTATCCATTCACTCAGGTATGCCCTCTAGTTACCAGAATGGAGGTGCACAGTCAGCAATAGACCAATAAACAATGGACAGTTACCAAAAAAAGAATTTCCATACCTGTATCTCCTTGGTTCTGTCAGTCGTTCGTGGCTGTTCTGATCCTTGCTTCACTTGTTCTCTCCCAAGATGGCAGCTCCAGGAATAGCTGAGCGTCTTGAATTAGAAAACAATGGATTTCTTGATTCTCCTACAAATTCCCCTAGCTGTAACCCTCCCAATTTTCTAAATATTCCTTTATATGTGGTTCAGAGTTCTAGCACCATCCCCTGAGCCTGCTTGGCCCGGTATTCTGAGTTGTTGGTGACAGAGCTGCATGTCTACCTGATCTGCTATCTTGATTGCTCTAGAACACTTTCAATATATCTTATGCAGCAGACTGCCCTAGTACAATGTTGTTGTTGTTAAGTGCCGTCGAGTTGGTTCCTACTCATAGCGATCCTATATAAGGTTTCCAAGGAGCAGCTGGTGAGTTTGAACCGCCAACCTTGCAGTTCAAATGGCTTTTCAGTCTGGCTCATTAACCCACAGCGCTAGTACAATACATATTTTAATTTATTGACTGCTGCTTCCATGAGTGCTGATGGTTGATCTGAGCAAGATAAATTCTTTGGTAACTTCAATTTTTCCTCTATTTATATGGATTTTGTTCATTGACCCAGTGGTAAGGATTTTTGTTTTGTTTACACTGATGTGCAAGCCATAGTGAAGGCTGTGGTAGTTGATCATCATCAGTAAGCATATTAAGTCCTCTTCACTTTCAGCATGCAAGGTTGTATCATCTGCATATTGCAGGTTGTTAATGAGTCTTAACCAAACCCTAATGTAACGTTCTTCTTTATATAATCCAGTTTCTCAAATCATTTGCTCAGCATTCAGTTTGAATATGTATAATGAAAGAATATAACCCTAATACACACCTTTCCTGATTTAAAACCATTCAGTGTCCCCTTCTTCTGTTTGAACAACTGCTTCTTGGTCTATTATAGGTTCTTCCTGAGTACAGTTATGCGTTCCGGAATAATCATACTCTAAAATGTTGTCTATAGCTTATCATGAGCATAGTCAATAATATTCAGGTAAACATCTTTCTGATATTCTCTGCTTTCAGCAAAGATTCATCTGACGTCAGCCGTGATTTCCCTATTCCACATCCTCATCTGAATCTGGTTTGAACTTCTGGCAGTTCATTGTCAATAAACTTTTGCAGCCATTTTAAAATCATCTTTAGTAAAATTGTACTTTCATGTGATATTGTCCAATAATGTCCACATTTCTTTGGGTTATGTCTCTTTGAAATGGACACAAATATGGATTTCTTCCAATCGGTTGGCCAAGCTGTCTTCCAAATTTCTTGACATAGATGAGTGAGTGATCTAACTCTAATTCTTTGAACATTTCATTATAATAATTGACTTTGTCTTCTCAAGTTACTCTCTGCAATTTTTGGTTCAGTTCTTTTACCTCTTCATTTCTTCCATTTGGTCTAGCTTCTCTACACTGGAAAGCAAGTTTCAGAGACATCCGTTTTGGATTTTTCCTGTCTTCTTAATGAGCTTTTACTTTTTTTCTTTTATGATGTTCTTAAATTGACATCATTCCACAACTCATCTGGTGTTCGGTCATTAGTGTCTAATGCATTGAATCTGTTCTTAAGATGAACTCTAAATTCAGGTAGGATATATTCAGTCATATTTTCAGTCTCTCATGGACTTATTTTAGTTTTATTCATCTTCAGCCTAGACTTGCATATGAGCAATTGATGATCTGTTCCTGGCTTTGTTTTGGCTGTCTCTTCCTACTTCTGTATTCAGTTTGATTTCTGTGTATGTTATAGGCATCAACAAGGAAAATTCAATTGTTAAATTTCATTTACATTATATGAATGATTTCTCAAAGAAGCATGAAGCAAACTTTAATATTTTTCATTTTTTTAAAGTATAAGAAGATGACTTTACAAGATTTCACTTATTCAAAATTATATATCATACCTGCTTTAAAAAAAAAAAAAAAAAAAGATAGAAGCCTTGTTTCAGTGTTGTTGTTTTTTTTATTTGAGAGTCAGTATTTTTGTCCAATATGTTAATTTCTTTGTTTTTTTCTATCCTAAGATCTAAGCATTGCAAATTAATTTTATTACTAAATAGTTTGTCTTTTGTTAGTATTAAATTCAATGTTTTATTTCCTAACACTTTCTAATTGGTATAATTAAAACAATATATATTCCTCACCCAGAAAACTTTACCACAAATATTAAAGAGAAAGAAAGATTTTGAATAAGCCTTAAACCCTATGCAATATCGCTATGTATTAGAATCAACTAGAAGGCAACTAGAACAACAACAACATATTACTAAGTGGATACAACACATCACATTCATGTTTTCAAGAAATAACATTGCTAAATTTTTTATATCATTATTGTAGGAGACCTGAAGTTATGCTTATTTCCTATAAGGAATCTGGAAATTAGGAGTGTAATCTTCCTTGTTGATTACATTTGAAAACAGATGATTCCCAGGTCTTTAAGAAAACATCCTTAATTTACATACTTTTCAAAGAGACTGATAAAGAATTTGCCATTACAAGTTATCTAGAATGAATTTTGAAAGAGCAGGGGATGGGTGAAGCTTCTTATTTTAAATAGGGAGAATGAAAATCTATCACTTTTAATTTGTATTTGTCCTTACATTACATGCATTCTTACACAACATTTATTCTTACATTACTTATATAATTATTATATAAGTTTGAACATTTTTCAACTGAATTTACTTGACTTTCCTAATATCATCATATTCTGAAAGTAGTAAACTTTTCCAGTTCCTGTATTTCTTACACATTCCCCTTACAAATCATGTTGAAGGCAATGTGTTCACTTCCAGAACAATGTTAGCTAATACTGGTGGTCATGTTCATCATTGACTTGTTTCTGACTTCAGAGGGAATTATCATTTTTAGAAGAAAATCTCATTATTATAAGTTAGGAAATAAAAATGCACTTCGAATCTAGCACAGAGGTTTTTTTTTTTTTTTTTTTTCAGTTGTTTAACTTGTTTTTTCTCTGATTATATCTATTTATATTAGAAACATGTTTTCAAACCAAACAATAACTATTTCTACATAACTTCCTAAGTCAGAGATTCCACTGAAAGTAACTCTTTTCTTGAATGTTGTAATCTGATAAAATTTCAGTTTTGTAATAACAACAGAATTTGATGTTCAATTTAACAAAAATTTCTTTGGGAGAAAAGGCACTGCTGACTGGATCTTATACCATAAGTCATCACCAAGTTTTCTTCCACACTAGTCAAACTTATAACTTATATTAATATAGCTTATACTTCTCTTTGAATCAGAGAGAGATAACCTTAAAAAGTTCTTAAGAGTAGACAATGTGATGATGCTTGTACTGCTACAAATATTGTTACTAGTCAGAATATTATTATTCAGCTGTTGAAATAGACTTTATATCCTGAATGTTACAAGGTTACCCTAATTATGCATATTTTACATAAATTTAAAAATTTTAAAGAGCAATGTGCTATATAATTAGTCTAATTCCCCAAGACAGAGAATAAGCTGGTAGAGGTTGACAGGATTTCCCCTGATAACATAGTGTATTATGAGCTTGGATGCTAACCACCACCACCAATGTGGCTATGTTGAGAAATCAAGCTTAGTCCCTGGAAGACAAAATATGAAGGGAAGGAATCTGTTGCCTATGCCCATTCCAAAGAGAGGTGACCCAATGGAATGCAAAAATCATCAGACAATATCATTGATATCACATGCTGGTAAAGTTTTACTAAAGAAAATTCAAAAATGGCTGCAACTATACATTGACAGAGAACTTCCAAAGGCTCAATCCAGTTTCAGAAGAGGATGTGGAAATAGAGATATCATTACTGACATCAAATGGATCTTGGCTGAAAGCAGATAATACCAGAAAGATGTTTACCTGTGCTTTCTTGATTACACAATGACTCTTGATAATGTGTATCATCTACAAGCTACAGACAACATTGAGAAGTATGAGTATTCAGGAACATGTAATTATGCTCATGAGGAACCTGTACATAGACAAAGAAGCAGTTGTTTGAACAGAACAAGGGAACACTGAATAGTTTAAAATTAGGAAAGGTGTGTGACAGGGTTGTATTTTTTTCACCATACATATTAAATCTGTATGCTGAACAAATTATTCGAAAAGCTGGATTTTATGAAGAAAAATGTGGCACCAGGATAGGAAAAATTCATTAACAACCTGTGATAGGAAGATGATATAATATTGCTTGCTGAAAGCAAGAAGACTTTAAATATTTACTCATGACTTAAAATACTTGCTGATGAAGATCAAAGACCACAGTCTTCAGTATGAGTTGCACCTCAGTATAAAGAAACAAAATTCCTCATCACTGGACCAACATGCCAGTTACAGTATCATTTCTATCAGCAAGACCATATTTTCCGATCTCTGATTCCAAAAACAATTTGTTTTCAACATTTGTATTCCAATCACCAGTAATTATCAATACATATGGGTACATGCTTTATCAATTTCAGACTGATTAAGTTGGTAGAATTCTTCAATTTCATCATCACTAGCTTTAGTAGTTGGTGTCAATTTGAATAATAGTGTTATTATCGATCTTCCTTGTAGGCATATGTATTTTACCCTTTCATAGACAGTGCTTACTTCAAGATAAATCTTGAATATTTTTGTTGTTTATAAATGCTACACCATTCCTGTTTAATTTGTAATTTCAAGTACATAAAACCACATGGCTTTCAGATCCAAATGGCCAATACAAGTCCATTTCAGCTCACTATTGCCTAGGTTATAGATCTTCATGCTTAGATCTTCATGCTTGTATTTAATTTTTGATAACTTCCAAATTTCCTACATTCATATTTTGCACTTCTCATGTTCTGATTATTAATGGATGATTACAGCTGTTTCTCTTTGTTTTGAGTTGTGCCCATCAGCAAATAAAGTTCCTGAAAGCTTTACTCCATTACTGTGGACAACTCAACTTTGAAGAGGCTGTTTTTCCCCAGTGGCATTTTGAGGTCTTCAAACCCAAGGGTTCATCTTCTGGCACTATATCTGACAATGTCCAGCTGTTGTTTATGAAGTTTTTAGTGGCTAAACATTCAGAAATCATCTGTCTCTCCTTCTTCCTAGTCTGTCTTACTTGGAAGCTTCTCTGAAAATTGACCACCATGGGAAACCCTGCTTATATTCAAAATATGGGTAGCATATCTTCCAGCATTACAGCAATATGCAAGCCACCACAATACGAAAAACTGACAGAGAAAGTGGTGGGTATATTTTAAGAAACTATGCATAGAGTTGTGAAGAATGGGAATTCCAGATAGTTAATTATGTTCATCAGCAACATGTACAGGACCAAGAGGCAGCCATTTGAATAGAGCAGCAGAATACTGAATGGTTTTATATCAGAAACAGTGTGCATTCTGCTTGTATCCTTTTACCATATCTATACAAATATTTTGAACTGGTGGAATATATAAAGAACATGACATTATGATTAGGAGAATATTTATTAACAATATGTGATACACAGAAGACACACCTTGCTTACTGGAAATGAAGAGGACTTGAAATACATACTGATGTATATCAAAGCCTACACCTTTCAGTATGGATTGAACCTCAGTGTAAAGAAAAGGAAAATACTCACAATCAACTTGACATCTAACAGTAGTTTGGAACTTCCCTTATTAAATTATAATAAACTAATACCCCTAAATATACAATTTCTGAAAACACTAAAATGAACAAAGTATACACTTCATATGCATCTATATTATTTATCTCACTTTCTTTTACTGCAAGACAAGAATAACTTTGAGAAATAAAAAAGCAAGGTATTTGAATAAACTAATTATCATTCATTGTAGCTGTTAAGTATAAACTGTGGGGTATACAATGATTCAAATAACCAGATGGGATAGTTACTCTGTTTGATTTTGTACTAGATCTCTGAACAGAGAGTAAGAGATTCAAACTGGCAATCTGGTAGTAATGGGTAAGGCATTTAACACATTCAGGCATACTTATTCAGCTGTCAAATATGAATGTATTTGTACGTATTTGGTCATCAGGTTGTTGTTGTTGTTAGGTGCCTTCAAGTTGGTACCAACTTATAGCAACCTTATGCAAAGCAGAACGAAACACTGCCTGATCCTGGGCCAACCTCACTACCATTGCCACACTTGAGACCATTGATGCTGCCACTTTGCCAATCCAGCTTGTTGGGGGTCTTCTTCTTGTTCTCTGACCCTCCTCCTTACCAAAGATGATATCCTTCTAGAGCGACTGGTCCCTCCTGACAGTATGTCTAAAGTATGAGAGACAAAGTTTGGCCATCCTGGCCTCCAAGGAGCATTCTGGCTGCACTGCTTTCAAAATGGATCTATTGGTTCTTTTGGCAGGTAGAACACCTTTATTGAATAACAACATGAACTCTGTTTCAAGTTCTAACTTTCTGCAACATGAACTCTATTTCAAGTTCTAACTTTCTGTATCAGTATACTGAATTATTAAATCTCTTTTTACTTTTTATTTATCAAATTCAATGACACATCTAAAATTTTTTGGCTGCTGTACACTCTCTTCGTTTGACAATTTCATCTACTGCTACGTTTCCATTTTTACCAGTCAGTACTTAAATTTTTGCTCATATTCACAACTGAAATCTAAATATCCCCAAAAGATGGAAATTTGGTCATACTTTCATTTAGGCACACGTTAATTATTTTCTTTAAAATTATTTTAATCTCCCACTAACCGTGTAGGAGTGTCTGAGTCTCTCTACACCTTTGCCAGCATTTGTTGTTTTCTGTAATTTTTAACTTTGGGATTTATGCTAGGGTGAGATGATATCTCAGTTGTGTTTTGATTTGTGTCTGACCTCATTTTGGAGTCCTGGTGTGGTGCTTTAGGATAAGCACTGGTCTGATAACTGCAAGGCCAATGGTTCAAATCCACCAGCTGCAGCATGGAAACCCTACACAGGGTTGTTATTAGTTGGAACCAACACAATCACAATTAACAACAATAACAACAAATGGTTAATGATCATAAGCATTTCTTTGTGTGTTTGTTGGCTGCCTGAATGTCTTATTTGATGAAGTCCTATGTATTTTTCTTACTGAAGTGCTGATTGTAGATACAAATAAATTGAAATCCTTAATAACTTTTAAAAATTTCCTGTTTATCATGTTGTTGATTATGGGTCCACTCGGTAGGATTTTTTTTTTTCTGGAACTCAATTTTGTATAATTTATATACATGTCTATCTTCTAGCCAGTTACACATTGTTTTCATTACTGCAGCTTCATAGTAAGTTTTTTTGTTTTGTTTTGTTTTTTATGTTTTTTAAGTTTCTATTGTAAACGATGTGTTCGTTTACATGGGTGAACTTTATCTTTACATTAATCCTATCATATTTTGTTTCATTGCAATGATTACAATCCCCTGCATGCATCATCAACCAGCCAAAGGAAACACCCCACATATCTGCCCCTAGCCACCAACACACAGCCCCTCTCCCTCCCTGAATCCAGAGTCCCCAGCCATTCCTTCTGTCCACATCATCATCTCTGCCTCGAAACCTACTGTCATTGCCTCCCCAGATTTTGCACTTCACTTTTCTCCCTTGATGGTTCCAGGGATCTCTGCTTCTGGACTGCAAAATCAGCTGTTCCCCTCCTTTTGTTACCAAACATTTACATTTACCTTTTCAACACTCACTGTCAGACCTGATAGCAATCATTCCCAATTGAACCACAAGAGTCCTTTCCCCCCTCCAGACAGTCCTTTCCAACCCCATCCAGACAGTTTAGAAACAGTTCAGTGGAGATTCTACCTTTCCCTGTATCCTCTGGAGCTAGGTTCCCTATCGAAAGCTTGTAAGCCAATCACTTCTTGCCTTTGTTGTTGTTGTTGTTAAGTGCCAGCGAGTCAATCCTGACCCATAGTGACCCTGAGTAGCGTTTCTGAAGAGCAGCTGGTGAGCTTGAACTGCAAACCTTGCAGTTCAAATGGCTTGGCAGTCTGGCACATTAACCCACAGCGCCACACCAGGACTCCATTTTTGGTAGCCAATGTCTAAGTTCCCCATCCCTGTCGACCCTGTGTACCAAGGGGGTGGGAATGATCCTCACTGTAGAGATTTGTCTGCTTCTTTGTCATACTGCATCCACAAGCATAGGTCAAGTTCATCCACTTATAATGGGTTACTCTTTTATTTCCTCTTCTTCCTTCCTCTAGTCATGTTCTGATCATTCAGACATTGATGTCAAGTCAAATGGGTACTATCTGCAAGTGTGGGTGTTCTTGTACATCTCCCCTCACTTCATATCAGCTGGATGCTTCACACTCCATTCTAGTCCTCTGGGGTCTTGTCCCTGCCCCTGGATCAGGAGTCCCCAGGTTTCATCATACTGCTGTTGAACCAGGTCTCAATCCAGGTTGTTGTTGTTGTTGTCAGGTGCCATCGAGTCGGAACCGACTCATAGCGACCCCATGCACAGCAGAACGAAACAATGCT
>NW_006408600.1:10115435-10122628 GCF_000296735.1 Chrysochloris asiatica
TGAGCTACAAAACAAAGACAGACTAGGAAGAAAGAGTGACAAACTACTTCCGAATCGCTAGTCACTGAAAACTCTATGCATAGCAATCCAGGTTAACAGGAGTCTATTGAATGTGGTCAGACTTAGTTCACAACTTCATTGCTGTTTTTCCCCCACTTCCCAATATTGGTAACCAACGTGGTCAGCAGCAGGACCATATGCCTGCTAATGTATTTCATTTGAGTTTCAATCTTGGAAGGGGGTTTGCCTTGAGGGAACCTGGCCACTTGCCTTGATGGCTTCCTAGAGAACAACTTGCTTGTTCTTATAATAGTCAATTGGACTGCTGTTATTGTTTTTTTATTTTTCCTGTTGGTCTTTCTTTCAAGAAGTATCTTCTGTTCTTCTAGCTGCTCCAGACTGGTCTGCTTGTCCTTTCAAGTGGAAATGTCCCACCTCAGAAGATTCTGGATGGGGGTCAGGATTCCACACTTGGTAGGATTTTTGTTTGTTTGTTTTAACATTGAGGTGCAATCCATAATGAAGGCTGTAGTCTTCGATATCCATAAACATTACAGCCTTGGAAACTAATGGAACAATTCTATCATAGCCTATAATCTCACGATGAATCTGAATAGACTCTATTTTAATGATTTTTGGTTTTGGGGGGGGCTCTGGTTCCAGAATAGATGTTTAAATGCAGTTCAATAACTCATTCACTTATATGAATTTGCCTTGTGGGTTTCAATTGCAGTAGATAATCAACACTATTGAGGAATTTTCACTTTATAGGACAGTTTCATAAATAGCCATGGGAATTTTTCAGAAAATGATTTATCAGGAATGTTCAGAAAAGGGAGCACAAAACCAAACCTAACACAAGAACTGAATTAAAGAGATCTAAGGAAGAGGACAAATCTAATAAATATTAGTAACACTTTTCTTGGCACTCCTCCCATTCTCTTCCTGAACAAAAGCAGCTCGTACTCTTATCTGATCAGATCCAGCTTGTCTTCATCTTGGCCTCTTCTGGTTTTAATGATTTTTCATGTGGTTCAGAGTACGGTGGGCTAGGTTCAAATCCAAACTCCATTCTACATAATGGTAAATTACTTAATCAATTTCCCCTTTTGTAAAATAGGGCTAAAAGTAATAGTACCTACAACAGAGTTTTGTGAGGTATCAAATGCAATAAATTATGTAATATATTTAGAATAGAACCTGGAAGGGACCAAACTGTCAGCTACTAGTATAGATCTTGTTATTATTTACCTTTCTTCCACAAGCTTTTGGCTTCGTATCCTTTTCTGTTTGGGATAGTTATTAGGTCATTTACACAGTTTTCATTTGAATATTCTCAGTAGTTGAGGACCGTACTAGTTTAGACTGAGATCTTTATATTGCTGGGTGAATTTTTTTTTTGCTTTCTTAGCTTAAAATGTGTTGAGAAGTGTCAGAATTATTTTAGGTGCTGCTGGACCAGGGCAACCTTCTCTGGAAAGTGTCATGAATCAGAATACTTGTACAAATAGACATTTGTACAATGACACATTCTATTTTCAAAAAGAAGATGTTTTCATTAAGATTTGGATTAAACAAGGCAGAAAAGGAAGTTAATATTCCTTAAGCACTTTGTGTTTGAAGCTGTGCAAGCATGCTCTCAACATAATCTCATTTAATAGTCTCAATGCTTGAGAAAAATAATTATGGTCTTCCTGTTGAAACATGAAACTTAGAAACATAAATCACTTCTCCAATCGCCACATGTCTGTACATGACTCCAAAGCTCACGACCTTTCTATAGCCCAAAGGCCTATATCAGAGCACATATCATTATGGAAAACTTAATAAAAGGAAATGTGCAACAGAAAATACCATTCAAATACAAAATAGGGACTTTTCGAAAGACTTTTCAAAAAATTGGTTTTGCAGCACTTCTGAAATGATATGACTAAATAAGTAAATAGATTCTTAACCCTTAGTGGTTGTCCTCCACACTTTGTAATATGTTCCACAGAGTTGAAATTACAGAATTCACCATTTTATTGAAGTCTTTGTATATTTGTGGAATGATTTTAAGGGTTATCAGGATCCATAGTCCCCTTCACTACTACAACCATCACCCATGTTCTTCCTTTGAAGTTATTATTTTGTATTTGCTTTCCCCTTTCAATTGTTTTTTTGTTGTTAATTTGCTCAATTTATATTCCCTCTCCAATCTCCTGGAGTCCTGTTGTGGCACTGTAGGATAAGTACTTGACTGCTAACCATAATGTTGGTGGTTCAAGTCCACCAACAGCTCCTTGAAAACCCTATTGAAGTCACCACTATGTGTTATAATCTGCACGATGGCACTTGACAACCACTCCAATCCCCTTACAACCATCATCCCAGCAGAAGTCCATCAAAATATTAAGATTAGTATTCCAAATAAGGGCAACATTCAATCATACTTTTTCACATTTTCCTAAGAAAGAAGGCTTATCAGACTTTACAAATGTAAGAACTAATTTTTCCAGATTCAGGAATAACATTTGATAATCTTATGAAAGATAAAAGCACTGAGCCCTTGCAACCAGTCCATTCAGTCTAGGCACCCAGATTTATTTTGTTCTTCCTCCAAACCTTATGCAAATAGTATTACTCATTGACCTCTTATGGTCTCATGTCAGAAGAAGTTGGCATAATTTTAAAGCTCCTTATTAAGATGTATGTCTGTTTAGACCATAAATGTTAAATCTTTTAGTTTCTCTGAATTTTGGAAAACTGGTGTTTGCTATTTGTCGATCAGAATATATTGATAAATATCATTTCCAAAGCTGAACCTTTCTGAATTTATTTACATGCATACAAAATTTAATTATTTTACCTGGACATCAGTAACAACTATACCTAAAACCATATTTATAATATATAAATATATATATAGGATAAAGGATGTGACCCAAATTGTTTCTGACTGTCCTTGCAATTTTAAAAAATATTCAAGAGGAAGCAAATTTCCATAACCCTGGGATGGAAATTTCAGCAGGTCCTAGGACATTCTGTTCACTACTAGATAAGATACTTTCATACATTTAATTCATAATTTCATGGTTATAATATACATAGTCCTAGATATTGATCAGTTTTTCAAATTTTGCTTATAAATAAAACTTTGCTCTTGCCCTCGCCTTGCTCCAGGACCTTTAGAGTGAGACTGTGTACATTAGGGAAGGTCTTTAGTAAAGTGTCTTGATGTAGCACTGTGGGATATAGCACTGGGCTTCAAGGTCAGTTTGAACTATAAGGTCAGTGATTCAAACTCATCTGCAAATACTGTACAGGGTTGTTGTTCCTTGGAAACCCTATACAGGGTTGCTATGAGTCAGAACCAACTCAATGGCACTCAACAACAGCAACATAGTCAGCAAGGAGCCATGGTTGTACAGTGACTAAGGGACACATTTCTAATTAAACAGTCAGCAGTTCACACCCACCAGAAGCTCTAAGGTAAAAAGAGGCACCTGTAGGTTTCCATAGAGATTAAAAAAAAAAAAAAAAAAAATTAAACCACTGTCAACGAGTCAATTCCAACTCATAGTGACCCTGTATAGGGTTTTTGAGGCTATAAATCTTTGTGGAATCAGAGAGCTTCATCTTTCACCTACTGAAAAGACTGATGGGCTTGAACTGCCGAACTTTGGTGCACAGTTTAGTGCTTATCCTACATAGTCACCCCAGTAACTTCCATAAAGATTGTTGTTGTTACTAAGTGCTGTTGAGTCTGTTGTGACTCGTAGTGAATCTGTACAGGGTTTACAGCAGCTGGTGATTTTTAATTGCCAGCTTGTGGTTTGAAGTCCAGTGCTGATCCTACAGCATCACACCTGGAGTCCCTCCATAAAAATTACAGCCTTGGAAATCCCAGGAAGCATATCTACCCTGTCCTGTAGGGTCTCTATGAGTTGGAATCAACACCATGGCAGTGGGTACAATTTTTTTTTCTAGCGATTCTTCTGTCACTTCCTTCCATTCTGTTTATGACTCCAATGGAGTTGGAGAGTGGGTAGGCTACTAGAGAAAACTACTTTCATTTGGCTGTATGTTTTTGGCAGATTGCATGACTTTGTTATCCATGCTATTGCTGTTCTTTATTGAATCTCACAGATGAAACCTTCCTTTTCATATCTAGACTGATGCTTTTCATTCCAGCTTGGCTGCTGTTTCCCTTTAGCTCATGTCACACAGACTCATGCTATTTTAGTCTTTTTGCCTTACTAGGGTTAATAAGAGCTCTGGTTGCATGGTGGTTACGAACTGGGCTGTGAACCACAAGGTCAGCAGTTCGAAACTACCAGCTGTTTCGCAGGAGAAAGATGAGGCTTTCTGCTCCCATAAAGATTTACAGCCTTGGAAACCCTGTGCATAGTTCCTATGAGTTGGAACTGACTCCACAGCACATAACAACAACAACAGGGTTAATAGGAGTTACTAGGAATCCTGGTGTGGCACTGCAGGTTAATGAGTTGGATTGCAAATTAAGTTTGAACTGCAATGCTATGGATCAAGCTTACCAGTTGCTCCTCAGAAACCCTATATAGGGTTGTTATGTGTCAGAATTGACTCAACAGCACTTAACCATAGCAACAACGACTTTACAAGTATCATATGGTTTCATCATACTTATTCAATCTCCATGCTGAGCAACTAATACTAGAAGCTGGACTATATACAGAAAAATGAGGCAACAGAATTGGAAAAAGGATCATTAGCAGTCTATTTTATACAGCCTTATTTATTGAAAGTAAAGGGGACGTGAAGTAATTACTGACATAGATCAAAGACTGCGTACAATGTTTATGGGGATAGTATAGGACCAGACAGTGTTTCATTTCTGTTTTTCAAAAGCCATTGGGTCACTATGAGTCAGAACTGACTCAACAACACCTAACAACCAGAACAAGCTTTTACTGCAAAATCAAGGAACTGATTTCCAGACTTTCAGTCATTGCCATACAAAGAGTGTATGAGTATGTATATGTTGTTGTGAAGTGCCATTGAGTCGGTTCCAACCCATAGCGACCATGTATAGGGTTTCCAAAGAGCAACTGGTGAGCTTGAACTACCAACCTGACAGTTCAAATAGATAGAAAATGGCATTTACGATAGTAGTGAATACCTGGTGTGCCATTCTGAGGACTGTTTAAATCACATTTGCTCACACTGGGGCCTGGTAAAATTTAGATAATTAGAAAATACACTAAATGGATTATTACAAAAGAAACTCAAGGGTCTCTTGAAAAGTAAAGTGATTCAGTTCTAGTGAAATAAGAAGGTGTAATAAGTACAACTCATCACTCTTCTGTTAGTTTGTCATACTGTGGTGGCTTGTGAGTTGCTGTGATTCTGAAAGCTATACCACCATTATTTTAAATACCAGCAGGATCACCCTTAATGGAGAGGTTTCAGATGTGCTTCCAAACAAAGACAGACTAGGAAGAAGGCATGACGAACTACTTCCAAATATTTAGTCACTGAAAAACCTTAGGAATAACAGAGAAACAATGTCACATAAAGTGCCGGAAAAGAGAAAGAGCTGTAAACATCCATTGAAAATCAGAACATAGAATGTATGAAGTAGGAATCTAGGAAAATTGAAAGTTGTCAAAAATGAAATGGAACGTATAAACATTGATATCTTAGGCATTAGTGAGCTGAAATGGATTGATATTGGCCATGTGAATCTGACAACCACATGGTTTACTATGGTGAGAATGACAAATAGAAGAGGAAAGGTGCTGCATTCATTGTCAAAAAGAACATATCCAGATGAGGCATGAGGCACAACACTCTCTGTGATAGGATAATATCCATGCACCTACAAGGAAGCCCAATTCATAGTACTAGTATTCAAATGCATGCACAAACCACGAAAGCCAGTTAGGATAAAATAGAAGAGTTCTACCAATTTCTTCAATCTGAAATTGATAAAACATGCAATCAAGATGTCTTGATCATTACTGATGATTGGAATGCAAAGATTGGAAGCAAAGAGGAAGGATCAGTAGTTGAAAAATATGGACTTGGTGATAGACATGATGCTGGAGAACGCATGATAGAATTATGCAAAACCAATGATTTGTTCATTTCAAAGACCTTCTTTAGACAGCAAAACATATGACTATGACTATTCACATGGACCAAACCAGATGGAATACATAGAAAGCAAATTGACTACATCTGCTGAAAGAGATGATGG
Organism: Chrysochloris asiatica; assembly: GCF_000296735.1. Taxonomy (NCBI): domain Eukaryota; kingdom Metazoa; phylum Chordata; class Mammalia; order Afrosoricida; family Chrysochloridae; genus Chrysochloris; species Chrysochloris asiatica. Next base: position 10,121,656 of record NW_006408600.1, read on the forward strand.
AAAAGCTCCATATCATGAGTGAAAACAAGGCCAGTGGCAGACTGTGAAACAGGCCATCAATATGCAAATTCAAACTGAAGCTGAAGAAAATGAAAACAAGTCCACGAGAGCCAAAATATGACCTTGAATATATCTCTCCTGAATTTAGGGATCATCTGAAGAACAGATTTGATACATTAAACACTGAATACTAAAGACCAGAAACACTGAATACTAAAGACCAAGAACATTATGAATGAAGAAAGCAAAAAGTAATTAAGAAGACAAGAAAGAAGGAAAAGGTCAAAATGTAGCGTACTACTAGTGTAGAGATGCTAATGCAAATAGAAGAAATGAGGAGGTCCAAGAGTTGAACAGAAATTTTCAAAAATCAGCTCAAGAAGATAAAGCCAAATATTACAACAAAATGTGCAAAGATCTGGAGTCAGAAAACCAAAAAGGAAGAACACGCTCAGCATTTCTCATGCTGGGGGAATTGAAAAAAATATTCAAGCCTCGACTTTCGTTATTGACAGATTCTCTGGGCAAATTATTGAATGATGTAGAAAGCATCAAGAGAAGGTGGAAGGAACACACAGAGTCACTGTACCAAAAGGAAATGGTTAATATTCAACCTTTTCAAGAGGTACCATATGGTCCAGAGCCAATGTTACAGAAAGGAGGAAGTCCAAGTTACATTGAAGGAATTAGCAAAGAACAAGGCACCAGGATTTGATGGAATCAAAATTGAAATCTTTCAAGAAAGGACGCACCCACTCATCTCTGCCAATAAATTTGGAAGACTGCTATCTGGCCAACTGATTGGAAGAAATTTGTATTTGTGCCCATTCCAAAGAGAGATGACTCAAGGGAATGCGAAAATCATGAGACAATCTCTTTGATATCCCATGTGAGTAAAGTTTTGCTAAATTAATACAGAAACTGCTACAATTATACATTGATAGAGAACTTCCAGAGGTTCAAGCCGGATTCA
>NW_006408600.1:10123110-10124945 GCF_000296735.1 Chrysochloris asiatica
CCACTGGACCAATAAACAACATTCTTATCAACAGAGAAAAGATTGAAGTTGTCAAGGACTTCATTCTTCTTGGATCAACTATCAACACTCACGGAAGCAGAAGTCAAGAAATCAAACAGCGTATTGCATTAGGCAAATCTGCTGCACAAGACCTTTTTAAAGTGTTGAAGAGCAAACATGTTAGCTAGAGGACTAAGGTGTGTCTGACCCAAGCCATAGTATTTTCAATAACCTCATATGCATATGAAAGCTGGACAGTGAATAAAGAAGACCACAGAAGAATTGATGCCTTTGAGTTGTGGTGTTGGAGGAGAATATTGAAAGTGCCATGGGCTGCCAAAAGAAGCAATAGATCCGTTTTGGAGGAAGTTCAGCCAGAGTGCTCCTTGGAGACCAGGATGGCCAAACTTCGTCTCTCGTACTTCAGACATATTGTCTGGAGGGACCAGTCACTAGATAAGGATATCATGTTTGATAAGGTAGAATGCCTGAGAAAAAGAGGAAGACCCCCAACAAGATGGATTGGCCAAATGGCAGTATCAATGGACTCAAGTGTGGCAACAGTAGAGAGATTGGCCCAGGATTGTACTGTGTTTCGTTCTGCTGTACATAAGGTCGCTATGGGTCAGTACTAACTCGATGGCACCTAACAACAATAAGTACAACAATTTAATAATAAATATGAATTGTAACTAATTTAATCACTCACTGAGTGTAATTTAAAAATTGTATCTGAAGAGTGAGGCTTGTACATCTATGAATGTGACTGCAAATTTTAATTATGAACATTTAAAATACAATTTGAATTTCATGTAAAGGAAATATTCACTGATCTGTGAGGAAGTGAAACATTGAATAAAATACTAGTTATTTTGGAAATACAATAACATAATGAAATTGCTCTGTATTGTCATTAGCAAAGGTTTAGATTCTCCAACGGCACTTGTTGTTGTTGTTATGGTCCCTGGAGTCGGTTCTGACTCAGTGATCCTGTACAGAGCTACCGAGGCTGTAAATCTTTATGGGAGAAGAAAGACTCATCTTTCTCCTGCAGAACAGCTGGTAGTTTCCAATGCTGACCATGAGATTAGCAGCTTAATTTGTAACTACTACACTACCAGAGCTCCTGGCTATTGCAAAATAGATTTGTTAGATATTTTCTATTTAGATCTCATTTCTGATTAATATTTTTATCTCTGGTAATAAAAATAAACATTAAAGACTTTGTTAAAGGCTAAATAGACAAGTTCTTTCAAACCGTTTCTCATGTACCAAGAATTGGGAAATATTACTTAAATTTAGCTTGAAATAAACTATACATGAATGTGATAACTGTTTCATTTTTCTAGAAAAATATTTCTTTTTATATTAAAAATGGGAAATATTTTATTTAATATGCAAAGTCTATTAACAGCAATCTAGTATAAAGCTGTAGCTAATATCATGAAAATAACTTTTACAAATGTGACTCTAATTATGTCCCTCAGCATTTAACAGGAAAATGAAGTATTTGTCATAGGAAGGAAGTAATTATAATGTTGCAACTGTAGCAGACTTCTTGCCAACAAAAATAAATTCCATTTAAAATAATGAAACTCAAGTAATAATCTCTAAAATGTGTGTGCTGTATAGTAACTATAATTAAACTGCTTATTTTCAATATTTTAATAGCAGTAAAATATAACATAGTTATGCTTAATATGCTAATGAAATAATGCAATTCAATAGTTGCATGACCTGTTTGTAGGACTGTTATTAAAAAAAAAAAAAAAAAAAAAAAAAAGGTCTGCCACTGAACAGTACTGTTATTAATACAAGAGTATGTGCTGTTGATA
>NW_006408600.1:10125045-10135079 GCF_000296735.1 Chrysochloris asiatica
ATCTCTAAAATGTGTGTGCTGTATAGTAACTATAATTAAACTGCTTATTTTCAATATTTTAATAGCAGTAAAATATAACATAGTTATGCTTAATAGGCTAATAAAATACTGCACTTCAATAGTTGCATGACATGTTTGTAGGCCTGTTATTAAAAAAAAAAAAAAAAAAAAAAAAGAGGTCTGCCACTGAACAGTACTGTTATTAATACAAGAGTATGTGCTGTTGATATCAGAAATCAAGAATAAAGGTAGAAAATAAATCACTTATAAATTGCTTTTAGATGTTGTTAGATGCTGTTGAGTTAGTACTGATTCATAGCAAACTTATGTGCAACAGAATGAAACGCTGCCTAATACTGCACCAATCTTACAAGCATTGCTATACTTGAGTCCATTGCTGCTGCCACTATACCAATCCTTGTTGTTAGGGATCTTCTTTTTTTTTCGCTGACACTCCACTTTACCAAGCATGATATCATTTCCCAGGGACTGGTCTCTCCTTATAATATGCCCGAAGTATGAATAATGCAGTCTGGTCATCCTGATTTCTAAGGGGCATTCTGTCTTTACTTCCAACACATATTTGTTTGTTCTTATGGCAGTCTATCATACTTTTAATATTGCCCTTCAACACCATAACTCAAATGCATCATTTCTTCTATGGTTTTCCTAACCCATTGTCCAACTTTCACATGCATATGATGCTATTGAAAATACCATGGATTGGGTCAGGTGCACTTTAGTCCTCAAACTGACATCTGTCCTCTTGAACACTGTCAAGAGGTCTTATACAGCAGATTTGTATAACGGGATATTTCGTTTGACTTATTGACTGCTGCTTCCATCAGTGTTGATGGTTGATCCAAGCAAAGTGAAGTTTTTGATAACTTCAACCTTTGCTCCATTTTCATAATATTATTTACTAGACCAGTTGTGAAGATTCTTGCTTTCTTTTTAATGTTTTATTGTGAAATATGTGATAGTTTACATGGGAGAACATTAGTTTCACATGCATCCTATCATACGTATATTGTTCCATTGCCATGGTTACAATACCCTCCATGCATCATCAACCAACCACAGGGTATACACTGCAAGCCTGCCCCCCGTCGTCAGCACACAGCCCCAAGCATCTTAACATTATTCCCCCCTTTTCCCCATTCCAACCATGTCTCAATCTCTGTATCCCAGAACCCTGTTGTTCCAAGGTTGTGCATACATCATTATTTACCTCTGTCCCACTTAGCCCATTTAAACCTGCCTAATTGTTCTCTCATCTGCTTTGTTCTTCCATTCCCCTCTCCCTTCTTGTATATTGCCTCCCTCCCCAGCACCCAAACTATCCTGTGTCTATTCCTTGCCCTGTGCTCCACCTTCCCCTCCCTCCTCCCAGCCCCCTACATCCCAGCAACCAGATTTTTGCTTTCTTTACACTGAGGTGCACTCTATACCAAAGGCTGCTTTCTTGGATCTTCTTCAGTAACTATGTTAAGTCCTCTTCACTTTTAGCAAGCAAAGTTATATCATCTGCACATAACAGGTTATTAGTGAGCCTTCCTCCAATCCTGATGCCACGTTCTTCTTCATGTATTACAACTGATCAGAGTATTTTCTCAGTATACAGAATGATTAGCTATGGTGAAAGAATACAACCTTTGTGTACAACTTTCTTGCTTTTAAACCAGTCAGTGTCATAGCAAACCCTTGTTTTGTTCAAACTGACTGCTTCTTGGCCTATGTACAGGTTCCTCATGAGCACAGAGAAGTGTTCTGGAAACACTCACTCTTTAAAATGTTTTCCATAGCTTGTCATGATCCACACAAACAAAAACCTTTGCATAGTCTATAATATACAGGTAAACAACTTTCTGGTATTCTTTGCTTTCAGCCAAGATCCATCTGATATCAATAATGATACCCTTATTCAATATCCACATCTGAATCTGGCCTGAAACCTTGGCAGCTCCCTGTCAATGTACTGCTTCAACTGTTTTTGGAATATTTTAGCAAATATTTACTTCCATGTGATATTAATGATATTGTTTGATGATTTCCTCATTTCACTTGGACACCTCTCTTTGGAATGAGCACAAACATTGATCTCTTCCAGTCAGTTGTTCCTTCCCTTCCTCCTATGTCTTCCAAATTTCTAGGCATAGATTAGTGAGTATCTCTATTGCTGCCTCAGTTTATTGAAATAGTTCCATTTGTATTCCACTGATTTCCACAGCCTTGCTGTTTGCCAATGCCTTCAATGCACCTTAGGCTTCTTCCTTCAGGTCACTGGCTTTTTTTTTTTTTTTTTTTTTAAGTTTTTATTGTGAATTATGTATTACTTTACATGAGTGAACATTATCTTTACATTCATCCTATCATAATTTGCTTTATTACAATAATCACAACCCCCTGCATGCATCATCACACAACCAAAGGGTGCATCCCACATGCCTGCCTCCCGGCCGCCAGCACTCAGTCCCTCTCCCTCTCTGAGTCCAAAGTCATTGGTTCTTGATCATATGTTACCTCTTCAAATGGTTGGATATCAACCTTTTTTTTTGTTGTTGTTGTTACAGAAACACTGTATTACTTCCATCTTCTTTTGATGCTGTCTTCATCATTCAATATTTTGCCCATAGAATCCTTCAATATTGTGAGTCAAGGCTTGAATTTTTTTCTTCAGTTCTTTCAACTTGAGAAATGTTGAGTGTCTTTCTTCCTTTTGATTTTATAACTCCAGGTCTCTGCACATTTCATCACAATATTTTCTTTGTTTTGTTTAGCTACCCTTTGAGGTTTTCTGTTCAACTCCTTTATCTTGTTATTTCCTCCACTTACTTTAGCATCTCCACTTGAAGCACAAGTTTCAGAGTCTCTTTTGACATCCACTTTAGACTTTTCTTGTCTTCTTAATGACCTTTCAGTTTTTTCCTGTATGATGTTCTTGATGTCATCACACAACTTCTCTGGTCTTCAATTGTTAGCGTCCAATTTATCAAATCTATTCTTAATATGTTGCTAAATTCAGGTGTAAAATGTTCAGCACATATTTTGGCTGTCATGAACTTGTTTTAAATTTCTTCAGTTTTAGTAGGTACTTGCATATGAGTGATTGATGGTCATATTGCTTATGATATCAAAATTTTTATAAGATTGGCTTATTAACATTTCTGATTTTATTTTATGACATATGGTAAACCTAGCAAGGTTCAATATTACTTCCGGTTCATAACAATGCTGTACAGGAAGTTTTTCTGGTGATTCTAGGAATATGAGGAGACTCTGAAACTTGCTCTCCGGCGTAGAGAAGCTAAAGCTAATAGAAGAATTGAAGAGGTCCAAGAGCTGAACAGAAAATTTAAAAGATCAGCTCAAGAAGATAAAACCAGGTACTATAATAAAATATGCAAAGATTTGGAACTAGAAAACCAAAAGGGAAGAACACGGTCAGCATTTCTCAAGCTGGGGGAACGGAAGAAAAAATTCAAGTCTCGACTTTCATTATTGAAAGATTCTCTGGGCAAATTATTGATTGATGCATAATGCATCAAGAGAAGATCGAAGGAATACACAGAGTCATTGTATCAAAAGGAAATGGTTAATGTTGAACCATTTCAAGAGGGAACATATGAACAAGAGCCAATGATACTCAGGGAGGAAGTCCAAAGTGCATTGAAAGAATTGGCAAAGAACAAGGCACCAGGAATTGATGGAATAAAAATTGAAATCTTTCAAGAAAGTGAGGCAGCACAAGAGGCACTCACTCATCTCTGCCAAGAAATTTGGAAGACAACTATCTGGCTGACTGATTGGAAGATATTCATATTTGTGCCCATTCCAAAGAGAGGTGACCCAACGGAATGTGGAAATCATCGGACAATTTCTTTGATATCTCAAGTGAGTAAAGTTTTTCTAAAGGTAATACACAAACGGCTACAATCATACACTAACAGAGAACTCCCAGAGGTTCAAGCTGGATTCAGAAGAGGCCGTGGAATGAGAGATATCATTGCTGATGTCAGGTGGATCTTGGCTGAAAGCAGAGAATATCAGAAAGATGCTTACCTATGCTTTATTGACTATGCAAAGGCTTTTGATTGTGTGGAGCATGACAAGCTATGGACAACATTGAGAAGTATGAGTATTCCAGAACACTTAATTGTACTTCTGAGAAATCTGTACCTAGACCAAGTAGCAGTTGTTCGAACAGAGCATGGGAACACTGAATGTTTTAAAATTGGGAAAGGTGTGCGACAAGGTTGTGTTCTTTCACCATACTTATTCAACCTGTATGCTGAGCAAATAATACGAGAAGCTGGAGTTCTATGAAGAAAAACGTGGCGTCAGGATTGGAGGAAGACTCATTAACAACCTGCGATATGCAGATGATACAACCTTGCTTGTTGAAAGTGAAGAGGACTTGAAACATTTACTGAGAAGATCAAAGAGCACAGCCTTCAGTATGGTTGCATCTCAATGTCAGGAAAACAAAAATCCTCACCACTGGACCAATAAACACCATTCCTATCAATGGATAAAAGATTGAAGTTGGCAAGGACTTCATTCTTCTTGGATCAACTATCAACACTCGTGGAAGCAGCAGTCAAGAGATCAGACAACATATTGCATTAGGCAAATCTGCTGCACGGGAACTTTTAAAAGTGTTGAAGAGCAGAGATGTCAGCTTGAGGAATAAGGTGTGCCTGACCCAAGCCATGGTATTTTCAATAACCTCATATGGATGTGAAAGCTGGACAGTGAATAAGGAAGATAATAGAAGAGTTGATGCCTTTGAATTGTAGTGTTGGAGGAGAATACTAAAAGTGTCATGGACTGCCAAAAGAACCAATAGATCTATTTTGGCAGAAGTGTAGCCAGAGTGCTCCTTGGAGGCCAGGATGGTTAAATTCCGTCTGTCATACTTTGGACATGTTGTCAGGAGGGAACAGTCACTGCAGAAAGATGTCATGCTGGGTAAGGTGGAGAGTCAGAGAAAAAGAGGAAGACCCCCCAACGAGATGGATCAGCCAGGTGGTATCATTGATGGCATCAAGTGTGGCAGCGGTAGTGAGGCTGGCCCAGGATCGGACATTGTTTCGTTCTGATGTGCATGGGTCATTATGAATCAGTTCTGACTCGATGGCACCTGACAACAACAACATTTGCCTTTATCACATTTTGTCACTGTCATACAAAATTATATAATTATGGCATTTTAAAAATGTGAATATTTACATCATTCAAGTAAGTTGATATATTATATTTCATATATGTATATATATACTGTGTATATACAAAGGATCCCTAGTGGCATTGTAGAATAAGTACTAATAGCATAACAGCATAGGCCATCAGCCCTATTAGCATAATAGCATAGGCCCTTGGCCCTAATAGCATAAGATCTTCCCCCTAATCAGTGGAGTATATCCATAAAGAGGAAGTCAGAAGAATCAATGCAGGTATAGACAGAATAATTGTAAAAGGAAATCATTAAATTATAAAAGTAGGTCAGGAGGTTAACCTAAAGTGCAAATAAAAGGAAATCACCAAGAGGAATATCTCTAAGAAAAACAAAATGTAACTAGTAAGTAATGTTACATGATTTACCTAAAGAACCGTTAACACTACATTCTGTATTCCGTTAAGGAAAAAATAATATTTTCATTAAATTATCATTTAAAGACATGTCATTATTGTTGTTAGGTGCTGCCAAGTTGTTTCAGATGCATAGAGACCTTATGCACACCAGAGTGAAACACTTCCCAATCCTACGCCATCCTCACAGTCATCATTAACTTAGTACCCACTGCTGTTGCAACTGCGCCCATCCATCATGTAGGGAGTCTTCCTCATTTTCACTGACCCTCCTGACACAAATCTTTGCTTTATTTCTTGACTGTTGTTTTCATGAATATTGATAGTGGATCTAAACAAAATGAAGTCTTTGACAAATTGAGAGTATTTTTATTTTACATTGAGGTGCAATTCATACTGAAGACTGGGGACTTTGATCCCCAGTCTTGGCAAGCAAGATTGTATGATCTGCATATCATAGGTTGTTAATGAGTCTTCCTATAAATCTTGATGCCATGTTTTTATTCATATAATCCAGTTTCTCAGATTATTTGTTCAGCATACAGATTGAATAAGTATGGTGAAAGGAATGCAACTCTGTGCACACCTTTCCTAATTTTAAGTCATTTGGTGTTCCCTTTTTTTATTCAAACAGCTGGCTCTTGGTCTAGGTACAGATTCCTCATAAGCACAATTAAGTGTTATGGAATATTCACATTTCACAGTGTTGTCCATAGCTTGTCATGATCCACAGAATCGAAAGCCTTTGCATGTTTAATAAAACACAGGCAAATGTCTTTCTGGTATTCTTTACTTTCAGCCAAGATCCATCAAATGATAGCAATGATTTCTCTCACTCCATATCACCTACTGAATCTGGCTTGAACCTCTGGAATTTATCTGTTAATATATCATTGCACCTGTTTTTGCATTATCTTTGGTAAAACTTTACTAACATGGGATTTCAATGATATTGTCTGACAATATCTGTTGGGTCATCTCTCTTGGGAATGGGCAAAAATACAGGCCTCTTCCAGTCAATTGGCCAGGTAGTTGCATTCCAAATTTCTTGGCTTAGATGAATGAGTGCCTCCAGTGCTTCATCAGTTTGTTGAAAGATTCAATTTGTATTCCATCAAATCCAGGAACCTTGTTCTTTGCCAATGTCTGCCATGCACCTTCAACTTCTTCCTTCAGGTTCATTGGCCCTTGATCATATGATACCTCTTGAAATGGTTGGACACTCAACAATTTCTTTTGGTACAGTGATGGTTGTGGTGGCATGTACAGTGGAGTTGGTACCGACTCATAGTGACCCTGTGTAAAGTTTCTGAGGCTGTAAATCTTACTGGGAGCAGAAAGCCTCATCTTTCTCACAAGGAATTGCTGTAGTTTCCAACTGCCGACCTTGAGATTAGCAACTCAACTCATAACCACTGTGCTACCAGAGCTCCTTTTTTGGGGGTACAGTGACTATGTGTATTCCTTCTAACTTCTTTTGATGCTTTCTGCAGCATTCAATATTTTGGCCATAGAATCCTTCACAACTGCAAGTTGAGGTTTGATTTTTTTCTTCACTTCCCTCAGCTTGAGAAATGCTCATAGTGTTCTTCCCTTTTGGTTTTCTAACTCCAGGTCTTTGCACAATTCATTATAATATTTGAAATGATTTTATCAAGCTGGACTTGAAATTTTCTGTTCAGGTCTTCACTTCTATTTTCTTTGGCATGTCTATGCTGAAGAGCAAGTTTCAGAGTCTCTTCTGACATCCATTTTGATCTTTTCCTTCTTTCTTATCTTCTCAATGACCTTTTGCTTTCTTTCTGTATGATGTTGTTGATGTCATTCTATAACTCTTCTGGTCTTTGGTCTTTAGTTTCTAATGCATCAATTCTCTTCTTCAGATTATCTCTAAATTCAAGGTCATATTTTGGCTCTCATGGATTTGTTTACATTTTCTTCTGCTTTAGCCTGAACTTTCATATAAGTAATTGATGGTCTGTTTCACAATCTGCCCCTGGCCTTGTTTTGGCTGATGATATGGAGTTTTTCTACCATGTCTTTCCACAAATTAAGTCAATTGGATTTCCATCTGGTATCATGTGGTAACATCCATGTGTATAGTCTTCTTTTATATTGTTTTAAAAAGGTTTTTGCAATGAAGTCATTGGTCTTAAAAAATTCTATCACGTGATCTCCAGCATCATTTTTATCACCAAGGCCAGATTTTCCATCCACTGATCTTTCTTCTTTGTCTCCAACCTTTGCTTTGCCATTAACAGTAATTATTAATACATCTTGATTGCATGTTTGATCAATTTGAGATTGAAGAAGTTGGTAGAATTCTTCAATTTCATCATCACTGGCTTTAGTGCTTGATGTGTAAATTTTAATAATAGTGGTTGTTTGACCAATAACAGTGGAACCAGAAATTAAAACTTCAAAATATCTGTTTGAGAGACGTAATTCAATTGATAGCAAATACTTGCAATATGAGTCCTGGTGTGGCACTGTGGGTTAATGCACCAGTCTGCAAAGCCATTTGAACTGCAAAGTCAGCAATTCAAGCTCATCAGCTACTCCTAGGAAATCCTATACAGGGTTGCTGTGGGTCAGAACTGAGACGACAGCACTTCACAACACAACAACAACCTGAAATATGCAGATGATACAACCTTGCTTGCAGAAAGTGAAGAGGACTTCAAATAATTACTGATAAAGATCAAGGACCATAGCCTTCTGTGTGAAGTGCATCTCAATGTAAAGAAAACAAGGTTCTCACCACTGGACCAGTAAACAACATTCTTATTAACAGCGGAAAGATTGAAGTTGTCAAAGGCTTCATTTTTCTTTGATCAAACATCAACACTCATGGAAGCATCAGGGAAGAAATCAAACAACGTATTGCTTTAGGCAAATCTGCAGCACAAGATCATTTTAAAGTGTTGAAGAGCAAAGATGTCATCTTGAGGACTAAGGTATGTTTTATATTTGCTGGTAACTTCCTGGATCTGCTCAGCAAAGAAGACATGGGCTGAGTTTGGACATGTTCTATTGACACCCATTTACAATGAGATAAGAGAAGCAGGAAGGCTGATTGGTAAGAAGTTTAGGGAAATGTGTGACTTCTGAGCCCAGGGGAACTGATCTAGCCCATGCCAGGCTAAGGCTGAGAGTTACCGTGCCAGCTGGTTTGAAGTGTAGGGAGGTGTATGTGAACTCCCAAACTTGCCACTGGTACCCATTTACTTAACTTGGATAGCTAAGGTTAGACTGATCACAACCTGACAACATGATGATAAAGATGTCTGATACTGTGAGAAAATATCAGTTGCTATATCTTGTTCCTCATTCTTTTTTCCTAGTCTCTCTTTGTCTGGAAGCTCATCTGAAATCTGTCCACCATGGGTGACTCTGCTGGTATTTAAAATACCCATGGCATAGCTTTCAGAATCACAGCAACTCACAAGCCACCAGAGTACCACAAACTGACAAACTAGTTCTGAATATTTACTCCAAAATGTTTTCTGGAATTGTATTTTCCATTTTGTCTATCTTTATTTCCTGATATTTTTATACTGAATACATATTACAAATGCCATAAAAATAAGTTAATATTTGATTAATGAAGCAACATTATTAATCTAGGTATTTGGGAATGAGCAATGAGTGCTTACTCTTTTTCTATTAATTCCTGCAGTTGGTTTGAAGTGCAAAATCAGAGGTTCAAGTTGGAAACTTGAATTCACTAAGAATTGGAAGTGACTCAAAAGAACTTAACAAAAAAGCAGATTTCAAGTGATTTAATAAATGAGCACCTTTTATGTTCAATCACTCCCCTCCCCAGTTCCATTACTGCACTAGGCAACACTGTTAGTTAACAATGTCAATATATACAAAGAGATTATCAGTTATAGGGAAGGAAGGAGTGTTAAAAAAAAAAACATAAACAAACATCAATAATCACACAATGGCGTTTAACAACAAAACATCTTTGACTAAACTTCTACTTGACTATCACATGGTGGAGACTGTTTCCTAAATGTTGTTGCTGTTTAATGCCATTGAGTCAGTTCTGATGCACAGTGACCCTGTATAGGGATTCCAAGGTGCAGCTGGTGGATTTGAGCCACTGACTTTGCAGTTCAAATCAACTTGCAGTCCAGTGCTTATCCTATAGCACTACACCAGAATTCCATCAAAACTCTTCAGAGAGAGGAGGCAGCATATTATTGCATAGACTTTAGGGTATAAATTCCTGGGTTCAAATTTATACCCTATTATTGAGCTCTATTATTGGCCATATATTGACTTGGGCCAACTTGTGTAAATTAGTGAGTGTCAGTCTTATTCTATGACTGACACTCATGTTAAAATGGACTGGTATTGGTCATTTTGAATCTGATAACCACATGGTTTACTATGCAGGGAATGACAAATTGAAAAGGAATGGTGTTGCATTC
>NW_006408600.1:10137590-10142814 GCF_000296735.1 Chrysochloris asiatica
ATGGATCGGCCAGGTGGCATCATTGATGGACTCGGGGGTGGCAGCGTTGGTGAGGTTGGCCCAGGATCGAGCATTGTTTCGTTCTGCTGTGCATGGGGTCACTATGAGTCGGTTCCGACTCGATGGCACCTGACAACAACGACAACAACAGTCTTATTCTATAGCGGAGTTCATTGTGGCACAGCTTCTTAGGACTCTTGGAAGTTACTACATAAACTATGATATGAGGAGGATTCAAAATATTTGCATGAATATTCCATTATCTTTTAATTCCATTTTTTCAAGGAACTTTTTGAAGCACCCTAGTACACAAATAACTCAAAGTAGTACTTAACACTGCATTTCAGCAGTTCAAACCCACCAGCTGCTCCTCAGAAACCCTATACAGGGTCTCTATGAGTCAGAACTGACCCAATGGCATGAAAGAGTAGCCACAACATCAAAACATCACATGTTCATATTTAACATATATAATTGCACAGAATTTGCTATTTGGCAAGCTTGAAAAGATATGGGAAAGCACAATTATTCTAAATGAGAGAAAAATCTTAATAATTATGATTTTCTCCACTCCATGTACCTAATCACTATCTTAGTGTGAATAAAATTCATGTTTTACAAGCTATCTTAGGTTCAGTTTTAAAACAATTAGACTTATGAATTATAAAAAATATGTTGACCACATCATAGTGAATTAGTATATCAGTCATTTTTTACACATGCATATATAGAAGTGTTTCACTGTGAAAAGATTTTTCAGCTTAAAAGCTTGTGTTATCTATTAAATTCATACCTGATTTACTTGCTAATATCCATCTCCATAGGGGATCTGAATTCATTTATATACAACTTGACATATCCATCTGGTGAAATACCTAAATCAAGAATCACTTATGGAAAAATTTTGACAAGAATCATTTCTTGAAACGATGCTTTATTGTTATTCAATTGACTCCCATATATTTGACTAAATTCCAGAATACTGTAAATACTCTCTCTGTACAATATAAGACAAATGGTATCTTTTACAAAATGTTACATTCAACTTTCATGTCCTACTTATAATTTTGTACACCTAAAATTAATTGGAAGTATGATGGCTCCATATGATAAGCAATGGACTGCGAATGACAAGGTCCAAGGTTCGAGCCCACAATTGCTCTACAGGAGAAAGATAGAACTTTCAGCTCTCATGAATATTTAGAAGCCATGGAAGTATACAGAGTCACATAGAGTTGGAATCGACTTGAAGTTGGAATCAACAATATAGATAATTTGGAGTCATGGTGTGGAACTATAGCATAAGCACTGTAGTGCTAACAGAAAAGTTGACAGTTCAAACCCACAAGCTGCTCCTACAAAACCCTATAGAGTATTTCTCTGAGTCAGAATCCACTCGATGGCACTTAACAACCACCACAACAACTCCTGTGTTTGTGATATGTGTTTTCTAGGTATATTTTAAACTGTCTGATGTTTTTGGAAAACAGGTGTGTGTGATGTAACTTGTGAATATCTTTGTTACTTACAAAACTTTATGAGTGAGTGATTTTTAGCAAACCAGAAATCAAGAGATAACATATGCTGAGGACTTACTGGATAAACACCTTGCTAAGGGCTACTAAGATATTGAATGTTGTTGTTGTTGTTGTTGTCAGGTGCCATCGAGTCAGAACAGACCCATAACGACCCATGCACAGCAGAATGAAACAATGTCCAATCCTGGACCAACCTCACTACCGCTGCCACACTTGAGTCCATCAATGCTGCCACCTGGCCAATCCATCTCATTGGGGGTCTTCCTATTTTTCTCTGACCCACAATCTTACCAAGCATGATATCCTTCTCCAGAGACTGTTCCCTCCTGACAATATGTCCAAAGTATGAGAGACAAAGATTAGCCATCTTGGCCTCCAAGGAGCACTCTGGATGCACTCCTTCCAAAACAGATCTATTGGTTCTTTTTGGCAGTCCATGGCACTTTCAGTATTCTCCTCCAACACCACAACTCAAAGGCATCAATTCTTCTACGATCTTCCTTATTCACTGTCCAGCTTTCGCATCCATATGAGGCTATTGAAAATACCATGGCTTGGGTCAGGCACATCTTAGACCTCAAGCTGACATTTCTGCTCTTCAACACTTTAAAAAGTTCCTGTGCAGCAGATTTGCCTAATGCAATATGTCGTCTTATCTCTTGACTACTGCTTCCGTGAGTGTTGCTAGTTGATCCAAGAAGAATGAAGTCCTTGACAACTTCAGTCTTCCTGGTCCATGTTCAGGTTCCTCATGAGCTTGGTTAAATGTTCCAGAATAATGTTCTCTGCTGTGTTGTTCATAGCTTGTCATGATCCATATAGTTGAAAGCCTTTGCCTAGTCAATAAATCAGAAGTAAACATCTTTCTGGTATTCTCCGCTTTTAGCCAAGACCCATCTAATGTCAGCTATGACATCCTTCATTCCATGTCGTTATTGGAATACAACTTGAAACTCTGGACATTCCTTGTCAATGTACTGTGCAGCCATTTTTCAATTATCTTTAGAAAAATTTTATTTGCATGTAATATTAATATTGTCTGAATTTTCAGCATTCTGTGAGTCATCTCTCTTGGAATTGTCATAAATATGGATCTCTTGCAATCAGTTCACCAGTTATCTGTCATCCAAATTTCTTGGCATAGATGAATAAATGCCTTCAGAGAAATTAGGTGTAATTTAAAGAAAACTTAATGGTACAATAGTCAATGCTTGATTGCTAATCTAAAGGTTGGTGATTCAAACTCACCCAGAAGTTCCAAGGGAGAAAAGCCTGATAATCTGTTTCCACAAAGATACAAGATTCTACTGGGCAGTTTTATTCTTTCTCATAGGGTAGCTATGAGTTGAAATTAAAATGACACGAAAACAACAGCATATGAATGCAAGGGAAATCATCATTAAGTACTTAATTATCTTACCAAAGTGTTCTGATTAGTAAACTAATGTCAGGTAGAGGTAAGTTCTCTGGTAACATGCCACTAAAGTCTTTCCTTGGCTCTGCTGTGTTCAATGTGCCTATTAGTAATTTGTGCTGGAATCTATAGGTAGTACAATGGATTATGGGCTTGGTTGCTAACCACAAGATTAGTAGTTTGGAACTACCAGTTGCTACCCGGGAGAAAGATAAGGCTTTTTGCTCCCATAAAGATTTATAGCTGCAGAATCCCTATAGGGTCACTATATGCTGATGGCATGTATCTAAGAAATATAGAGCTAGATAAAACTAAAATTTCAGCAATAACATACTAAAACTTTTGACTGCTAGGAGATTATATCTGTTAAAAATAAAACTTTGATTATAGTTGAAAAACCAATGACTTAAGCATGGCTTTGGAGGAAAATAACTCTGTACAGCAGATGAAAATGAAATACACGTTATAAGTCAACAGAAATCTCAGCAGAAAGTGATACCAAGAAGCCTTATTTGATAATGAGATATCATATTAATATTAGAATGATTGGAAGATTAGTAGAAATGAAGCAGGAAATAAAATTGTAAATTTCCTCAATTATCATTTTAAAATATGATAAATACTTCTAAAATTATTTTTAATCTGATTTTTCTCTGAAAATTAGAAATCTCAAATTACAGATCCCAGAATTAGAAATCCCAGAAGATTTACTTTTTGTTAAATTGAGAGTTTGAAAAGCACAAAACTATGCTTAATTCACTGTCAATGAAACAAATGTAACCCAAAATAGCTCTCTATAAAATTTTTGAGACTGTAAATCATTACAGGAGCAGACAGACTCATCTTTTTTCAGACAGCAACTAATGGGTTTGAACCTCCAATCTTGAAGTTAGCCTAGCTCTCAGAACCAGCAGAAGGGCTCTTTATGCTTGTGTGTAGTTGCCATTGAGTCATTTCCAACTTAGAGTGAGCCTGTATAGGGTTTCCAAATAGCAGCTGGTGGGCTTGAACCACCAAACCTGTGGTTAACAGTCCAGTGCTTGTCTTACTGTACACCAGGACTCCTTATTCTTGGTGATGGTGGTTATGTGCTGTGGAGTCAATTGTGATTCATAGTAACCCTGTAAATCATGTCTAAGGCTGTAAATCTTTACTGGAGGAGAAAGTCTCATCTTTCTCCTGTGGAACAGCTGATAGTTTCAAACTGCTGACTTTGAGGTTAGCAGCCTGATTCATAGTCACTAGGCTACCAGAGCTTTTAGTCTAGAGGTTCGAAATAAAGTTCTGGTGTGGCCCTGTGGGTTAATGTGCTAGACTGCAAAGTCACTTTGAACCACAAGGTCAGCGGTTCAAGCTCACCAGCTTCTCAGAAACCCTACGCAGGTTTTGACCCAGCTCGACGGTACTTAATAACAACAAGAAATAGCTACTTGAGTTACACAAATGAAGTGGGATGTAATTATTAGGTAATACTAGAAATGTTATAGATGAATGTTCTTAGATATGTTTTCTACATACTAAGGAAAATTTCTTTTAGTTAAGAATTGTGTGAACTCACATTCCACTGTTGAATTTCTTTGTCTTTGCTTCAGTAAATCTAAATAAATTCTAACCATGCACTAACATCATGGAGAGAGGTTTTTGTTTTATTCTAGGGGTATAATATGTATTATGTCAAAAAAAATTTTCTAAAATTATTTTGGTAACAATATAACACAATACATTTTAATTCCACTGTCAAAATTCCAGTGTTCTGTTTACAGGTAAACTACAAAAGTACATTCTGTTCTCAAAATTAAAGCAGTAACTGAATAGTTTTTTGTTGCTATTGACCAATGAACAATAGACTTTTATTTTGCCAAAAGAAAAAGAGAGAAACTTAGTCAAATCAATTGTGTCAATGAAAACCTAAAACATTTGTAAAATTGCATAGTGCCAGAAATTCAGATATCCAGCCATTGTCTTCAACAACCCAGTGTTACATGATTGAATGTCATAACTAACATATTACCCTTTGGTAGCTTCTCAACAAGGTCTGTCAGGTGCCATCGAGTCGGAACCGACTCATAGCGACCCCATGCACAGCAGAACGAAACAATGCCCGATTCTGGGCCAACCTCACTACCGTTGCCACACTTGAGTCCATCAATGATGCCACCTGGCCAATCCATCTTGTTAGGGGTCTTCCTCTTTTTCTCTGACCCTCCACCTTGCCCAGCATGACATCCTTCTCCAGTGACTGTTTCCTCCAGACAATATGTCCAAAGTTTGA
>NW_006408600.1:10146433-10147709 GCF_000296735.1 Chrysochloris asiatica
TGTTGATTTTGGTTCTTTCTTCTTTTTGGATATGTGCATTTATTGCAATAAACTGTCCTCTCCACACTGCTTTTGACATGTCCCAAAGATGATTGTGTGTTGTGTTTTCATTTTCATTTGTTTCAAGGAACTTTGTGAAGTCATGTTTTATTTCTTCTACTACCCAGTCGCTTTTCAGCAAGATGTTATTCCATTTCCATGTATTTGACTTTATTAATTTTTTTTTTTTTTTATCTTCCTCTAGTCAAGTTCTGATTATCAAGCCATTGAAGCTAGGTCAAATGGGTACTATCTGAAAATTTGGATGTTAAATGGCTACAACAGCACATCACCAGAAATTCAAGTCAAATTCAGAAAAGGTAGAAGAATGAGGATTATCACTAAAGAAGTAATATGGGTCTTGTCCGATATCAGAGAAAATGAGAAAGATCCTTGTGCTTTACTGAGTATGCAAAGACATTTCACAGTGTGGATCATAACAAAATATGGATTACATTGTGAAGAATGGGTATTCCAGACCACTTAACTGTGCTCATGAGTACAAATAGGAAGTCATTAGACCATAGCAAGGGAATAATGAATGATTTAAGAGCATGTGAAATATGCATCAGAGTTGTATCCTTTCACTACATTTATTCAATTTGTATGCTTAATAAATGATCTGAGAAACTGTAATATATGAAGAAGAAACATGACATCAGGATTGGAGAAAGATGTATTAAGGACCTGTGATGCACAGATGATGCAACCTTGTTTGCTGTAAGTGAAGAGATCTTGAAAACCTTACTTATGAAGATCAAAGATAGCCTTTAGAATGGATTGCAACTCAATAAAAGAACAGAAAAATTCTTACCACTGGACTGTTATTTTTTAATAACCTTATGATCAATGAAGTAAAGATTGAAGTTGTCAAATATTTCATTTGCTTACATCCACAATAAACACTCATGGAAACAGTTAAGAAAAAAATATATAACATTAGGAAAATCTACTGCACAAGTTGTCAATGACCTCATTTTGCTTGGATCAACTATCAACACTCATGATAGCACCAGTCAAAAAAATCAAACAATGTATTATTGCATTGGGCAAATCTGCTGCACAAGACCTCTTTAAAGTGTTTGAAGAGCAGAGAACCAACAAGATGGCGGATTGGGTGGACGTATAGCAGAGAGCTCAGCCAACAACAACACAGAATACCCAACCAAGCAGGCTCAGGGGATGGTCCCAGAACCCTGAACCACATATAAAGGAATACTTAGAAGGTTGGAAGGCT